>NC_035176.2:21725358-22040052 GCF_001659605.2 Manihot esculenta | reverse complement strand
AACTTTTAAAATACAAGACAATTTTTAGCACTCTTACTTTGTACAATATTTTTAGTATGCTCCATTAAATGAGAGTTGAGAAAGGAGTGATGGAAGGAGATGGAGATTGGACAAGAAAATAATGTGTTTCAATGATAAGATGTTGAAGGAGATTCTCTTTCATAATGTTGGGTATTCAGTGAAGTATACCTCTGAAGCCCTATCAGCACCCAGAGAAGAGCCAGTTTTCTTTAATTTTAAAAGCCGATTTCAAGCAGCTCATATAAATCAAGCCCACAACTCTAAACCAATATAAAGTCAGGAGACTACCACTAACCACAAGGCCTATATCGATTCCATACCTAAACTGATTGTAGCTTCTGAACTTTTATCATTTGGAGAACAAAATAAATATAATTTGGAGCATGCTTGGACCGACGATGCTGTATCGGAATCATGTAAAATCAGGTTTGCATGTCGTTTAAGACCCCTGGAGATCCCTCCAAAAGTGATGAATATTTAAGAATGGATTCCTTTTTAATATCTGATATATGTTGTTCAAAATAATTGAATAACAGCTTCAACAGGTAGCGAATACCACAAATAAAAAAAATAATAAAAAGGAAAAAAGCAAAATGAAGCTTAATGGGTGGATCTTAGGATTTCTCGTCAGAGCAAATGCTAGAAGTATATCTGGGTTTGTGTTCTTGGCGATGTTTAAGTTGGGATTTGTAGAGATAAGAGATAGAGGGAGAGACTCATGTGATGAAAGCATAGCTATTTGATAAGGCTTAGAGTTGTGATAAAGTTTAGAGTCATGATAAGGTTAGAGTTGTGATGAGATTTAGAGTTATGATAAGATTTAGAGTTGGTTGAGATAATATTTGTTATTCATACAATTTGTATCCAACTCAACTACTGGTATATACTATATAAATGTATTCTATACAGAAATACAAAGAACACATAGAATTCTCAATACCATAAATCTTCTATATGGTATCAAAGCCATAAAGGCTTTAAAGCAAATTCTTCTCTTTTCTTTTACGTTTTTCTCATCTTGTTCTTCCTTCTGTTCGTACCAACAATGGCTAACACTGAGCAATCTCTTGTTTCAACCACTATTGGATCCACATCATCTATTCCCAACACTGAGCAATCTCTTGTTTCAATCACTATCGGCTCCACATCATCTATTCCCAATATTCAGATTCCAAACGTCACTCAATTTCTCACCATTAAACTCACTTCAGCTAATTATTTGCTATGGCATGCACAAATCATGCCTCTTCTTCATGGATACAGATTGGCTTCTCATGTCGATGGTACTGTTATTGCACCAGATCAGTTTTTATCCACTGGCGAACCAAATTCCGCATTTATGGATTGGTTCTGTCATGATAAGATCGTTCGTAGCTGGATCAATTGTTCCGTTTCTAAATCTATTCTTCATCAGATCACTCGTTGCACCACTGCCAAGGATGCCTGGGACAAGCTCACTGTAATCTATTCCGCCGGTGCTAAAACGCGAATTCAACAACTACATAAACAACTCAAGCATCTGCAATGAGGTAATGATTCAATTGACAATTACATGCGCAAATCAAAATCATATTATGATCAGCTTTGTGCATTAGAAGGATTTGTTACCGAGAAAAATCTTGTGTGCGATGTTTTGAAAGGATTGGGTTCGGATTATCGTCCTTTTACGCGTGTTATAGAAGCACGAAATACTCATATTTATTTTGATGAGTTGTATGCATTACTACTCAGTGAAGAATCCCAATTGAAGTTTGATTCTCTCACTCTTAATTCTGCCGTTCCTACTACTGCTCACTATGCAAATTCTGGGCGAGGCAGTAGAGGGTGTGGCCGTGGTTACCGTGGGCGTAGTGGACAGTCATCATACCAAGGACGCGGTTTTGGGCAGTCTAGTTATGCATCTGGTCGTGGCACTTCTACTTTAACATGTTTTAATTGCAATGGAACAGGACATGTATCAAGACAATGTCCCTCACCTCGCACCAATCCTCAAGCCAATGTAGCCAAAACTCAAACTGAACCTCTTCAGGCTTGGACTGTGGACTCCGGTGCAAATTATCATCTACCAGCTAATCAGGAAACTATAGCTCATCCTATTCTTGTCAATGATGCCACCGCTCTCACAATTGCCAATAGTAAAACACTTCCTGTCTTATCTCGTGGTTCTTCAATTACTTCTATTAATGGTCATAATTTTTGTTTGAATGATGTCCTTTATTCACCTGCTATCACAATTTAATGTCAGTTTTTGCTTTTACCTCACAAAATAACACTTCAATTGAATTTTTCCCTGACAAATATTTTGTGAAGGATATCCCCACGAAGCAGGTATTATACCAAGGTCCGAGTGACAATGGGCTTTATCTCTTTCCTTTGCAACAAGTTCGGTCATTTTCTCCAAAAGCTTTCCCAGCAACAGTTTCATTATGGCACGAGCGGCTAGGACATGCAAATTTTCGAGTTGTTCATGATGTTCTTAGATCTAATAATATGTCCTTTGTTTCTAGTAATAAATTTCATCATTGTCATGCTTATAATGTGAGTAAATCACATATGTAATACCCGTCTAGAGTCCGGCATCAGAATTCTGCTTTCCGGTGGAGTCCGGGATGTCGGAAGTCTCTAAAAGGGTTAGATTTATGTTTTTCTATAATGTTTTGTTATGTTTATCAAGTTTTATGCATAAGGAAATGAGTTTTTAAGTGAAATGAACCAAGGCAGAAAAGCTAGGTTCGGCCGCCGAAGTTGAGGTTCGGCCGCCGAACATGCATGGCTGTCGGTTTTTATTTTCACAGAAAATGTATGATCATGTATGAATTTACAGGTTCACAGAGAGGATAGCAGGCTTGCTACGGGTTCTGGCAGCCTTAAGCCGACCTGAATCCTAGCGCCGGTGACGGTCCATTTTGGGGTCGTTACAACATAAATTACCGTTTGTTGATTCTCTTTATCGTGCTAAACAGCCTCTTGAACTCATTTGTTCTGACGTTTGGGGTCCTGCCCCTGTTGTTTCTGTTGATGGTTTTCATTATTATGTGATTTTCTAAGATCATTTTAGTAAGTATTGCTGGTTATATTTTCTTAGACAAAAATCTGATGTCTTATCTGTCTTTGTTCAATTTCGGTGTTTAGTAGAAAAATATTTTGGACTACCTATCAAAAACTTTCAATCGGATTGGGGGAAAGAATTTCAGTCTTTGTCCAATTACTTGAAACAACATGGGATTTCACAAAGGGTTTCTTGTCCTCACACTTCTGAACAAAATGGATGTGCAGAACGAAAGCATAGACATATTATTGAGTTAGGCCGATCTCTATTACATCATGCTTCAGTTCCTTACAATTACTGGACCTATGCCTTCAATACTGCTACCTACACAATAAATAGATTGCTCTCTTCATCCAATAACAAATGCACTCCCTATGAAATTTTATTTCATGAGAAACCTACTTATAATGAATTGCGTGTGTTTGGTTCATTGTGTTATCCTTGGTTAAAACCTTATTCATCTCACAAACTTGCTCTTAAGTCTTCTCGTTGTATTTTTCTTGGCTATAATAAACTTCATAAAGGGTATACTTGTCTTGAAATTTCTTCTGGTCGTCTTTTTATCTTACGCCATGTCTTGTTTTTTGAGCAGGAGTTTCCTTTTAAGAAGTTGGATGATAATGGCACTACCTCAGTGGCTGAAGTGAGTCCTACGTCCATTCCATTACCACCCATTCCACCTTTGTCAAATACACAACCTGGTATCCTAGGAGCAGCTCCAAAACGCAACTTGCAAACCTCTCCTAGACATCAAAATGACGCTGCTTCCATTACTCCAGCCCTTACCCAAAACGATGTCACAACTAACACAAGTTAGGCCCACATACTAAGCCCATCACTTGAGCGCACCGTATCACTAAATACTAACCAAATCAAGCTGATCAATTTTCATCCTGTTCCTTTGCACGTTAAGACACATTCCATGGTGACTAGACAGCAAACAGGCAAGCTCAAACCGCAAACTCCATGGTCTCCAAAGTTAAATAATGTGACTGCTTCTTTCTCAGTACCTAGGTGCTATACTCAAGCTGTCAAAGATCCAAATTGGCATGATGCCATGATTCAAGAGCTTAATGCTTTAAATCAAGCCGGAACTTAGGAATTCGTCCCTCAGGACAAGGCACAGAATATAGTTGGTTGTAAATGGGTGTTCAGAGTTAAACAGAAATCTGATGGCAGTATTGATAGATATAAGGCTAGCCTTGTTGCTAAAGGAAATCATCAACGTCTTGGCATTGATTACTTTGAAACCTTTTCACCGGTTGTCAAACCAACTACTATTCGAATAATTTTATCCTTAGTCATCTCAAATAGTTGGTTAGTGAAATAATTAGATGTTTTTAATGCTTTTCTGCATGGAGATGTGGATGATGAAGTTTACATGGAACAGCCTCCAAGTTTCATTGATACATGTAAACCAGATCATGTTTGTTGTCTACGCCGTTCACTATACGGTCTTCGTCAAGCTCCACGTCAGTGATATAAACGTCTATTTTCAGCCTTAATCAATCAAGGGTCGAGTCTCTCCTGCCGATTCCTCTCTATTTTGCTATGACAAGAATAATATCAAGTTGTTTATCCTTGTGTATGTGGACGATATTATCATGACCGGTACATGCAGTCATACTTTAAATCATATTATTTCCTCTCTCAAATCTAAGTTCCTGTTGAAAGATTTGGGCACACTGGAGTATTTCCTTGGTATGGAGGCAACTTGGACCGTTGATGGACTTTTGTTAACTCAATAAAAGTATATCCTTGACTTGCTTCACAAAGCACAGATGGGAGACTGTAAGGGAATCTCCACACCAGCAACTCCAAAAGATAAGATGTCTGCTATACAAAGCCGCCCAATGATTGATCCCACGTTATATCAGAGTACAGTAGGTGGATTGCAATACTTGAGTTTAACCCGACCCGAGGTCTGTTATTCAGTTCACAAGGTTTCTCAGTTTCTTCATGCACCTACTGAGGATAATTGGTGTTCGATTAAGCGTATATTGAGGTATCTCAAGCACACTGTTGGTTATGGTCTTTACATCTCCAAATCAGCAAATACAGATTTGAATATATATACTGATGCTGATTGGGTGAGTGACATTGATGATCGCAAGTCTACCACAGGTTATGCTATTTTCATGGGCATAAATCTCATATCTTGGAATTCCAAGAAACAACAAACAGTTGCTCGTTCATCAACAGAGACTGAATATTGAGCTATTGGTCTTGCTGTCACTGAATTAACTTGGATTCAGTCAATGTTGCGTGACATTACTTTCTATTCCACCAAAACTCCCAACTTGTGGTGTGATAATATTGGCGCAACATATCTTTCTATCAATCCTATTTTCCATACTTGGACGAAGCACTTGGAAGTCGATTTTCATTTCGTTCGTGATAAGGTACAAAAGAATGAAGTCAAAGTACATTTTATTTGCTCTAAAGATTAATTAGCTGACATTCTGACTAAACCATTATCCAAAATGCGGCATCAAACTCTAATGCAACATTTAACAATTCGTCATGTCCCTACAGCGCACGAATTGAGAGGGCGTGATAAGGCTTAGAGTTGTGATAAGGTTTAGAGTCATGATAAGGTTAGAGTTGTGATGAGATTTAGAGTTATGATAAAGTTTAGAGTTGGTTGGGATAATATTTGTTATTCATACAATCTGTATCCAACTCAACCACTGGTATATACTATATAAATGTATTCTATACAGAAATACAAAAAACACATAGAATTCTCAATACCATAAATCTTCTATACTATTTAACATGACAAGTGGGCCTTTTAAAATAATAATAAATTAATCCACGTAATTTGTCACATATATAACACCACACTATTTTGATTCTCAATTTGAAATAAGGATAAAAATTTAAGAATTTTAAAAAATTGACTGATTATGCTAAAATTGAAAAGTGTGGATTAAATCACAAATTATTATAAAGTTAGGATCTTTAGCACCAACAGTCCTTTTTTTATTGAAAAAGAGTTTTGTATTTTATTAGAGTTGTTTCTAATATTATGTTTGATGATAAGTTTTAATACAATAAAAGCTCATATAAAAAAAGAAACTAAGATTAGAGTTGTAAATGAATGGAGCTACTTTTGATTTTTTAAGGATCAACTAGATAAAAAGTTGAGTTTAGTTTCTTTTTTTTTTTTTCGAAACAAGTCAAGTTCAAATTTAAATTTTAGACTTATTTAATAGAGCAGTAAAAAACTCAAATTTTTAGATATTGGCTCATTAAAACTCAAGAAATTAATTATTTATTCAATGGATTTATGAGATAGTTTGTGAATATATAATGTGCAATCTACAAGTGAGCGGAATCATAACAAGTAATACAATAATGAGTAAGATATCGTTCTCACGAGAATTATTATTGAATATCAAAAATTTGTACTAGTTTTATTAATATTTAGACTATCGGTACATGTAATGTGTAAAATAATTATTAATGTAAGGACTTACAATTCTAAAACTTTTTAAGTTCTCTTCAAAAATTCAATGAAAATATTAATTAAAACATGAATTCTATCTCTCAATAGTAGAACAAATTTCAATTAATTCATTAATATCAAGTTGGAGTACAAAATTTGGTAGTTCAAATCATACTGCTCCCACTTAGTTTATTATTCTTATATTACCTATTATTTTCCACAAAAATTATACCCTAGATTAGAGTTTAGTTAAACATGAGTTTGAAAATCCTAAGAAAATTTTTAAAAACTAACCCAATCATCATTACAAAATATAACAAGAATACAGCCAAAAGAAGTTAATATGATAGAGATAAACTCTTGATGATGGAGACGATCTCTAACTCTAAAATATTACTTCAATCCAAGATCTTCGGCTCCTATTCTCTTGCTGGAGCAATGGTGAATTAATAATGGGTTTTTTTGGGCCTCTCCTATAAGGGTGGCTACCTACTCTAAAATGAGAGAAATGATACTTATATATTTTTGGGGCTGGAGAGTTACTTTACCTCCCTTTTGACCTATATTTCAGAGACAAATAAAATAAAAATCGAATGTTTAGTACCTCCAGTGGTTAGGCCATATATGAGATTCATTTCGGACTTTTTGCAAAATAAAGTTAAAAAAAAATATATTTCTTAAATCCTGGTCCGCGAGAAAATATTTCCCGGACCTGGGTGAATCGGTCCTCTACCGCATTTTATAAGTGCGGTAAGCTTTACTGCACTTATAAAATGCGTTAGAGAGCCGTTGAACCAGAATTATAATTTTTTTTTAAATAAAAAAAATTCTATCGCACTTTTGAAATGCGGTAGAATTTTTAATTATTAAAAAAAATATATTAAAAATTCTACCGCACTTCAAAAGTGCGGTAGAATATTAAATTTTGCAATAATTGAAAATTTTTATAATTTTTAATAATTAAATTAATAATTCAATTTACGTATTACCGCACTTTAAAAGTGGCGGTAATATCAATTCCTCATTTTACGGAACTTGGAAAAAAAAGAAATATGGAGTAGGAAGGGAGGGTGGAGCAGGGAACAAGGTGGCAGAAAGGTGGAGCAGGGAAGAAGGGGAAGATGGGGAGCGGGAAGAAGATGGGGAGCAGGGAAGATGGGGAGCTGGGGAGCGAGAAGAAGATGGGAGCTGGGGAGCAGGGAAGATGGAAGATGGAAGAAAATGGGGAGCAGGAATGTATTTATTGAAAAAATATATATATATATTTCAACTAATAAAATAAAAAATATTAAACAATCAACTTAAAATATAAATGTTTCTATTTATTTTACAAGAAAACAAATTAAATGATTAAAAATCATGCATAATTTTCATTTTTTCAAAATTAAAATAAACTAAAATAATTTAACTTTTTGATATTCTCTCTCATATATCGCACTTTTAAAGTGCGGTAGATGACTTTTTCTGCACGGAGATATTATCTGTTAAATGTATAATGATGAAAAATATAATAATTAATAATTATTTATTAAAACTATATATATATATATATATATATATATATATTTCAACTAATAAAATAAAAAATATTAAACAATCAACTTAAAATATAAATGTTTCTATTTATTTTACGAGAAAACAAATTAAATGATTAAAAATCATGCATAATTTTCATTTTTTCAAAATTAAAATAAACTTAAATAATTTAACTTTTTGATATTCTCTCTCCTCTACCGCACTTTAAAAATCCGGTAGAGGACTTTTTCTGCCAGGTGCAGGAATTCCTGCACCTCGCAGAGATTCTACCGCACTTTACAAGTGCGGTAGAAGGCAGGAGGCGTGCCTGCCTCCTGCTCACGGGGCAGAGACGAGACCTGCTAGTAAATTTTTAATTATTAAAAAAAATATATTAAAAATTCTACAGCACTTCAAAAGTGCGGTAGAATTTTTTTTATTTAAAAAAAATTATAATTCTGGTTCAACGGCTCTTTACCGCACTTTAAGCTTACCGCACTTATAAAATGCGGTAGAGGACCGATTCACCCTGATCCGGAAAATATTTTCTCGCGGACCAAGGTTTAAGAAATATATTTTTTTTGAACTTTATTTTGCAAAAAGCCCATTCATTTCTCATGCCCATGCCATGAGAGCCACCGCCAACAAAGCTCATTCAAACATGTCCCAAGGCTAGGCCATGTATGAGATCCATTTCTCATGGCTTGATCTCATTTTCCTTTTTCTTTCTTTGCTTTTGGTCTGATTGTGAGTTTTAGTTGATTCTCATGTCCCGGCCATAAGGCACTCTATCTTTTTTACCTTCAAAATCAACCCCAATTTTCCTTAGCAACAAAAAAAATTAACAAAAGATAGATATTTTAAAATTAATATCTACCAAATAAAAATTGACTATAAATTATAATTAAATATAAAAATTCATCAGATTAACACACTCATTTAACTAAAATTATTTAGTTTTTAAATTTATAATTTTTAACCTAAAACTAATTAAGATTGCAAATGCGTTGATGTGATTGCATGTTATTCTTTTTCCTGTATAAAAACTTGTCTGGTTTCTTTTTCTCAATTAATTAAGTTTGAACTTATGGTTATTTTGCTTTGAGTTTAAAATGAATAAAATTGAGGTACAAATAGAGTTAAAAAAAAAAAAAAAAAAGTTGACAAACCAAACTTTAACTTGTCAAATCTCAGCCCACAAAGGTTCGTACACACCCCAACCAGGATGTCGATAGTTAGGCACCCTCTTCGACATTTAAACATCAAACAGAAAAGTTGGCTCCGTTTCTGTAACAGCCCGGAAACCGATACCCCTCTGTAACGGCTCCAAACTGCTCGGCGCTAGGATCCAGATCGGCTTAAGGCCGCCTAGATCCGTAGCAAGCCTGCTACTGAACTCTGGGTATCTGCTCAATCCCATACATGAGCCAACGAAACACTAGCATTGAAAACCTTTTCTGTAAAACTACCAGGCTTAACCTTAAAATCACAGCCGTCAAGGCCTCCACCAGTGATCTACTACTAAACTGAAAACATAGACCCCATCCTCGTAGGGTCAGCATATTACAGGCTAGCCTTGATTTCTGTTTTGGGTCAAGGGATTTACCCTTTCTTCCCTCTCAAATGGGTCAAGGGGTTTTATACCCTTTCTTCCCTGATCACTGGAGTTTTAGAAACACATAAGGATCAACACTTACATCTTGAAGAGCAAAGGCTGATGTGACCCTAGCTTCAAAACATGGAGAAACCAAGCTCCTAAAGCTTCAAGCTCCACAACTTGCTCTTTTTACTCAAAACCTTCAAAACCAAGTGAAAACTCATGAACACCTTGCAAGAGTTGAGGAAATATCATGAAAACAGCCAAGGAGAGCATAAACCCCACCTTTGACCACCAAGAGAGCTTCCAACACCCTCCATGGCCGGTCAAAGGGGTTTAAATAGGTGACCAACCGCCTTTCCTTCGGCTGCCGAAACTGCATGCAAAACCATGCAACATTCGGCGGCCTAACGTGAAGTTTCGGAAGCCGAACCTATAGCGGCCGAACATTACCTTCGGCGGCCTAACCTGCATTTTGCCTTCTTAGTCTTTTCTCGTCAAACTCATTTCCTTTCCTTTCAAACCCATAAAATACTTAAAAACATGTTAGAAAACCTGTAGAAAACCTTGTAGAAAACTTCAGTTTACCGTTGCAATACCCCTCCAAAACGAATCCGACATCCGAGATTCCACCGAACGGTAGGAATTCCGATGCCTGAACGAGCCGGGTATTACAGTTTCCTCCACAGATATATATATTCTTCATCCTTTTTCAAAAGTACGGTACAAGACAAAAGCTCAAAAACTATGGTCAACAAGCACACCACCATTTCTTCGACCTTTGACCAAGCGCACACAAACACAAAGAACGATACAAGTTTATTTTGTTGTTACAAGGCCTGTAAATCCCATGTCAATTGATCTATGGAGCTAGCACTATAGTACATCTCAGGCAATAGTGTACACTCGGCAAAATCAAGATCTAAATAAAAGTTAGAGCTTTCAAACGAAGCATCCATGTTCTGACCAGCGCTCAAGTACTCGTTGGTTTTTCCAATTTCAACTACTTGTTCTACCAGCATTTCTTCGTGTCTTGAGGATTGTATGGGCTTTATGGCATCGTTCCACAATCTGCTGTCGTATATGATCTCAAACCCAGATGGATTTGAATCAAAACAGGAAGTGTTGACACTTGCCATTGAAATAGATTCGCTTGCATGGTCGTGGGAACCTTGAATATCAGAGTTTTGGCGTTCGCATGTGGTGGAAGCATGAAGAGGATGAAGACTAGAAGAAGTACTAGAATCAGGAGGAGGAATAGAAAGGAAAGAAGGGATAAAGGGAGTTTGCTTCTCATCCATGGAAAAATCTTTCATTTGTGAACTGACAATACTAAAAGCTGATGGAGATGAGATAGGGTTGTAAATAGAATCTGCAGAGAGTCCGCATGGAGTATTATTGTAGCAGTTCTTTCTATAACTGGGAGAGAGGAGTTTGTGAGTGTTGGGATCTAAACCTTGAGCACTTAGCTTCTTCTTGATGCAAGAGTTCCAGAAGTTCTTGACCTCATTATCAGTTCTACCAGGCAAATGCTTAGCAATTTGAGACCATCTGTTGCCAAGAATCCTATGAACATCAATAATAGTCCTCTCTTCTTGTGCAGTAAAAGAACCTCGTTTTAGATCTGGTCTCAAGTAGTTTATCCATCTCAATCTGCAACTCTTTCCACACCTTTGCAACCCTGCAAAAGATATATATATATATACGCATACCCGTTTCAGAAAGATTGAAGCATATGTGATTAACAGGGAGACTTAAAGAAAGCGAGTGGATTAGAAAGTAAAGTATAAGGAATAATAACCTGCCAGCTTTGGAACAGAACTCCATGAACCATGGCCATGGTTGGTGATGAACTTGATTAGCTTCTCATCTTCTTCAGGAGACCATAACCCTCTCTTGACTTTCTGTTTGCTGCAACATTGATGTTCCATTCTCTTTTTACCCAAAATCCTCAGCTTAGCTAAATCTCAACATTTAGTTTTCTTCCTTATTAGGACCTATTTCTCAAGTATTTGAAATGCAAACCCTGTCCTTTATATACACATAAAATGCTGCAGTCCTTATATGGCTACAGTGCACGTAAATAAAATGCTAAAAATTCATCGTGTGTGAAAGACAGATGTCGTGGAAATCGAACTTTGAGGGTACTCATGAGAGAGGACCACGCTGTGCTCTAATCGATTGTCTTGGTAAATTCAGGGCTTGTCTTGAAAAATTGCTCACGACTCTTTTACTACTCTACTTTAACTACTTTATTAAATTAATCAAATATGAATATTTCTTTAATTTTGTTAGTTGCCTGGTTAATATATAATTTGATATGGGCTGCAAAAGTTTTTGATATTTTAGTTTACTGTAGAGCTACGATGGCTAGTGAATACAGAAGTCTGGTAACTGTAACAAATTCGTTTTAAATAATCGATTATGATGAAATTTCTGTAAAATGAGAAAATCTACCAAAATAAATATTTGAAACAAGTTATTTTTACAGATCAAATAATTTTATTAACAAGTTGTGGAGAAACTTAGGGTGCAATATAGTTCATGAGGTTTTTCCAAAAACACTTAATCTAAGATTAAAAGGTTAAATGAAAAAAAAAACATTAAAAATAAACAAATTACCAGAATCCTACACGTAGGTTGGTGTAATAAATTCATGGTGAATGAGTTTTACCTTAAGAATATTGTTTCCACCGAGGAGTTGAGTCGAGAAGTTCTGAATAAAGTTATAACTTTTTGGTATATTGTATATATAAAATTGTTTAAATATAAAATAATATGTGAAGACAAGTTGTGATACTGTACATACACATATAATAGGAAAGCAAAGAACTTTCTGTTTTCTCTTTGTCTGAATTTATACAGTAAATCATCATTGAATATGTTTGTATTTGGAGTTACCAAGAAATTAAGTTATTTCTGTTTAAGTATATATAGCTACATCATGATGACAAAGTGAAATCATATTATATGTAAATATACATGATTTCATAAGGGACATAGAAAGAGAGTAAGGATCAATAATAATATGGCCATAAACGGGAAAACCTAATGATATAAGCCTAATCTACATAATTTCTTGCATCAAAATTCAACATGCGAAGCAAAATCCTTAAGCCCACCAAATTGGAATCCCTTCTTATCCCTCTCCCTCTCCTCTCTTTAAATAAGTGTATTCATATTTGATGACCACTGCAAGTCTGCAACTCGCATCCGGACTGAAATCGAGTTCTAGTAGTAGTGTCATGCTCAAAATCCATCAGAGCCCGTTATGCAATTTGACCCATTAGCACACAGTCCAATCCGCAATTGAATTAGGTCGGACTGACCGAGAGTCCGAACTCATTAGAGAAAAACTCAGTTTATCTGACATGATGGAGAGTAAGAGAGTAAGCCCCAATTATACTGCAATTGAACTAGGTTGGACTGATCGAGGGGTCGAACACATCATAAAGAAACCCAACTTATCTAATATGATAGGGAGTAGAAGAGCAAGCCCTAATTATACCGCGATTCTATCAGCACGGGTGTTAGAAGAGAATTAAATAGTCGTCTGATGATGATAGGCAGATAAATACGGCCGTACGTACGGTTTTATGTAATAACAACCGATGTCATTATAGTATGATGAAAATGATGTGCGACTAGAGAATAAAGATAAAAATAAAAATAAAAGAGGAGAGCATATCCATTCAAACTAATTTTATTTAAAAAATTTATGTCAGTCTGAATATAAGATAATAATATATATATATATATATATATATATATATATATATATATATTTAAATAATTTCACGTGGCTTGCACAATTATCTCATGCTTTGAATTCATATAAATTTAGTTTAGTACATACACACTATACTTATATGTCAGAACATCATGTATGGACAGATACAGACATAATGTCCTGCTTCTTCACTCAAACATTGCTTGAGTTTGTCAATTTCTTGGTATTAACGAAGATGATGATTGTGGTTTGTTGTGTCTGCTCTCATGATTTTCATCAGTATTTTTACCCTTCGCTTTCATTTTTCTTTCTCTCTTTGTTTTTTGTTTTTCTAAGAATATAGTTTTTTAAATTAAAAAGGAGAAAATCACGTAAGAAAGTAAAAAGCGGCAAAAAGGCGACAAGCACACAGATTTTAAAGAATCTGACCTTTAAACACTTTACAAAAATGTCAATGTTGTTTCCCTTTGGAAATGATTTCATTCTGTGCAGGTAAAATCTTTTCTCCTTCTCCTTCTCTTTCCTTTTGTTTTTTTTTTTTTTTTTTTTTTTGAAATAAAGTGTCATATGTTGGCCAGACAATGTCATGTCTTTCTTTGTTTTCCCAATTCATAAAGAAGGAAACTTCTAAAAAAATTATTATCAGGTGGTTGAAATTTTTTAAAAAATTAATTAATTTACCCCTATTTTAAAATTATTCAGTTAAAATATCTTTATATTTCATAAAATTAAACTCTTATGCCTATTTCAAAATTATTCAGTTAAAATATTTTCATATTTCATAAAATTAAAATTTTTAGTCTTTTTATTAAATAAACTAATTAGTCAATTTATTTAAACAATAGTTACTGAAAAATTATGTAATATGAATATTTAAAATTATACTAATTAAATAATATATAGTTAAAATATAGTACTAAACAATATAAATAATTTAAAATAACTAATAATTTTTAACAAAAGAATTAAAAAGTTAGATTTTATAAAATATAAAGATATTTTAATTGAGTGATTTTGAAATAGGGATAAATTAGTTAATTTCATAAAAATTCCGGGACTTTATAATAATTTATCAAAAATATTTTATTATTTTTATTTTGATCTTTAATTTAGAAAAATCAACTGCATAAGCTAGCTTATTTGTTGCATCATGATATCTTATTGAATTGAGCTATAATCAACTTTATATGAGATATATATTGTTTATAGTTTTAAACCTTAAATTATTTATATCGCTTACAAAATGCATTGGTGAAGAAAATATACCACCTTAAAAATTAATCAACCTAAACAAGCAATATTTCAAGTTTTAAAATTGCACAAAAAAAAAAATTAAATTAAAGAAATAAAAAAATGTGGGTTAAATCTAAGTTAATTAGATAAGGTATGCATTTAATCACTGAACTAAAATCAACAAATAAAAATTAAATTGTTTATTATAGAATAAAATATTTGTTGAATATTTTATTTGTGATTGTATAAAAGGTTAGTTCTTCCTTTGTCCAATAAAAGTTTCATTATTAAGCATTAGTCTTGGCTATATGCTAGAACACATAATAAATATATAATAATATTATATTCGCGCTCACATACATAGTCTGATAGTAGGTGTATATAAGTAAATTTAAGGAATTTTAAGTTCTGCTCCCCAATCCCAACCCCAATCCCTATTTTAAAAGTAGGTGTATATAAGTAAATTTAAGAAATTTTAAGTTCTGCTCCCCAATCCCAACCCCAATCCCTATTTTAAAAAAATATATATTATATCGGCCTTCTTTTTACCAAAGAAAAGGAAATTACGTAGATAAAATCTATTGAATGTGAACAAAATTTCAAACATAATATCCAATGAAACATGATGGGATTTGAGCATCAAATTATTTTTTAATTTATTCGTGATTAGAAGTGAAACTGATTAGGGTTACCGGATTTGGATCTATTTATTTTGTTTTGTAAACTGATTCAATGGATCATTATGCTATAAAGACTTTTTAATTTAGATTAATTTATGAATTATGAATTATTTTGGCTCAACATATCAGTTATTATGTGGATTACACTTTGCTATATTTTTAATAAGATTTTAAGGTTTTGTGCTACGACCATGAGATATATGGTGGTAGTGAAGAGTCTATATCAATAACGTGTGAGATTATTTAAAAAACACACTAGTTTGAGAGAATTTTGAAAGATTATATTAAATTATTTATTATTATAGTGAAATTTTATTTTTATTTTATTTATGGATGTAAACACATATAATATTGTGTGTGGGTTTCAACAATATTGTTTTTAGAAAAAAAAAATATCTATTTGATTAATGTTGAAGTGTAAATTAGTTGATCATGTCAACTTAAGTCGGTGAACTTCACGTCAAATCATCAAGTTAATCTTCAATTTTACAAGTGTATATAATTCAACTTGAAGTTATTAGGGATTGTGAACAAAAGTGAATAGTAAAGTCCTGAAAAAATTACCATCCCAAATTATGATATGGAATTGATTTTACATAACATCTATTCAAAGTAAGTTATAAGTTGTCATCATAAAATAGGGGTCATGTGGCAAGGATCTGACATGTAACGACCCGAAAATCGGACCGCTACCGGCGCTAGGATCCGGGTCGACTTAAGGCCGCCGGGACCCGTAGCAAGTCAAACATACATCCTGGAAACCTGTTTAATCCCATACATGATCAAGAAAATACATAAAAATTTAAAACCTTTCTTTCAAACATCCAACTCAACCTGAACATATACTGTACATAGTCATAATCATAATTATGATCCCTCTGTGGGACCTCAACAATGCCTCAATGGGCAAATACATCATGAGATGAGTTGGCTAACATCTGCATCATCAAATATCTAAGATCATGCATCAACAAGGGATTACAAAACTCATAGGGCCAAGCACATCTATAACCTCAAAATACCTCATTACATAACATACTGTAATCTCTTACATTACATTATAGTACAACTGTCATGTCCACCATCTAACTATTACATACACACTTCATATCTCTGGCTAACCTCCTGGTCTACCCTGTACCTGCACATCTGGGGTTAGGAGAGAGGGGTGAGCTACAAAGCCCAGTGAGCAGAATAGAGAAAACATGTATTAAAATTTCATGCCCTTATGTAATGCAACACATCACAACAAATCACATCTCGGATGGTATTGTCACCATTAGTCCTCTACATAGTCCAACTGTGCCGGGACGTAGAATGGGTACAACCGGTCTTTCCCTTAACATAACATATCATACAGTCCAACTGTGCCAGGGACGTAGAATGGGTACAACCTGGACTTCCTCTTACATCGTGCCAGGGACGTAGAATGGGTACAACCTGGACTTCCATACCATATCTCATGCCGTAGCATCATCATATCATATGAGGACTAAGGATCATCCAATGACCAATCCACATCAACATCATAAATGCAATGCAACATATTCGTGAATACTAATGCAAGCAACCTACTATATCTCATGGCATTCATGATGCATGGATCATGCTCAAATTTTATATTTCATTTATTTTAAAACTTAAGGTTTATTCCACTCACCTCTGGCTAGCTCTGACAAACTCTGTAGCAGCTGGCTCATTGCTGGGGTCCTCGGTTCCTCGGGTCCGAACCTACACAGGTGGACTCCAATGAGGGACCAAACATACATAAACATAACTCTAATATACTCCCCAAAAACCCCTATAACATCATGAAAACATCACATAAAAACATGCAAGAAATGGCTGAATAGGGCACTTTCGGCGGCAGGTTCGGCGGCCGAAAGTCCCTCCAGAGCCGAAAGTCAGGCAGGTTCGGCGGCACCTTCGGCGGCCGAAACTCCCAGACAGAGGCGAAACTCATGCATGTTCGGCGGCACCTTCGGCGGCCGAAAGTCCCAGACAGAGACGAAAGTCTCCTTTCAGGGGCAACTTCGGCAGCCGAAAGGCCTGCCTCCCCAGCCACGTTCGGCGGCCGAAAGCTCCTTCGGCTGCCGAACCTGGTTTCTGCCAAAGGGCAGAAACTTTGGCTCCTCTATGCACATTTGCCTCCCAACTCTCAAATCATGCATAAACTTGTTCTAAAACATGCATAAACACCATATATCACACCTAGGGGTCTCAAACTATCATATACCCCAACTACAACACTTCAAACACACAAAATCAACATACATTGCTCAAATCATCATCAAAACCCATAAACTCATCAATAAGCCTAAACATGCATCTCTACTCATAAAACGACTTAAAACTTACTTAAAACATATAAGGAGCTTAAGATCGGCTCTTACCTCTTGAAGATTGAGAGGGAGACGACCTAAACTTAGAGATCCACGAAAATGAGCTCCTGAGTTCCCAAAGCTCCAAAACTTGTTTCAAAAGTTCAAAACCTTCAATGCAAGCTTAAAACTCAAGAAAAATGGTGGGGATTTGAAGGAAAAACACTAGATTTGGAAGAGGGAGGTCGGAAGCTAGCTGTGGCCGAAAATGGGAGAAAGCTCGCCCATTTCGGCTAAGTGCCCCTTTTATAGTGGCTGGCCAGACCACGTTCGGGGGCCGAACTTGCCTCCGCATGCATGCCATGTTCGGCGGCCGAACTTGAGATTCGGCGGCCGAACCTGGGCTGCCCTCACTCATGCTTTTGGGGCCTAACGTGCCTCCAAAACGCAAGCATGTTCGGCGGCCGAACTTGACTTTCGGCGGCCGAACCTGGGTTTTCCTCCAAAGACTTTTCATGCAAAAACTCATTAAATCTTCATACTTAAAACCATGAAATACCTTAAAACATTTTATGAAAACAAGTTTCTACCCTACTAGAGACTTCCGACATCCGAGATTCCACCGGACGGTAGGAATTCCGATACCGGAGTCTAGCCGGGTATTACATTCTCCCCCCCTTAAGAACATTCGTCCCCGAATGCACCTCAACTAGCACACATAGCATGGCATAAAACATAACATACATACATAGCACATAGACACAAAGATGATACAAACCTCTAAAAGAGATGGGGATATTGCTGGAGCATGGACTCCCGTGTCTCCCAAGTGCATTCTTCCAAGTTGTGGTGGTTCCACAGGACTTTCACCATCGGGATTTCCTTGTTTCTTAACTTTCTGATCTGGGTGTCTATGATCCGTACTGGCTGTTCAACATAAGTGAGATCCTCTTGGACCTCCACATCAGGCTCACTAAGAACCTTGCTCGGATCTGACACAAACTTCCTCAACATGGAAACATGGAAAACCGGATGGATTCTTTCCATTGAAGCAGGTAAATCCAGCTTGTACGACACATTCCCAATCTTTTGCAAGATTTCAAAGGGTCCGATGTATCGTGGGGCTAGTTTACCTTTCTTCCCGAAGCGAACCACTCCCTTCATTGGAGACACCTTGAGCAATACCAGATCCCCCTCCTGAAACTCTAACTGTCTCCTGCGGACGTCTGCATAACTCTTCTGCCTGCTTGTAGCAGTCTTGATTCTCTCTCTGATAATGGGTACCACCCTGCTGGTGATCTCTACTAGTTCAGGCCCTGCCAAGGCCTTTTCTCCAACTTCCTCCCAGCAGACAGGTGATCTACACTTCCTTCCGTACAAAGCTTCATATGGAGCCATCCCGATGCTAGCATGATGGCTGTTGTTGTAGGCAAACTCCACCAAAGGTAGATGCTGCCTCCAAGAACTGCCAAAGTCCAGCACACACATTCTGAGCATATCCTCGATAGTCTGGATGGTCCTTTCTGACTGTCCGTCAGTCTGGGGGTGGAAGGCAGTACTGAAATCCAACCTGGTACCCATGGCATTCTGCAGACTCCGCCAAAACCTGGAGGTGAACTGGAGCCCTCTATCTGACACTATCGAAACAGGAACCCCATGCAACCTGACGATCTCGTCCACATACACCTGCGCCAACTTGTCCACAGAGTAGCCACTCCTGACAGGAATGAAGTGAGCAGATTTGGTGAGTCTGTCCACAATCACCCATATGGAGTCCGCTCTGTTGGATGCCGCCGGTAACCCCACTACGAAGTCCATAGCTATATTCTCCCATTTCCACTCTGGAATAGGTAGCGGGTTAAGTATTCCAGCCGGCTTCTGATGTTCCAGCTTCACCCTCTGACACACTTCGCAGGCTGACACAAACTGTGCCACTTCTTTCTTCATCGCTGGCCACCAATAAACCTTCCTTAGATCTTGATACATCTTGGTGGCTCCGGGGTGAACGCTGTATCTTGCACTATGAGCCTCTCTCATAATGTCTCCTTTTAGCCCTATGTCATCTGGTACACATAGTCTGCTCCCATAGCGGAGGATCCCCTTGCTGTCGAATCTGAACTCACTATTATTGCCTGACTGAACAGTCCTGGCAATCTTCACTAACTCCGGGTCCTCATGCTGTTTCTGAGCCACCTGCTCCAGAAACACGGGTGCCACTCTCATCTGGGCCACTAAGGCACCTGTACCAGACAACTCCATCTGTAGACCTTCCTCAATAAGCTTGTAAAACTCCTTCACCACTGGCCTCCTCTCTGCCGATATGTGGGATAAACTGCCTAGTGACTTCCGGCTTAGGGCGTCTGCCACGACATTCGCCTTACCCGGATGATACTGAATCTTGCAATCGTAGTCACTCAGCAGCTCTACCCATCTCCTCTGCCTCAAGTTCAAATCCCTCTGACTCAAGATGTACTGCAAGCTTTTATGATCTGTAAAGATCTCACATTTTACCCCATAGAGGTAGTGCCTCCACATCTTGAGTGCAAAGATTACTGCTGCCATCTCGAGGTCATGTGTGGGGTAATTCAACTCATGCTTCTTTAGCTGCCTTGAAGCATAAGCAATCACCCTCTCCTTTTGCATCAGCACACAACCCAGTCCCACACGGGACGCATCACAAAAGACTGTAAGGTCCTCATCACTAGATGGCAGAGCTAACACTGGTGCTGAAGTCAACCTTTTCTTAAGCTCTTCAAAACTCTCCTCGCACTGGTCGGTCCACACAAACTTCTGATTCTTCCTGGTTAGTCTGGTTAGAGGAGCTGCTATCTTTGAGAAGTCCTGAACGAACCTCCTGTAGTAACCTGCCAAACCCAAGAAGCTTCTAATCTCTGTCACTGAAGTGGGTCTAGGCCAGTTAGCCACAGTTTCTGTCTTCTTGGGGTCCACCTCAATCCCATTCTCTGACACTACATGCCCCAAGAACGAAATGCTCCTCAGCCAGAACTCACACTTAGAGAACTTGGCATACAAGCCATGTTCCCTCAAAGTCTGTAAGACCAACCGCAGATGATGGGCATGCTCCTCTGCATTCATGGAATACACCAAGATATCATCTATGAAGACAATAACTAAGTGATCCAGGTATTGACTAAACACTCTGTTCATGAGATCTATGAACGCTGCAGGGGCGTTGGTCAACCCGAACGGCATTACAAGAAACTCAAAATGCCCATATCTGGTCCTGAAAGCTGTCTTCGGCACATCTTCTTCCCTTATCCTTAGCTGATGGTACCCCGATCTCAGATCTATTTTGGAGAAACAACCTGCTCCAGATAGCTGGTCGAATAGATCGTCGATCCTTGGCAGAGGGTACCTATTCTTGGTAGTGACTTTGTTCAACTGCCTATAGTCGATACAAAGTCTAAGGGATCCATCCTTCTTTCTCACGAACAAAACCGGAGCACCCCATGGTGAGGTACTCTGTCGGATGAAGCCCTTCTCTACCAACTCTTGCAACTGTTCCTTCAACTCCTTTATCTCGGCTGGGGCCATCCTGTAGGGAGGGATAGAGATCGGTCTAGTTCCAGGCACCAACTCTATCTCGAACTCTATCTCCCTAGCAGGTGGTAAACCTGGAAGCTCATAAGGAAAGACATCCTGAAACTCTCTGACAACTGGCACCGAGGCCGGCTCCCTGACCTGACTGTCTAGCTCTCTCACATGAGCTAAGTACCCCTGACATCCCTTCCTAAGCAACCTACGAGCCTGAAGAGCTGATATCAGACCTCTAGGTGTGCCCCTCTTGTCTCCTCTGAAGACGACCTCTGACCCGTTCTGATCTCTGAACCTGACTACCTTGTCCCTGCAGTCCAAGGTAGCACCATGGGTAGATAGCCAATCCATCCCTAGAATGACGTCAAAGTCTGTCAAATCTAGAACCACAAGGTCGGCGGAGAGGCATCTTCCCTCAATAAAAACTGGACTGTACTGGCAGACTGACACTGCCACCGACGGGTCACACTTGGGTCCACTGACCCATAGGGGACACTCTAACCCAGAGACTATCAGACCCAACCTCTCAACGGCTCTCGGAGCAATAAATGAATGAGATGCACCTGGGTCCATTAATGCATACACATCAGAACACCCAATGACGAGATTACCTGATACCACGGTGTTGGATGTGTTAGCCTCCTGCTGAGTCATGGTGAAGATCCTGGCTGGAGCTGATGGACCTTCACCTCGGGAACCAGAAGAAGAGGCTGCCCCTCTCCCTCTACCTCTGCCACTGCCCTGAGTTGTGGCTGGAACTGCTGGCTGTGCCACACTACCAGAAGCTGTCTGCTGGGGCTGGCCCATAAAAGGTGCTCTAGGACAATCCCGAGCCATGTGTCCCTCCTGTCCACATCTGAAACATGTATTAGTCCCAGCTCGACACACTCCCCTGTGCGGTCTTCCACATCTCTGGCATTCTGTACCATCTGAGCCTGAGCTCGAGCCACCGCCAAAACCCAGACCGGATTTCAACTTGTTCCAAAACTTATTCTTCTTCGGCTTCCTGGTGGTGTTATCCCACCTCTTCTTACCTGAGCTCTGAGAAGAGAACCCTGGTCCTCCTCTGCCTGGGGTCTTAACCCCTGAAGACTGGGTCACTGACTGCTTCACTGACCCCTCAACTATAGCACTTGCTTCCATTCTTCGAGCCATATCTACCACAGTGTGGAAACTTTCTCTCTCAGCTGACTGAACCAACGAGGAGTACCTGGAATGCAGCTTCATAACATATTTCTTGGCTTTCTTCGTATCTGTATCTAGAGCTTGCCCTGAAAAAGGCAATAGCTCCAAGAATTTATCCGTGAACTCCTCTACACCCATGTGCTCTGACTGCCTCAGTTGCTCAAACTCAATCATCTTCAGTTCTCTAGAACTGTCTGGAAAAGCCCATCCAGCGAACTCATTCGCAAATTCTTCCCATGTCATACCGTCTAGTCTCGGGTCCACATAACACTTGAACCATTCCCGTGCCTTCTTGCACTTTAAAGTGAACCCTGCCATCTGAATGGCCCTGCTGTCACTTGCCCCTAGCTCATCAGTTATTGTCTTCACCACTCTCAGATACTCAAAGGGGTCATCCCCTGACTTGTATTTGGGAGCATCTAGCTTGAGGTAATCTGTCATCTTTACCTTGCTCCCATCAGCTGAGCTAGGTCTAGGAGGTTGAGTAACTGGGGCTGCTGGTTCTGTAGGTGGTGGAGGTGGAGGTGCAGCATTCCCCGAGGTGGGGTTTGCCGGGTTTGGATAGAAAGGTGAGGGTGGATAAGCTGGGTACTGTGTGTAAGGTGGATAGAAAGGTGGATAGGGCATGTAGGTAGGGTAGGGGTTCAAGCTGGAGTAATCCGATGTACCTCCCATCGGATACCCTGAACCCTGTGGGAAGGGTGGATAATGGGGTGGAAAACCAAACCCCGAGGCCTGAACGCCTCCCTGAGACTCCCCTGTCCCTTCTTCCTGCATGCTCACATCCAGGTTCCCATCCCTCCTCTGATCCTCTTCCATATCCTCCCTCACATCCGAAGAACTTCCTCCTCTATCAGTCCCCCTTCTGCTAGCATCAAGAGACCTTCTAGAGTCCCTTGACACTCTTTCTCTGTTGGCTCTACAAGACATTGCTCTAGGCAATGTGGGAGGACGGGCGCTCGTGCCCTCATCCTCAGGTGGCACTCCAGTCAATCTTGCCGATCGACGAGTTCCCCTCATCCTATTTTCTGAAAAACAGTACACATCAAGCAAGCATTAGCATCATATGGTTCATGTGGGCACACATGAACCCTCATCACATAATCATATCATAGCATCAATGCACATGCATATAATCATGGCATTTCACATCATCATGTAAGACAGGACTCCACATCCTATCCTAGTAGACATGACCTTTCCTATTGTGCTTGACCTTCTATAACCTCTATGAGCCCGACACTCTAGGTCCGATCCTATAAACCTAAGGCTCTGATACCATTATGTAACGACCCGAAAATCGGACCGCTACCGGCGCTAGGATCCGGGTCGACTTAAGGCCGCCGGGACCCGTAGCAAGCCAAACATACATCCTGGAAACCTGTTTAATCCCATACATGATCAAGAAAATACATAAAAATTTAAAACCTTTCTTTCAAACATCCAACTCAACCTGAACATATACTGTACATAGTCATAATCATAATTATGATCCCTCTGTGGGACCTCAACAATGCCTCAATGGGCAAATACATCATGAGATGAGTTGGCTAACATCTGCATCATCAAATATCTAAGATCATGCATCAACAAGGGATTACAAAACTCATAGGGTCAAGCACATCTATAACCTCAAAATACCTCATTACATAACATACTGTAATCTCTTACATTACATTATAGTACAACTGTCATGTCCACCATCTAACTATTACATACACACTTCATATCTCTGGCTAACCTCCTGGTCTACCCTGTACCTGCACATCTGGGGTTAGGGGAGAGGGGTGAGCTACAAAGCCTAGTGAGCAGAATAGAGAAAACATGTATTAAAATTTCATGCCCTTATGTAATGCAACACATCACAACAAATCACATCTCGGATGGTATTGTCACCAATAGTCCTCTACATAGTCCAACTGTGCCGGGACGTAGAATGGGTACAACCGGTCTTTCCCTTAACATAACATATCATACAGTCCAACTGTGCCAGGGACGTAGAATGGGTACAACCTGGACTTCCTCTTACATCGTGCCAGGGATGTAGAATGGGTACAACCTGGACTTCCATACCATATCTCATGCCGTAGCATCATCATATCATATGAGGACTAAGGATCATCCAATGAACAATCCACATCAACATCATAAATGCAATGCAACATATTCGTGAATACTAATGCAAACAACCTACTATATCTCATGGCATTCATGATGCATGGATTATGCTCAAATTTCATATTTCATTTATTTTAAAACTTAAGGTTTATTCCACTCACCTCTGGCTAGCTCTGACAAACTCTGTAGCAGCTGGCTCACTGCTGGGGTCCTCGGTTCCTCGGGTCCGAACCTACACAGGTGGACTCCAATGAGGGACCAAACATACATAAACATAACTCTAATATACTCCCCAAAAACCCCCTATAACATCATGAAAACATCACATAAAAACATGCAAGAAATGGCTGAACAGGGCACTTTCGGCGGCAGGTTTGGCGGCCGAAAGTCCCTCTAGAGCCGAAAGTCAGGCAGGTTCGGCGGCACCTTCGGCGGCCGAAACTCCCAGACAGAGGCGAAACTCATGCATGTTCGGCGGCACCTTCGGCGGCCGAAAGTCCTAGACAGAGACGAAAGTCTCCTTTCGGGGGCAACTTCGGCAGCCGAAAGGCCTGCCTCCCCAGCCACGTTCGGCGGCCGAAAGCTCCTTCGGCTGCCGAACCTGGTTTCTGCCAAAGGGCAGAAACTTTGGCTCCTCTATGCACATTTGCCTCCCAACTCTCAAATCATGCATAAACTTGTTCTAAAACATGCATAAACACCATATATCACACCTAGGGGTCTCAAACTATCATATACCCCAACTACAACACTTCAAACACACAAAATCAACATACATTGCTCAAATCATCATCAAAACCCATAAACTCATCAATAAGCCTAAACATGCATCTCTACTCATAAAACGACTTAAAACTTACTTAAAACATATAAGGAGCTTAAGATCGGCTCTTACCTCTTGAAGATCGAGAGGGAGACGACCTAAACTTAGAGATCCACGAAAATGAGCTCCTGAGTTCCCAAAGCTCCAAAACTTGTTTCAAAAGTTCAAAACCTTCACTGCAAGCTTAAAACTCAAGAAAAATGGTGGGGATTTGAAGGAAAAACACTAGATTTGGAAGAGGGAGGTCGGAAGCTAGCTATGGCCGAAAATGGGAGAAAGCTCGCCCATTTCGGCTAAGTGCCCCTTTTATAGTGGCTGGCCAGACCACGTTCGGGGGCCGAACTTGCCTCCGCATGCATGCCATGTTCGGCGGCCGAACTTGAGATTCGGCGGCCGAACCTGGGCTGCCCTCACTCATGCTTTCGGGGCCTAACGTGCCTCCAAAACGCAAGCATGTTCGGCGGCCGAACTTGACTTTCGGCGGCCGAACCTGGGTTTTCCTCCAAAGACTTTTCATGCAAAAACTCATTAAATCTTCATACTTAAAACCATGAAATACCTTAAAACATTTTATGAAAACAAGTTTCTACCCTACTAGAGACTTCCGACATCCGAGATTCCACCGGACGGTAGGAATTCCGATACCGGAGTCTAGCCGGGTATTACATGACAAGTGGGAAAAATAGTTTCACTCGAGGAAAAGGAGACCCGGACACTTTAACACCCAGTTTATTGCTAAGACTCGTCCTCCTCTGATAGACCGAGTCTTGGCATAGAGTTACCATTATTAGACACAGTCCAGCATATTCTCATTTCACCTGTGATCACCGACTTATTAGCTAGTGATGTCCGTTATTGAGTAACAAGCCACATCATCGCCGGATTTTCAAGAAATGTTATATTTATCTTCATTTTCTCATAGTATAAAAAGGGAACAATCACATATGCAAATGTACACTATCTCTAATACTAGTAAAGCTCTAAGTCATCTATTGTATTCTCTCTATTCCTAAATATATTGACTTAAGCATCAGAGTGGCTGTCATGAGAACCCACCACTGCCTCACGTTTCCTTTCTTGCAAGTTTCAGCCAACCACGGTGCAGTATCATTCCAACCATATCATCAACCTAATCTCATCAACATCATTTGATTTTGTTGCAAGGAAGATCCATTAAAACCTCTTTTGGATCACGACCGGGTTCCTATCATCTTCCCTCACTCAAAATGACGGAAAGTCCTATAGCTGTTGTTAATATCGCTACTAACGAGGGAGTTATCATTTCCTTTTCTCGCATATAACAGAGAAAACATGCCCCTAGTGATCAATAAAATAGGCCTTAATAATTTAAACGACGAGTATATACTCCAGTATATCCAAAGGTTGCAGGCTACTCTCGGATAGTATAAAGTTCGAGAAGAGGCGTTTAAAATAGATCATGGAAGAAGGGATGAAACCTTCGTAGACACCTCAAGGGCCCAGAAGAAAGCGGCCAAATTGCGATAGATGAATCGAATGAGGCTCCAAAAGGAGTGGACTGGAAGCTAGTACGGGCCGTACAAAGATACTAAAAAGAACAAGAAGAGGATTTCAATTTAGATGGTGTCTGAAAGAAATACTAGCGAAAACCTTTTCCACCAAGTTCAAGTTGCCAGCTTCGACAAGTATGATGGAACTGTAGACCCTAAAAGTCATCTGGCCATTTTGAGGACGACCATCCAGCTTCAGGATGTAAATAATTTTGTGTTATGCTGAGTATTTCCATCAACACTCATGGGTTTGGCTAAAAAATGGTATCAACACTTAAGCCTAGGTTTAATCCAAAACTTTACATAATTTGCTAGGATATTCAAATCCAGATTTATCACTTGTATACCTCCCAAAAAACTTTCCTCTAACCTGCAGAAGATCCATCAGAGAGAGGGAGAGGGTGAGTCTTTAAGGAGTTTTATTTTTTATTTCAATGCTAAAGCCCTACAGGTAGAAGAGTTGAATTATGAGATAGCATGTGAGGTATTGTAGAAGGGAACTCGTAACATCAAGTTCATGGATTCCTTAATTAAAAACCCAACTGCGACGTACCAACAGTTGATAGATAAGGCCTAGAAGTATATCAGGATGGATAATGAGTTTCAAGCACTACAAGAAGATAAGAGAGAAAATCAAAAGCAAAATCAAAAGCCTGAGAGACGAGCCCATGAAGAAGATCACAAGAGCTACCCATATCGCGAAAGAAGGATGAACAGAGTAAGTATAAGAATTACACTCCACTAAATGACTCACGAACTCATATCTTGATGTGGATTATGAAAGTTGATAAAGAAATTAGGTGACCGCCCAAGCTCAATCCCAAGAAGGTGAAAAAATGAGACAGGACCAGGTATTGTCGCTTCCATGAAGATCATGGCCACACAATAGAAGAATATCAACAATTAAAGGATGAAATTGAAAGGCTTATAAGGGATGGAACCCTCTGAAAATTCATGAGAAAAGGAAAAAGAAGGTAAAGGTCTGAGCCCGAGGAAAAAAACCCCTAAGACAACTCCTGATAGAAAACCCGTAGGAGTCATACATGTGATAACAAAAGGTCCCAGAGAGGCATAGGCGGATTACAAACATAATTAATGAAAAGGTAGGGAACTTCTAGAAATCTTGGGAATCATTCATCCATGGGAATCGTCCGCCCAAAATCTCATAAGAGTTCTAGTATTGTTCACATTTTGATAGCAATTTAGTTCTACCCTCATATGTAAATGGAGGATATTCTTTTAATAATAAAGCTAACAAAGTATTTTTCATATGGTATGTTCATCGATGAAAAGGAACAATAGACCACTTGAGCATTGGTCCCACAAATCAAAGCCACAAGGCAGTTTTCGCCAGGCAATGTCACAAGACAATTTCCGTCAAGCCACTCGGGTGTTGGTCCCATAAATCAAGGCTACAAGACAATTTTCGCTAGGCTTGGTCACAAGGCAGTTTTCACTAGGCCACTCGATCGTTGGTCTCACAAATCAAGACCACAAGGTAGTTTTCGCTAGGCTCGGTCACAAGGCGGCTTTTGCCAAGCCACTCGGGCGTTGGTCCTATAAATCAAGGCCACAAGGCAGCTTTTGCTAGGCCCCATCACAAGGCGGTTTCTGCCAGACCACTTGGGCACTGGTCTCAAGAAATCAAGGCCACAAGACAGTTTTTGCTAGGCCATGTCACAAGGCAGTTCTCGCCGGACTACTCGGTGTTGATCTTATGAATTACTGCACAAGGCGGGCATCCGCCATACCTTGTGTTTGGTCGTTAGTCCCATTCTTGAAATTCACTAAGTATCTGATTTCATGGCTATAAGACAGGTCAGTGACTAGGTATCATAAACGGGTGTTAGCCCCTTGAGCAAAATTTTTTTCCTCTCGAAAAAAAATTATAAATGCTTATAAAAAATAAAGGCAACATTCTCATTAAAAAGTATGAAAAGTTATAAAAGGGCAGGTTCATCTGGCTCATTCGCTTGAGTCTCCGTTGCATTGATATTTTCGGTATCTATTACAGGAGGAACCCGGTCAGAGGGTACATCTTTATCACGCTTCTCTTCGATGGGAGTACCTTCAGCACGCTACCCTCCATCCTTATTTTCTTCCTCAGGGAGGATGTCATCTATCTAGGAGAAATCCTTAGAAGGAAAATGCTTCATCAGCTCCTTCTTCATTGAATCCTGGCCTAAGAAAAACATCTCCCCACCCTGGGCCACTATCTCCTAGAGTTCCACCTTGAGCTCGGCCGCCGAACCTTCAAGTTCGGCCACCG
Source organism: Manihot esculenta (assembly GCF_001659605.2). Lineage (NCBI taxonomy): Eukaryota > Viridiplantae > Streptophyta > Magnoliopsida > Malpighiales > Euphorbiaceae > Manihot > Manihot esculenta. The sequence goes on along the minus strand of NC_035176.2, from coordinate 22,010,976 downwards.
AAGGTGGCTCCTCCAACCACCTATAAAGGGCCTTCAGCCAGAAAATGTGAGAATTCTTTCTCTATTTTTGGGTAGAGGTGAGTTCATGCACCATCCTTAACATTTTTGCTGAAATTCTTTCAAATCCCTTAAAGAATTTATGAGTTTCTACTGTTGTTTTGAAGATTGGGTCGTGCTTCAAAATCCTAGCTCTTGGTACCCTCGGAGCTTATCTCTCCATCTCCTAAACCCTCCCCTTACTTGCTGTCACCTTGGTGTTCTTCAAGAGGTAAGTTCGATCCTTGCTTTTCTTCTATTTTCTGAAAGTTTCAGCAAGCTTTATAGGTATTTAATGGGATTGTTGATGCATGAAAGTTAGTTATTTTTAAGTTGAAAGGTTTGAGCTTAGGGTTGATAATGGATGTTTTCTCTTAGGTTATTGATGATGCATAATGAGGATTAGGCTAGCTCTAGATGTCCCTTATGCATGTTGAGTGTGTACGGTTGATTTTAGGCTATTGCATGTGTGTTAGGGAGTAATTGGTGGCTGCATGTTTAGGGTAGAATCAGGTTCTTCCTTGTTGGAGAACCTAGGTTCGGCCACCGAACCTGCCTGTGGAGGTAGCCATTTGGCCGCCTAACCTGCCCCCAAAGGTTTTTGACCTTCGGATCTGTGAGAGACTTTAGGCTGTCGAACCTGCCCCCAAAAGTTTTGACCTTCAGATCTATAAGGGACCTTTGACCGCCCAACCTACCACCAAAAGTCCCCTGCCCAACCTTTTTCTGCTTGTTTTCTACATATGTTCTTGTGTGTTCTTAGGAATTTCTTGGAGGGTTATCCTAAGTATTGTAAAAGTTTTGTTTAGTCCCTCATTTAAGTCCGTCTGTATAGGATCGGACTTGGAAGACCATAAAGGCTTGAGTGAGATAACTGTTTTGGAGTTAGGCGTGCATCAGCCAGAGGTGAGTAGAACTTAACTGATCTATTATTTTAAAGAAATCAAACTTTTTAAGCATGCTCATGCATCACGAATGCCATTTATATGTAATTAGGTTGTTTACATTTGAATTCATAAATATGAAGCATTGCATAATTTATTATTGTTGTGGATAGATGTTGGATGACCCACTAGTCCTCGAATATGTTATAATATGTTATGATGGATACAGAAGTTCAGGTCGAGGCCCACTCTACGCCATTGGCAATATGTAAGAGAAAGTCCAGGTCGAGGTCCATTCAACACTCCTGACACTATGGATATGTTATACTATGTTATGTTTAAGAGGAAGTCCTGATGAGCACCCATTGTGGACCAGGCACTATTGGAATCTGTAAAGGGTTACTAGTGACAAGTCTATCTTGATGTGAATTGTTTGTATTGTGATGCATTCCTATGATCATATGTTTTATTTGAACTATTTTTTTTTATGTTCTGCTCCACTAGGCTCTTGTAGCTTATCCCCTTTCCCACAACCCTAGCTAAGTTTGCAGGATCAAAGTTAGTTCGGAAAGTCGGCTGAGTTACTATTATAATCTATTGTAATAGTTTAGCTATGGACATGCATTAATTTGTGTATTAGAATTGTGTTTTACCCTAGTGTTTCCTTGTAATCCCTACTTCATGATCCTTATATGTAAAAGTTTTAAGTATGAGTCACTACAACATTATCCATATCTTGTCACAAAATAAATTGTAGCTAAAAATAGAATTTTGGTGGCTAGATGCTTCTGCCACAACATATTTTTCCCGTGACATGCCGTAGCTAGAAGTGGCGTAACTAAAGTTTAATTACAGGATTTACCTGTGTTGTGGCTAAAATAAATATTTATAGTCACACTTTTTATTTAAATGAAGCAAAAATTTTAAGTGTGCCAAATTTGGCATAATTGTGTTTTTTGATGGAATAAGACCCTAAAGGTGTTAAATCGTTGGTTAAAAATTTGAAATAATTTTGGTATAAATTTAATTTATATATTGTGGATAAAGAATTTTGGTTTTTTGGTTACCGATTAGTAATTATGTTCAATAATTAGTAATTCTGTAAGAAATTTTCAATTACCATAATTTCCAAATTTGCTAATTGGTCATGGTGATGGTTATAAAATGCTCACCTTTAAGCATATGGCAGTGTAAAGTTCATGTTACTAAAGGTGTGTAGTACCGGTTCTGAAACTAATTCCTAGAAGAAAGCGGTACTAGATAAAAAAAATGATTCCTGGAAATTAAGAAATTGATACCAATTTTTTTCCTAGTTCTAGTATTGGTTCCAATTATATTTCCATGGTTCAAGTTTAGATTTTAATTCTGGTCTCAGCTCTAAGAGAAGAATCGAAACTAGAAAATATAATTCTGTATATGGTTTCAATTAAGAGATATATTTCTAAGATATAATTATTTGACAGAGTAAGGTTCATGAAGAACCGATTTAAAATCGAGAATCATAAAAGAACTAGTATTGAAGTCTGAAAAAATCGACTATATTCAAGTCTGAAAAAAATACAATAATTCTATAGAATTAAGACTAACTTTCGTTAATGATGTGTGAAATTACTTGCTTTCTGTAATACCCGGCTAGAATCCGGCACCGGAATTCCTATTATCTGGCGGAATCCGGGGTGTTGGGATTCTATCTAAGGGTAGGAGTTATGTGTTACTAAGGGTTATGATGTGTTTAAATGTTTTAAGGTTAAGGGAAGTGAGTTTTGAGTTGAAATGACCTAAGGCAGTTGAGCCAAGTTCGGCCGCCGAAAGTAAGTTCGGCCGCCGAAAGTGTTTGGCTTCCGAAGGGAAGTTCGGCCCCCGAACGTTGCATGGTCTCGCATGTGATTGGGCAGCCGACGATGAGTTGGCCAGCCAGCTGAGTCATGTTTGTTTTGACAAGTGTTGGCCTCAGATTCTTGCCATGGAATGACCACGTCTCTTATGACTCATCTGTACATGTTTTTGGTTGTTCTCACAGCAGTTTGAGGCAAAGGAATTGAGAGTTGAGAGAAACAAAAGTGAGTTTGAGGGAGTTTGGAAGTGTGAGAAGAGGTGATCCGTTTTCCCTTGTTCAGAGTGTTTAGCTTCTTGCTACAGGCAGGAGGTAAGTGATGCTCTTGAACAGGTTTTTAAGTTTTCTGAAGGTGTTATGGAAGTTAAGGGAAAAGTAGTGTTTTTGATGAGTTATGCATATATATATGTTTGTGTGTTATGTTTGTTTTGTTGTTTGGGGTTATTAGCTAGTTTTGGACCCCTGTGATCATATACATGAGTATATGTATGTTGAGGAGGTGAAGTTTGCTTGGTTTGAGAAGTTGAAGGAAAGGAGGAGATGGTTTGTCGTTGAAACTGAGTTCTGGATGAACTCAGGTTCGGCAGCCGAAAGTTCATTCGGCCGCCGAACCTCTTGCATGGTAGCTTAGGCTGCCACAGCTTGCCCCCGAGTGTTTTTGCATGTTCGGCTCTGTTTGGGGGATTCGGCCGCCGAAGGTGCCGCCGAAGGTGCTTGAGTTTCGTCTCTGGAGAGGACATTCGGCCGCCGAACCTGCCGCCGAAAGTGTTCTGTCCAGCTTTTCTTTTGCATGCTTTGCATGATTAGGTAAGTGAGTTTCAGGGGATTCTTGGGGAGTTTAATAGCGGTATTGATAAGTTAGTTTGGTCCCTCATTTGAGTTCATCTGTATAGGTACAGACCAGAGGAACCAGAGAGAGCAGCAGTGAGTACTGCTCCAGAGTTTCAGAGCCTGCAGAGTCAGTCCAGATAGCCAGAGGTGAGTGGAACTAAACTTATAACTTGTAATTGAATCACAAACTGCTTTTAGCATATCTCATGCATCATGTTTATGCCATAGGTTGTTTACATTAGTATTCACGAATATGTTGCATTGCATTGTTATTTGATGATGTGAGTAAATGCTGAATGATCCAATAGTCACAGACAGGAAGACCAGGAGCCTTTGACTATGCCCTGGCACGTATAGCAAAGACCAGGAGCCTTTGACTACGCCCTGGCAGGTATATAGCAAAGTCCAGGAGCCTTTGACTACGCCCTGGCAATGGTAAGGTTACAGGTGTTATATACACATATACATATATGACAGGAAGACCAGGTGCTCGATTCTACGCCCTGGCACAGAGTTACTGGGACTATGTGGTGACAGGTTTACTCTTGATGTGGCTTGTCTGTGATATGATGCATTCCATGAGATCATATTTTACTGAGATGTTTTACTGTTCTACTCACTGGGCTATAGAGCTCATCCCACTCCCTTAACCCCAGTTTTGCAGGTTCAGTATTCAGTGTACAGGGTACAGGAGGGGACAGTCCAGCAGAGTACAGAAAAAGTAAAGAGATCTGTAATAGCCTAGAGTGGACATGTAATCTTAAAGAGATGTAATAGTTGTTGCTTGACCTAGTGACCTAGTGATGTATGTTGTGTACATGATCTGTATATGTATATATGTTTTCCTGTATGTGTAAAAACCAGGCTTAACAGGTATGAGATAGCCCATCTAGAGCAAGCTCTAGTCAGGGATACAGAGTACAGAGTACATGAGGACAGAGTACAGAGATAGTGCATGCACAGGTTAAGCCTTGGTTCAGAAAAGAGTTTTATTTTCACTGAAAATGTATGATCATGTATGAGGTTTACAGGTACACAGAGAGTATAACAGGCTTGCTACGGGTTCTGGCGGCCTTAAGCCGACCTGAATCCTAGCGCCGGTGACGGTCCTTTTTGGGGTCGTTACAGATTGGTATCAGAGCCCTAGGTTCACATGATCGGACCTATAGAGACAGTGTTGGGCTCAGACAGGTTAGAAGTGGTCAAGCACAATAGGAAATATCATGTCCACTAGGATAGGGTCTTGAGTCCTATCTGCTATGATATGCCATGAGTGTTGTATGTGTATGTTTGATATGTGATGTTTATGTGCTAAAGTGGTATGTTATATGTTGTGTTTCCAGAGTAAAGATGCGAGGAACTCGTCGATCAGCTCGATTGACTGGAGTCCCACCAGAGAATGAGAGACCAGCTGCTCGTCCTCCTGCATTGCCAAGGGCAAGGTCTCAGAGATCTAGCAGGGAAGGTACGTCAATAGACCCTAGAAGGTCTGTAGACGAGAGCAGAAGAGGAACAGTTAGGGGAGGAAGATCAGAGGAAAGGAGGGAAGCTATGGAGATTGATCAGTCTAGAGATGATAGCATGGGTATAGGCAGTTTTGAGGAAGGTATGGGAGACTCACAGGGTGGTGCTCAGGCCTCAGGTTTTGGCTATCCATCCTTGTTTCAGGAGCCCGAGTATCCGATGGAGGGGATGTCGGAGTACTCTCGCTTTGACCCATATCCTACATACATGCCATATATGTCATATCCTCACTATTACCCCTCATATCCACCATATCCTATGTATCCACCGTCCCCTATACATCCAAGTGCAGCACACCCAGAAATAAATGAACCAGCACTTCCACCACCACAAACAGAACCAGTAGCCCCTGTTGTTGACAGACATGAACCTAGCTCATCTGGAGGTAAAGTCCAAATGACAGAGTATTTGAAATTGGATGCTCCTAAATACAACACAGGAGATGATCCATTTGATTACCTCAGAGCAGTTAGGATGATCACCAGTGAGTTGGGAGCAGATGATAGGAGAGCCATTGAGATGGCAGGTTTCACAATAAAATGCAAGAAAGCCAGAGAATGGTTTAAGAATTATGTGGAGCCTAGAATGGATAGTATGTCATGGGGAGAGTTCGCCAATGAGTTTGCAGGGTGGGCTTTTCCTGACAGTTCTAGGGAGATGAAAGTAATTGAATTTGAACAGTTGAGACAGACAGACGAGATGAGTGTTGATGAATTCACAGATAAGTTCCTGGATCTGCTTCAGTACGTGGGTCAAGCCTATGATACTGATCAGAAGAAAGCAAGAAGATATACTATGAGACTTCATCCCAGGTATTCTTCTTTGATCCTTCCAGCTGAGAAGGAGAGTTTTCACTCGATAGTAGACGCAGCCAGAAAAATGGAAGCTAGTGCCAATATTCAGAAACAGTCAAAGGCACAGGCTTCGGGTTCTACGGCCCTCAGTTCAGGTTCTACAGGCAGTAAGAGATGGGATAGAGCGAGAGGAACAAGGAAAGGGTTCTGGAATAAAGTCAAGTCAGGTCTGGGAATAGGTAGTGGCTCAAGCTCTGGCACAGCTCCAGTCTGCAGACGCTGCGGAAAACCACATGGAGGAGTTTGTCGGTTGGGATCTACAGCTTGTTTTCGATGTGGACAGGAAGGGCATATTGCTCGGGATTGTCCGCAGATGACTTTTGCACCATCCCAGCAGATGAGTTCAGGCAGTGTGGTACAGCCAGTTGTACGGCCAGTAGCTCCAGTCATGCCTCAGATTAGTGGCAGAGGTAGAGGTAGAGGGGTAGCCTCTACTTCAGCAGCAGGTTCCCGAGGTGGAAATCCGGTAGCCCCAGCACGGATTTTCACAGTGACACAAGAGGAGGCTAACACGTCGAACACAGTGGTGTCAGGTAATCTCATCATTGGGTGTTCAGATGTGCATGCTTTAATGGACCCCGGTGCTTCTCATTCCTTTATTGCTTCGAGAGCCATAGAGCGATTGGGTTTGATCAGTTCTGAGTTAGAGTATCCTCTCTGGGTCAGTGGACCTAGATGTGACCCATCAGTGGCAGTGTCAGTCTGTCATTTCAGTCCAGTATTCATAGAGGGTAGATGCCTTCCAGCTGACCTTGTGGTTCTAGACTTGACAGATTTTGATGTCATTCTAGGGATGGATTGGCTATCTGCATATAGTGCTACGTTGGACTGTAGAGAGAAGATAGTGAGTCTCAGAGACCAGGATGGGTCAGAGTGTGTCTTCAGAGGAGACAGGAGAAGTACACCCAGAGGTATGATTTCAGCCCTTCAGGCTCGTCGTTTGCTTAGGAGGGGTTGTCAGGGGTTCCTAGCTCATGTAAGAGAGCTAGATAGTCAGGTGAGGGAACCAGCCACAGTACCAGTAGTCCGAGAGTTTCTCGATGTGTTCCCCGACGATTTGCCAGGACTACCACCTGATAGGGAGATAGGGTTTGAAATCGAATTACTGCCAGGTACCAGACCTATCTCTATTCCTCCCTACAGGATGGCGCCAGCTGAGTTAATAGAGTTGAAAACACAGTTGCAGGACTTGGTAGATAAGGGTTTCATCCGCCCTAGTACCTCACCTTGGGGTGCTCCAGTGCTCTTTGTCAGAAAGAAGGATGGATCCTTCAGACTTTGTATCGACTATAGACAGTTGAACAAGGTCACTATCAAGAATAGGTATCCTTTACCTAGGATTGATGATCTATTTGACCAGCTAGCTGGAGCAGGTTGTTTCTCGAAAATAGATCTGAGATCTGGGTATCATCAGTTGAGAGTCAGAGAGGCAGATGTGCCTAAGACAGCTTTTCGGACCAGATATGGGCATTATGAGTTCTTAGTGATGCCGTTCGGGTTGACTAACGCCCCTGCAGCATTTATGGATCTCATGAACAGGGTATTCAGTGAGTTTCTGGATCACTTTGTCATTGTGTTTATCGATGATATCTTAGTGTATTCCAGAAATGCAGAGGAGCATGCCCAGCATCTGAGGATTGTTTTACAGACACTGAGAGAGCATGGTTTATATGCCAAGTTCTCGAAGTGTGAGTTTTGGTTACGGAGCATTGCCTTCTTGGGACATGTGGTATCAGCAGAGGGTATTGAGGTAGACCCCAAGAAGATAGAGACTGTAGCTAACTGGCCCAGACCCATGACAGTAACTGAGATTAAAAGCTTTCTGGGACTGGCAGGTTACTACAGGAGGTTCGTTCAGAACTTCTCAAAGATAGCAGCTCCTATGACCAAACTGACTCAGAAAAACCAGAAGTTTGTCTGGTCAGACCAGTGTGAAGAGAGCTTTGAGGAGCTCAAGAAGAAATTGACTACAGCACCAGTGTTAGCTCTGCCTATCAGTAATGAGGATTTCACAGTGTTCTGTGATGCATCTCGCGTGGGATTGGGTTGTGTATTGATGCAGAGTGATAAGGTGATTGCTTATGCGTCTAGACAGCTGAAGAAGCACGAGTTGAATTACCCTACCCATGACCTAGAGATGGCAGCAGTTATCTTTGCACTTAAGATGTGGCGGCATTACCTCTACGGAGTTAAATGCGAGATCTTCACTGATCACAAGAGTTTACAGTACATCTTAAGTCAGAGAGAGCTGAATTTGAGGCAGAGAAGGTGGGTCGAATTGCTCAGTGATTATGATTGTAAGATTCAGTATCATCCGGGTAAGGCGAATGTTGTCGCAGACGCCCTAAGCCGGAAATCACTCGGCAGTTTATCCCATATAGCAGCAGAGCGGAGACCAGTTGTGATGGAGCTTTATAAGCTCTTTGATGAGGGATTACAGTTAGAGTTGTCTGGTACAGGTGCGTTGATAGCACAGATGAGAGTGACACCTGTGTTTCTGGAGCAGATAGCCCAGAGACAGCATGAGGACCCTGAGTTGATGAAAATTGCCAGGACTGTTCAGTTAGGCAAGAGTGTAGAGTTCAGATTTGACAGTAAAGGGATCCTACGCTATGGGAGTCGACTTTGTGTACCAGATAGGGGCAGTGTGAAGGAAGACATTATGAGGGAAGCTCATAATGCGAGGTATAGTGTTCACCCAGGAGCTACCAAGATGTATCAGGATCTGAAAAGAGTCTATTGGTGGCCAGCCATGAAGAAAGAAGTGGCGCAGTTCGTGACAGCCTGTGAGGTTTGTCAGAGGGTGAAATTAGAGCATCAGAAACCAGCAGGAATGCTTAACCCATTACCGATTCCAGAGTGGAAATGGGAGAACATAGCCATGGATTTTGTAGTGGGTTTACCAGCGTCCAACAGGATAGACTCGATATGGGTGATTGTGGACAGACTTACAAAATCTGCTCATTTTCTTCCAGTACGGAGTAACTATTCTGTGGATAAGTTGGCACAGGTCTATCTGGATGAGATAGTGAGATTACATGGAGTTCCAGTGTCTATAGTGTCAGACAGAGGACCGCAGTTTACTTCTCGCTTTTGGCGGAGTCTGCAAAGTGCGATGGGCACGAGATTAGATTTTAGTACTGCTTTCCACCCACAGACTGATGGACAGTCAGAAAGGACCATCCAGACCATAGAGGATATGCTTCGACTATGTGTATTAGACTTTGGCGGTTCTTGGAGGCAGCATCTACCTTTGGTGGAGTTTGCCTACAATAACAGTCATCATGCTAGCATTGGGATGGCTCCTTATGAAGCATTATATGGGAGGAAGTGCAGATCCCCTGTTTGCTGGGAAGAGGTAGGAGAGAAGGCTCTTGCAGGGCCAGAGTTAGTAGACATTACCAGTCGAATGGTGCCCATGATCAGAGAGAGAATCAGAACAGCTCAAAGTAGACAGAAAAGTTATGCAGACGTTCGTAGAAAGCAGTTAGAATTTCAAGAGGGTAATTGGGTATTGCTGAAAGTGTCTCCAATGAAAGGAGTGGTTCGTTTTGGGAAGAAGGGTAAATTAGCTCCACGGTACATTGGACCCTTTGAGGTGTTGCAAAGGATCGGAAATGTGTCGTATAAGCTGGATTTACCTGCTTCTATGGAGAGAATTCACCCGGTATTTCATGTTTCTATGCTACGACAGTTTGTGTCAGATCCGAATCAGGTTCTGAGTGAGCCTGAAGTGGAGATTCATACAGATCTCACCTATATAGAGCAGCCAGTGCGGATTCTGGACACGCAGATCAGACAGCTAAGGAACAAGGAGATTCCGATGGTGAAAGTTTTATGGAACCACCATAATCTAGAAGAGTGCACGTGGGAGACGCGGGAGTCTATGCTCCAGCAATATCCATATTTGTTTTGAGGTTAGTTTTCTCCATTTCATGTGTTCATTGTGTGTGTGAGGAACATCCGAGGACGAATGTTCTTAAGGAGGGGAGAATGTAATACCCGGCTAGAATCCGGCACCGGAATTCCTATTATCTGGCGGAATCCGGGGTGTTGGGATTCTATCTAAGGGTAGGAGTTATGTGTTACTAAGGGTTATGATGTGTTTAAATGTTTTAAGGTTAAGGGAAGTGAGTTTTGAGTTGAAATGACCTAAGGCAGTTGAGCCAAGTTCGGCCGCCGAAAGTAAGTTCGGCCGCCGAAAGTGTTTGGCTTCCGAAGGGAAGTTCGGCCCCCGAACGTTGCATGGTCTCGCATGTGATTGGGCAGCCGACGATGAGTTGGCCAGCCAGCTGAGTCATGTTTGTTTTGACAAGTGTTGGCCTCAGATTCTTGCCATGGAATGACCACGTCTCTTATGACTCATCTGTACATGTTTTTGGTTGTTCTCACAGCAGTTTGAGGCAAAGGAATTGAGAGTTGAGAGAAACAAAAGTGAGTTTGAGGGAGTTTGGAAGTGTGAGAAGAGGTGATCCGTTTTCCCTTGTTCAGAGTGTTTAGCTTCTTGCTACAGGCAGGAGGTAAGTGATGCTCTTGAACAGGTTTTTAAGTTTTCTGAAGGTGTTATGGAAGTTAAGGGAAAAGTAGTGTTTTTGATGAGTTATGCATATATATATGTTTGTGTGTTATGTTTGTTTTGTTGTTTGGGGTTATTAGCTAGTTTTGGACCCCTGTGATCATATACATGAGTATATGTATGTTGAGGAGGTGAAGTTTGCTTGGTTTGAGAAGTTGAAGGAAAGGAGGAGATGGTTTGTCGTTGAAACTGAGTTCTGGATGAACTCAGGTTCGGCAGCCGAAAGTTCATTCGGCCGCCGAACCTCTTGCATGGTAGCTTAGGCTGCCACAGCTTGCCCCCGAGTGTTTTTGCATGTTCGGCTCTGTTTGGGGGATTCGGCCGCCGAAGGTGCCGCCGAAGGTGCTTGAGTTTCGTCTCTGGAGAGGACATTCGGCCGCCGAACCTGCCGCCGAAAGTGTTCTGTCCAGCTTTTCTTTTGCATGCTTTGCATGATTAGGTAAGTGAGTTTCAGGGGATTCTTGGGGAGTTTAATAGCGGTATTGATAAGTTAGTTTGGTCCCTCATTTGAGTTCATCTGTATAGGTACAGACCAGAGGAACCAGAGAGAGCAGCAGTGAGTACTGCTCCAGAGTTTCAGAGCCTGCAGAGTCAGTCCAGATAGCCAGAGGTGAGTGGAACTAAACTTATAACTTGTAATTGAATCACAAACTGCTTTTAGCATATCTCATGCATCATGTTTATGCCATAGGTTGTTTACATTAGTATTCACGAATATGTTGCATTGCATTGTTATTTGATGATGTGAGTAAATGCTGAATGATCCAATAGTCACAGACAGGAAGACCAGGAGCCTTTGACTACGCCCTGGCACGTATAGCAAAGACCAGGAGCCTTTGACTACGCCCTGGCAGGTATATAGCAAAGTCCAGGAGCCTTTGACTACGCCCTGGCAATGGTAAGTTTACAGGTGTTATATACACATATACATATATGACAGGAAGACCAGGTGCTCGATTCTACGCCCTGGCACAGAGTTACTGGGACTATGTGGTGACAGGTTTACTCTTGATGTGGCTTGTCTGTGATATGATGCATTCCATGAGATCATATTTTACTGAGATGTTTTACTGTTCTACTCACTGGGCTATAGAGCTCATCCCACTCCCTTAACCCCAGTTTTGCAGGTTCAGTATTCAGTGTACAGGGTACAGGAGGGGACAGTCCAGCAGAGTACAGAAAAAGTAAAGAGATCTGTAATAGCCTAGAGTGGACATGTAATCTTAAAGAGATGTAATAGTTGTTGCTTGACCTAGTGACCTAGTGATGTATGTTGTGTACATGATCTGTATATGTATATATGTTTTCCTGTATGTGTAAAAACCAGGCTTAACAGGTATGAGATAGCCCATCTAGAGCAAGCTCTAGTCAGGGATACAGAGTACAGAGTACATGAGTACAGAGTACAGAGATAGTGCATGCACAGGTTAAGCCTTGGTTCAGAAAAGAGTTTTATTTTCACTGAAAATGTATGATCATGTATGAGGTTTACAGGTACACAGAGAGTATAACAGGCTTGCTACGGGTTCTGGCGGCCTTAAGCCGACCTGAATCCTAGCGCCGGTGACGGTCCTTTTTGGGGTCGTTACACTTTCGATTTTCTTATAGCATTTTTAGTTTTGTTTTTCTTTTTCATTTTCATTTTTCAAATTTTTTCTGATTTTTATTTGTAATAATGGTTATCTAGCGTCGTTGAAGCTCATATGGAATTGATAGCATTAAAGCACAATAGAGAGGATATGGCTATAATATTGGCTTCAACAGAGGCTAATTTTCCAGCCACCTAATGAAATTCAATGAAAGCTTTTAATTTTTAATTAGTATTTAATAAAGCTAGCTTTATTATTATTATTATTATTATTATTATTATTATTATTATTATTATATAGTCAAAATCTTATATTTCATAAAAAATGAAACATATTTTCTACAAAATGAAGTTTAATTATTCTATTATATATATTGAATATCTTAAGTAAAATATATTACTAATAGTAATAAGGTTAGATTAGCGGACTCTAATTAAAGTAGGACCAATTAAGCAAAGAACAAAAAAAAATTTCAAGTGTTCCCAAATATTTTTTCCATTGTACCAATAAGTGTGCCCAAGTTAGCACAACTTTTGTCGCCGTTCTTTTCAATTACTAAACCTAAGTCTAAAACGCAAAATTCTGGGTTTTTTATTAATCTTAGTCTTCCTATTTAGCTACTCTTCGTCACCCAAAACGCAGAACCGCTCTCCCTCCACCTCCATCCGAAATCGCTTCAGCTCTCCTCCCTCAAGTCCTCTGGTTTAGGTTTCAGTTATGGTCTCAATAGGTAAGTGATGCTCTGTAACTCCAATGTTGTTGTTCTATCTACTTTATACTCTTTAATCTTGAATCCTTTAATGATATTTATGATATCAATTGGGTGAATGAATTTTTTATTTACCAAATTTATTTACTCATGAATTTCTTTACCAAATTTGTTTAATTGGATGAGTGAAGCCTCGAACCCCTGCAATTTTGGAATATAATTAAAAATCTCCTTTGTAAAATGCCCAAGATCCTTTAATTCCCTTGCTGATTGTTTAGAAAAGCAGGGTGTTAATAGGTAATTAGATTTAGTAGCTAATCTCCATGTACTTGAGGCATCTCCTGTAATCATGTAATTCCATTCTTTAATTAAAATCATATTTTGCCTATCAAAAAAGCAAAATTGGGTGAATGAATAATCTTGAATTAGCCTTATAATTAGCCTTATTTTATATGATTAATTTAGCAGGGCACCTTTACCATTATAAGTATAGGAAATACAATATAATATTATAATTCAAACCAAATAAATGAAAATTGAAGTTTGTACTAATGCCAATTTGCCAACCAATAAACACAAACTGAAGAAATGTTAGAAACACCCACTTAATTCATTAAAAAAAATAAACAACAGAAGATAATCTACTGTTATAAAATTGGTAATTTAAAGGTTGGAAAAGCTCATTCTATTCGTAAATGTTTATACTACAATTACATGCATAATGGTTGTAAGAGTACATATATAATCACATCTACAGGACAAGGTATATCACAAGAGTGGCCAAGTAGTCATGTCAAAATATAGGAAAAATAAATTGTTCCATGATTGATTTGGCCAAAGTACCACCAATAAACTTAGCACAGTAGTTGAAGAGCAGAGCTAGTACAATTGATTTGGCCAAAGGATTCCCTTTTGCTCAACTAACAACATTTCATATTTCTTTTGCTGAGTAACCACTTCATGGAAAAAAGAGATGCACATATATGAGTAAATGATTCAATCTATCTATTTTCATGATCAATTAAGCTATAATTCATTGATATTTTATTGTTGCAGGATTCAAAATGGATAAGGAATGGATGCAATGTACTAATAGATTGAGTAAAGACTATATGGAAGGAGTTAAATACTTTCTTGAATTTGCTTTCACGAACTCAAAACTAGAAGGTACCATTCCTTGCCCCTGCATCAAATGTAATAATTTTTTACATAAATCCAAAGATGAGGTTAGAGAACATTTATTGATGCATGGCATTCTGAAGGGATATACTCATTGGTTATATCATGGGGAAACTTCAAATAAAATGTCGCATAGTTTTGATGAAGTAGAAAATGGAAAAAAAGATGATATATTAGACATGATTTATGATACAATTGGACCTGAAATCATGGATACAGTAGTGCAACATGGTTTGAAGAGAAAATCTTCTTGCACTAATGATCTTGAGATTGAAATTGGGGAAAATAATGCTTCACAGTTTGGGTCTAGTGAGCAAGCTTCTAAATTTTTTAAATTATTAGAAGATGCTAAACAAAAACTTTATCCTGGTTGTGATAAGTTTTCAAAGTTATCATTGATAGTGAAACTATTCCAAATAAAGTGTCTTTATGGATTGAGTGATAAAGCTGTTAATAGTATCATGCAATTGTTTAAGGAAGTGCTACCAGATGGTGAGACCTTGCCTAAAACTTTTTATGAAGCTAGAAAAATCATATGTGATCTAGGTCTTCATTATGAAAAGATACATGCATGTGTAAATGATTGTATGTTGTTTTGGAAAGAGCATGTTAAGGCTGAAAGTTGCTTAGTTTGTGGCGAGTCTAGGTGGAAAACAACAGAGAACGATTCATCTAAGATGAGTATGAATAAAAAAACTAGTAAAAAAGTACCAAGAAAAGTTCTTCGTTACTTTCCATTAAAACCTAGACTACAAAGGTTATTTATGTCATCAGACATAGTTGCAGACATGACATGGCATCATGATCAACGTACTAAAGATGGGATTTTAAGGCATCCTGCTGATTCTGATGCTTGGAAATCTTTTGATGAGTTGAATCCAGGTTTTGCTAAAGACCCTCGTAATGTCAGATTAGGTTTAGCAACAGATGGAGTCAATCCTTTTGGAAACTTAAGTGTTTCTCACAGCACTTGGCCAGTGATTGCTATAGTTTATAATCTACCTCATTGGTTATGCATGAAACAACCATATTGTATGCTTTCTTTATTAATACCTGGTCCTAAAGCTCCTGGAAATGACATTGATGTATACTTACAACCTTTAGTAGAGGAGTTACAGGAGTTATGGTATTACAGAGTTGATACTTATGATGCTGCTCGAAAGGAAAATTTTTGCTTACGTGCTGCCATTTTATGGACCATAAATGATTTTTCAGCATATGCTAATTTGTCAGGTTGGAGTACAAAGGGAGGTTTAGCTTTCCCTACATGCAACAAAGAGACTCCTTCTACTCATTTAAAATATGGTCGTAAGTTTTCTTATATGAGTTCCCATCGTTTTCTCCCAATGAATTATAAATGGCGTTTAAATAAACGTTCTTTTGATGGAACCATTGAGAAAAGATCAGCTCCAAAAAAATTATCTGGGAATGATGTGTTACTACAATTGAGGCTTCTTAAGAAAGTAAAATTTGGTAAGACAATGAAAAAGAAAAAAGTGATTATGATTTAAATAGCCTCAATTGGAGAAAGTGTAGCATATTTTTCAAACTTCCTTATTGGAAGAATAATTTGTTGCGTCATAATCTTGATGTGATGCATATTGAAAAGAATATTTGTGATAATATTATTGGAACTTTGTTGGATATTGAAGGAAAAACAAAGGATGGATTGAACGCTCGTCGTGATTTGAAAGAGATGGGTATAAGAAAAGAATTGCATCCAATTATGAAAGATGGTAAATGGGTTTATCCAGCTGCATGTTACACTTTATCTAAAGTTGAAAAGCAGAAAGTACTCTAGTTCTTGAAATCTTTGAAACTTCCAGATGGTTATTCATCTAATATAGCCCAATGTGTAAATTTGAAAGATGGTAAAGTTTTTGGATTTAAAAGTCATGACTGTCATATTTTATTAGAGCAACTTCTTCCTTTGGCGATTCGTGGAATTGTTCCTAGTAATGTCTATGATGCTATTACAGAGTTTAGCATATTCTTTAGAGAGGTATGTTCAAATGTTTTGAGAAAAGAAGTGTTGGAGCGCCTTGAGAGTGACATTCCGGTAATTTTATGCAAGTTGGAGAAAATATTTAACCCATCATTTTTTGATGTTATGGTACATTTAGCAATTTATTTACCAGTATAAGCTAAGTTAGGTTACAATATCGATGGATGTATCCGATTGAGAGGTAAAGCTTAATTGATTTTATTTTTTATAATTTTCTCATTATATCGATATAAGCTTAATGAATAAAATTTATGAATTCTTGTTTATATAGGTTCTTGCGTGTCTTGAAATGTTATGTGTGTAACAAGAGTCAACCTGAAGGTTCTATTACTGAAGGTTATATTGTTGAGGAAAGCTTAATGTTTTGCTCGAGATACTTGCATAATGTCGATAGTAAATTCTCTCGTTGTAAAAGGAATTCTGAAGGCAATCAAGATGAACCATACAATGGATTGTCTGTGTTTGCACCAAGTGGATATCCTTTATCAAAGGATAAAGCTACATATCTTAGTGACAAAGAGCGAAAGCAAGCTCATCTTTTTGTATTAAAAAATTGTGAAGAAGTGCAACCATTTTTACAGTACGAATTTTTATTTTTATATATTCTTTTAATTGCATATTCTTTTATTTAGGCTTCTCTAATTAGCATGAATTTTCTTTTCTTAGTGAATATGAACAAGGAAGGCATGATATGGAGTTTAATGATTGGTTTTATCATAAGGTGAGTATCAAATTTCAATTTTTTATTTCATTTGGATGTATAGCCAAGTCTTCCATAAATATTTGCAAGCCATCTTAATATAGCTTTCATTGAAGTAAGCTGAACTGGCCTTGTGCTACATAATAATAATATTGCTAGTTGCTTTTAAAGAAATATTGCTACAACTTGAGTGTCATTTGGTTTTATAAATTTTTTTATCCCCATTATTGCTAATATTTTACTCACAATTGAAGTCATATTTTCAACTGTTAGATCATTTATTCATATTAATCATTAGTTCATTTAAACAACAGTTAACCACTAAGAATTTGATATTTCAAAAACTGAACTTATTCTAGTTAAAGCTAGTGAAGAAATTATTTTGAGTGGTTATACCTAACAAAAATTAAATTATATACTAAAGTCTTGCATTAATACTTTCAACTGAACTTAACTTAGCATATAGCATTGAATTAGCTTTATAAATGTTAGTCGGTTTATTACATAGGATTTATAAGCTCCTTGCTAGTCTGTTGGCCGACCAAAATTGATCAAAAAGATTCTTGAATTACTTTATTTGATTTTTTACGTTTTTATTTGTTATATTTTACATTTAATAATATTTATTTCTTGAATTTATTTTCTTTCTCTTTATTTTAAATAAAGTTTATATTATTATAGATTGTAGGATTGCAAAATGAACAAAATGACAATATCAAACAGTTGCTATCTTTGGCTCGGGGTCCTTTGAATGGAGTTCAACAATTTTCAGGATACATAATAAATGGGTTTAGGTTTCATACTAAGCAACTTGAGGAAAAACGAGTCAAACAAAATAGTGGTGTTGTGGTAAAAGGGAATTTTGGGGACAAACGTCTTGGCTATTTTGGAGTTTTAACAAATATTTTAGAACTTCAATATTTGGAGGGAAAAAGAGTCATTTTATTTAAATGTGATTGGTGGGATGTGTTTAACATTAGAAAAGGTGTAAAAATAGACAAGCATGGATTCATTACTGTCAATACTGCTAGAAAATTGACAACGGATAAGCCATTTGTACTTTCATCTCAAGCAGAACAAGTCTTTTATGTCAAAGATGGTGTGCAATCTAATTGGTTGGTTGTTTTGAAAGGGCATTCAGATCATTTCTCTAATATGTCTTTCAATGATGAAAGTAATGGAGAGTTGTTTGGTATTGAAGAAGTATTTCAGCAAAATGCTTCAGAAATTTGTGATGATTATTCTGTTATCATTGGGGATGATGAAAACTTGACAAATTGGCAAAGAAATGACATTGAAGCTATTAATACAAATGTTCTTGTTGCTAATGATATAGTAGAAGACTTAGGCTCAGAATCTGAAACATCTATGATGAAGACCTACTATTATAAATGATAGGTAAGAGTGTAAACATTTGTTGCATTTTCTTTAATTTTGTTTTTTGATTAAACAATTGTCATTTTTGTGGATTTTTTAATTGATTTAGAGATTGATATTAGTTGATTTTAAAACAAGCTTTAGTAGATGTTAATACAATATTATAAATTTATTTTGCTTTGTGCAGGTTGTTTCAATTCAGATAATTTACAATAAGATAATTGGTCAACTTGAAGGTTGTGGGCTTGTGGAATTTGTTTCACGTGTAGCTGCAGAAAGGATTTCAAAGAAATGCAATGGGACACAAATGGCTGGAACTGAACAAACTTTTAGATTGAATTGATTTTCTGTTGGCATTGGAGAAATGCCAAAAAATTATACTAATTCTTTTTAATGAAATATTCATGATGTTTGAATTTTTTGAAACTGGCATTTTAATATTTTTTATGTGCTAAGACTAATCATTTGATTCTTGAAAAATGATTCAACAAAAAGTTTCCAACACTATTATCTAATTGTTTTATGTGCTGAAAATATATATACATAAATTTCTTAATATATATATCTTGTGATTTCCAAATAGCAAAATTAACTCTATAAAATAACAATCAGTTTGAGAATGAAAAATTAAAAGATAATGCAAGTGCTCAATTTTTGTGTATCTTTTGTGGTCGCTACTCAAACCATGTTGATTAAAAATAAATTATCAGTTCTTAAACTATAAGTGCACTTGCTTCGTCCAAGGATATATTTTGACACAGATTACCATAATTTAAAAGCATCCTTCAACTAAAATTGATTCATTAATATGTAACTTTTTAAGTTAGAAAATAATTCTCAATAACTTTTCTATCTAAACAAATGGACAATAGAAGAAAAATTGATTGAGAGACAAAAAAAACATATTATATGAAATTTTTTAGAACCTCTAAGCATATTTTTTGAACTTGATAAACCAATATATAATACCTAGAGGACCTCAGAGTAATTCTCCAAATTATTGTATTAGTTATAGTATTGTATCGTAGTTATATAATTGTGGCTAATTTGATAGCTAATTCCATGACTCTTTGATAATTATAACTAAAATATCATAGTACTCATACAATTCATTTAGCTACGATGTTGTGGCTAATGATTTAGTAATAGTTATGACAAATATAATTACATGACTAATATTTTTATGTTTCTGCCACAAATTTTTTGTAATGACTAATAAACTGTAGCTAATAAAATAATTATTACTATAATCATATTAGCTTTGTGGCTATTAAAATTATTACCTATAATATTAATGTGTTATGACTACAATGGTAGTAATTGTTACAAAAAAATTAAATTTATAGCTATTATATCTATTAGCTATGATATTACTTTATAGCTAAAATTAATTGTGGCAAATAGTCAACAAATAGTTACATTATATATAAAATAAAATAAAAAATACATATTAGTTATAATTGTTGCATTTTTGTTACTAAATAGTTTAAATTAGCCACAATAGGTTTTTAGCCGTAATAAAATAAATATATTAGCCACAATAATTTTTTTTGTAGCTACGTATCGTAATTAGAGATGTAATATATTGTAGTGAGTTTATGTTTGAACTGAGCGTGAGGCATATTATGTTGACCATACCAGAGCATTTGATGAGGGCTATAATATAGGTTTTATGATTTCAGTTATGATGCATGCACAGGTCGAGTCTTGGTTCATGTAATATTATGTTTTTATTAATTCTTGTGATCTTGTATGGGATTATATTAGGTGTAACAGGATGTATAGTAGGCTTCCTATTGACTCTGGCGACCTTAAGTCGATCTGAACCTAACACCGGTAGCAGTCCGGTTTCTGGGTTGTTATAGAGTGGTATCAGAGCCCTAGGTTTATATAGTCGGACCTAAAGTGTTGTACTCAGAGATGTTATAAAGGGCAAGCACAATTAGGAAAAATCATGTCCAAAGATAGAATGTAGAGTCCTGTCTTGATGAATGTATGATGATGTGCAATGCCATGACTGTATGCATGTGCGTTGATGAAATGTTATGTATAATGTGGGTTCATATGTATCCACATGAACCATAAGATGCTAATGCCTATGTGATAAATGTTGTTTTTCAAAAGACAAAATGCGAGGCTCACGTCGATCTGCACGGTTGACCGGAGTTCTACCTGAAAATGAGGGTATGGATGCCCTTCCCCCTACTGATCCGTCAAGAGTGCGGTTGAGTAGAACTAACAAGGGTGAAACGTCAAGGGATCCTAGAAGGTTTTTTGATGTAAACAGAAGGAGAACAGATCCGGGTAGGATGTTTGCAAATGTCAGGGATATAGTAGGTGATGATTAGAGGAGAGATGGAAGTTTAGATATGAGTTTTGAATTAAGAAGAGGGTGTGGGAGAGTCTGAAGGAGGAATAGGAAGCACTTAGGCCTCAGGACCTGCCTATCCACCTCATTACCAACCCTACCCACAAGGACCCGGGTATCTAATGGGAGGTACATCGGATTACTCTAGCTACTATCCATACCCCTCATACATGCCCTATCCTCCCTACTACCCACCATATCCACCCTACCCTATGTTTTTACCTAAACCCTATTACCAAAATCCGGCAAACCCTAACCCAAGGAATGCTGCACCACCTCCTCCTCCCCCAACAGAACCATTAATTCATGAAACCTAACCATCCAAACCTAACCCATCAGTAGGGAATAAGGTCAAAATGACTGTAATACCCGGCTAGACTCCGATATCGGAATCCCTACCGTCCGGTGGGACCTCGGATGTCGGAAACCTCTAGAAGGGTAAAACTATGATTTTATAAAAAGTTTTCATGTATTTCATGTTTTTAAGTAAGAAATTAAATGAGTTTTTGCATGAAAAATCTTTGGAGGAAAAACCCAGGTTCGGCCGCCGAAAGCCAAGTTCGGCCGCCGAACATGCATGTGATTAGGAGGCACGTTAGGCCCCCGAAAGCATGAGTGAGGGAAGTGCAGGTTCGGCCGCCGAACCTTATATTCGGCCGCCGAACCTTGCATGCATGCGGAGGCACTTTCGGCCCCCGAACGTGGCCTGGCCAACCACCTATAAAAGGGGCACTTAGCCGAAATGGGAGAGTTTTCTCCCATTTTCAGCCACAGCAAGCTTCCGACCTCCCTCTCCCAAATCTTGTGTTTTTCCTTCAATCCCCACCATTTTCTTTGAGTTTTAAGGTTCCACAAAGGTTTTTGAGTGTTTTTAAGCAAGTTTGGAGCTTGGAAGTCTTGGAGCTAAATCCCTCCATTTTCCGAGCTAGGGTTGTTCTTCCTCTCGATCTTCAAGAGGTAAGCTTCGATCTATGCTTCTTTTATGTTTTATGAAAGTTTTATGCGAGTTGATGGGGTAGAATGCATGTTTAGGCTTGTTGTTAGGTTTATGGGTTTATGTTGTGATTTGAACAATGTATGTTGGAAATGTGATGTTTGAAGTGTTGTAGTTGGGGTATACTATAGTTTGAGACCCCTAGGTGTGATGTATGATGTGTATGTATGTGTAGAAGCAAGTTTATGCACGTTTTGAGGCGTTTTGGAGGCTGTGGACACAAGGGAGCCCAGTTTCTGCCCTTCGGCAGAAACTCAGGTTCGGCCGCCGAAGTGACGTTCGGCCGCCGAACCCCCTTGTGGAGGCAGTTTCGGCTGCCGAAGCCTGCCCCCGAAACTCGAGTTTCGTCTCTGTCTGGGAGGTTCGGCCGCCGAAAGGGCCGCCGAAAGTGCCGCCGAACCTGCATGACTTTCGGCTGCACAGGGACTTTTGGCCGCCGAACCTGCCGCCGAAAGTGCCCTGTTCAGCCATTTCTTGCATGTTTTCATGTGATGTTTTCAGGATGTTTTAGGGGGTTTTTGGGGAGTATTTTAGAGTCAGATTCATGTATGTTTGGTCCCTCATTTGAGTCCACCTGTGTAGGTTCGGACCCGAGGAACCGAGACCCCCAGCAGTGAGCCAGCTGCTTCAGAGTCTCTTCAGAGCTAGCCAGATGTGAGTGGAATAAACTTTAAGTTTAAAGCAAATTAATGAAATGTTTTAGCATGATTCACGCATCATGAATGCCATGAGATATATCAGGTTGTTTGCATTAGAATTCACGAATATGTTGCATTGCATACTTTGTTGTTGATGTGGATGAATGTTGAATGATCCATTAGCCCTTGTATGTCATGATAGCCTATGTGAGTCCAGGTGTGCCTGCTACGGCTCTACGCCCCTGGCACTATGACAGATTATGGAAGTCCGGGTGTGCCAGCTACGGCTCTACGCCCCCGGTATGTCTAAGTAAGAAGGATAGGGGCTAAATGGTGACAAGTTCATCCTTGTTGTGAAATGTTTGTGTTATGGCGCATACATGAAAGCATGATTTAAATTGATGTTTTATGATTCTGCTCACTGGGCTCTAGTAGCTCACCCCACTCCCTTTATCCCCAGAGTTGCAGGTACAGGATAGATCAGGAAGTCGGCTAGAGTGAAGTTAAGCCATGTATATTGTAATAGATGGTAGTGGACATGAACATGATGTAATGAGTATTTATGACCATGTAATGTAATGAATAAATTGATGATGTATTGAGGTTTATAGTAGTGCTTGACCTAGAGGTGTGTGAATCCCCATTATGTATAGAATGTTTAATGAGTAATGATGTTAATGACCATGATTATCCAAGCTGATACGTATGATGATGATACCCCATTGGAGTATTTGATGAGGACTCCAGTGTGGGGTTTGTGTATGATTTTGTGCATGCACAGGTTTTGCTTGGATAAGAGAAAAGAAAAATTTTTACAGATCATGTATATGTTGTTATGTATGGGATTCCACAGGTTTACAGGAGGTATGTAGGCTTGCTACGGGTCCCGGCGGCCTTAAGCCGATCTGGATCCTAGCGCCGGTAACGGGTCGAATTTCCGGGTCGTTACAGAGTGGTATCAGAGCCCTAGGTTCATATGGTCGGACCTAGAGTGTCGGGCTCATAGATGTTCTAGAAGGTCAAGCACACTAGGAAAATCATGTCCACTAGGATAGGATGTAGAGTCCTGTCTATATGATGATATGATATGCCATGATGATATGCATGTGCATAAATGCTATGATGTGATGCTATGTATGTGATGAGGGTTCATGTGTTTCCACATGAACCATATGATGCTAATGATTGTTTATGCTATGTGCTGTTTTTCAGAAGATAGAATGAGAGGAACTCGTCGATCTGCACGATTGACTGGAGTGCCACCTCAGGACGAAGGCGCTGATGCCCGTCCTCCAGCATTGCCTAGGGCAATGTCCAGTAGGTCCAACAGATACAGAGTAGCTAGAGACCCTAGAAGGTCTTTGGATTTGGGTAGAAGCAGATCAGTAAGGGGAACAGTGCAGGGAGGAATGTCTGAGGATATGGAAGTAGATCAGAGGAGGGATGGCAGTCTCGGTGTGAGCATGCCGGAAGAGGGCATGGGAGAATCAGAAGGAGGCGCTCAGGCCTCGAGTTATGTCCAGCCACATCACTATCCACCCTACTCACACCATCCAGGGTATTCGATGGGAGGTACATCGGATTACCCCAGTTTTAGCCCTTATCCTCCACACATGCCATACCCACCTTACTACCCACCATACTCTCAGTACCCCACTCACCCACCTCCACCTCCCTATACCAGTACATCAAACCCTACCCCAGGGGATGTTGCACCTCCACCACCACCAGTACCTACTGTCCCGGAAACACAAGTACCCAAACCTACCTCATCTGGAGGGAGCAAGGTCAAGATGACCGATTACATGAAGTTGGGTGCTCCTCAGTACAGAACAGGCGATGACCCATTTGAGTATCTGAGCAGGGTCAAGACTATTACAGATGAGATAGGGGCTGATGACAGTAGAGCCATTCAGATGGCTGGGTTCACACTGGAGTGCAAGAAGGCACGTGGTTGGTTCAAGAACTATGTGAACCCAAGAGCAGACAGTATGTCCTGGGAGGAGTTCGCAAATGAGTTTGCAGGATGGGCTTTCCCTGAGAGCTCTAGAGAGCAGAAGATAATAGAATTTGAACAGTTGAGGCAGACTGAACAGATGAGTGTGGAGGAGTACACAGACAGGTTCCTGGAGTTGTTGCCATATGCTGGGCAGAATTTGGACACAGATCAAAAGAAGTCAAGTAGATATATTATGAGACTGCACTCCAGGTATTCCTCTTTGATACAATCAGCAGAGAGGGAGAGTTTCCATGCCATAGTGGATATGGCTAGGAGAATGGAGGCTTGTGCTATCGTTGAGGGGAAGGTAAAACAGTCAGTGGCACAGTCTTCTGGTTCCAAGACCCCAGGTGGGGGAAGGTTAGACTCTTCTTCTCTGAGTGCAGCAGTTGCAGGCAGTAAGAAGTGGGACAGAGGCCACAGAAAATCTAAGAAGAATAAGTTCTGGAACAAGATCAAGTCAGGTCTGGGTTTAGGCAGTGGCTCAAGCTCTGGCGCAGAGGTTACAGCATGTATGAGATGTGGGAGACCACACAAGGGAGTATGTCTGGCAGGGACAAACACATGTTTCAGGTGCGGACAGGCGGGTCATTTGGCTCGAGATTGTCCTAGAGCAGTCTTTGCAGCACCGTCTCAGCAGACAGCCTCCGGCAGTGTAGTGCAGCCAGTAGCTCCAGCCGCAACACAGGCCAGTGGCAGAGGCAGAGGGAGAGGGTCAGCCTCTTCATCAGCAGGATACAGAGGTGAAGGTCCATCAGCTCCGGCACGGATCTTCACTATGACTCAGCAGGAGGCTAACACATCCAACACTGTGGTGGCAGGTAATCTCATCATTGGTTGTTCTGATGTGTATGCCTTAATGGACCCGGGTGCATCTCATTCTTTTATTGCTCCGAGAGTCGTGGAGAGGGTAGGATTGATGGTCTCTGGGTTAGAGTGTCCCCTATGGGTCAGTGGACCCAAGTGTGACCCGTCAGTGGCAGAGGCAGTCTGCCAATGTAGTCCAGTTTTCATAGAGGGAAGATGCCTTTCCGCCGACCTTGTGGTTCTAGATTTGACAGATTTTGACGTCATTCTAGGGATGGATTGGTTATCGACCCATGGTGCTACCTTGGACTGTAGAGACAAGGTAGTCAGATTCAGAGATCAGGATGGGTCAGAGGTCGTCTTCAGAGGAGACAAGAGGGGTACACCTAGAGGTCTGATCTCAGCTCTTCAGGCTCGTAGGTTGCTTAGGAAGGGATGTCAGGGGTTTCTAGCTCATGTGAGGGAGTTAGATAGTCATGTCAGAGAGCCCGCCTCAGTGCCTGTGGTGAGTGAATTCTTAGATGTTTTCCCAGACGAGCTGCCAGGGTTACCACCTGCTAGGGAGATAGAGTTCGAGATTGAGTTAATGCCTGGTACCAGACCGATCTCTATCCCTCCCTACAGGATGGCACCAGCTGAATTGAAAGAACTGAAGGAACAGTTGCAAGAGCTGGTAGATAAGGGTTTCATCCGACCGAGTACTTCACCTTGGGGTGCTCCGGTTTTGTTTGTGAGGAAGAAGGATGGATCCCTCAGACTTTGTATCGACTACAGACAGTTGAACAAGGTCACTACCAAGAACAAGTACCCTTTGCCGAGGATCGACGATCTATTCGACCAGCTAGCAGGAGCAGGTTGTTTCTCCAAAATAGATCTGAGATCAGGGTACCATCAGTTGAGGATAAGGAATGAAGATGTACCGAAGACAGCTTTCAGGACCAGGTATGGGCACTATGAGTTCCTTGTGATGCCGTTTGGGTTGACCAACGCCCCTGCAGCATTCATGGACCTCATGAACAGAGTATTCAGTCAGTATCTGGATCACTTCGTTATTGTCTTCATAGATGATATCTTAGTGTATTCCAGAAATGCAGAGGAGCATGCCCATCACCTGAGGACAGTTTTGCAAACCTTGAGAGAGCATGGCTTGTATGCCAAGTTCTCCAAGTGTGAGTTTTGGCTTAGGAGCATATCATTCTTGGGGCACATTGTGTCAGAACAGGGTATTGAAGTAGACCCCAAGAAGGTAGAGGCTGTAGCTAACTGGCCTAGACCCACCACAGTGACCGAGATCAAGAGTTTTCTGGGTTTAGCAGGTTACTACAGGAGGTTCGTTCAGGACTTCTCAAAGATTGCTGCTCCTATGACCAAATTGACAAAGAAGAATCAGAAGTTCATATGGACCGATCAGTGTGAGGAAAGCTTTGAGGAGCTTAAGAGGAGGTTGACTTCAGCACCGGTGTTAGCTCTGCCAAAAAGTGATGATGACTTCTCAGTATATTGTGATGCGTCCCGTGTGGGACTGGGTTGTGTGCTAATGCAAAATGAGAGGGTGATCGCTTATGCTTCTAGGCAGCTGAAGAAGCATGAGCTGAATTACCCCACACACGATCTTGAGATGGCAGCAGTCATCTTTGCACTCAAGATGTGGAGGCATTACCTCTATGGGGTAAAATGTGAGATCTTCACAGATCATAAGAGCCTGCAGCACATCTTGAGTCAGAGAGATTTGAATTTGAGGCAGAGGAGATGGGTAGAGCTGTTGAGTGACTATGATTGCAAGATTCAGTACCATCCGGGTAAGGCGAATGTTGTGGCAGACGCCCTAAGCCGGAAATCACTCGGCAGTCTATCCCACATTTCAGCAGAGAGGAGGCCGGTGGTGAAGGAGTTCCACAGACTTATGAGTGAGGGATTACAGTTGGAGTTGTCTGGCACAGGTGCCTTAGTGGCTCAGATGAGAGTGACACCCGTGTTTCTGGAGCAGGTAGCTCAGAAACAGCATGAGGACCCAGAGTTGGTCAGGATAGCCCGAACGGTTCAGTCAGGCCAGAGTAATGAGTACAGGTTTGATGATAAGGGGATCCTCCGCTACGGGAACAGATTATGTGTGCCAGATGACATTGGTCTGAAGGGAGATATTATGGGGGAAGCCCATAATACCAGGTATAGTGTTCACCCTGGAGCCACCAAGATGTATCAGGATTTGAAGAGAGTGTATTGGTGGCCAGCTACGAAGAAGGACGTGGCACTGTTCGTGTCAGCCTGCGATGTGTGTCAGAGGGTGAAACTAGAGCATCAGAAGCCGGCTGGAATGTTGAATCCACTACCGATTCCAGAATGGAAATGGGAGAATATAGCTATGGACTTCGTAGTGGGGTTACCGGCGACGTCCAACAGATTGGACTCCATATGGGTGATTGTGGACAGACTCACCAAATCTGCTCACTTCATCCCTGTCAGGAGTGGTTACTCTGTGGACAAGTTGGCGCAGGTGTACGTAGATGAGATTGTCAGACTGCATGGGGTCCCGGTATCTATAGTGTCAGATAGAGGGCCCCAGTTCACCTCCAGGTTTTGGCGGAGTCTGCAGAACGCTATGGGTACCAGATTAGACTTCAGTACTGCCTTCCACCCACAGACAGACGGACAGTCAGAGAGGACCATCCAGACAATAGAGGATATGCTCAGAATGTGTGTGCTAGATTTTGGCGGTTCTTGGAGACAGCATCTACCTTTGGTGGAGTTTGCCTACAATAACAGCTATCATGCTAGCATAGGGATGGCTCCATATGAAGCTTTGTATGGGAGAAAGTGCAGATCACCTATCTGCTGGGAGGAAGTAGGAGAGAGGACTCTTGCGGGTCCGGAGTTAGTAGAGCTTACCAGCAGGGTGGTACCCATAATCAGAGAGAGGATCAAGACTGCTGCTAGTCGGCAGAAGAGTTATGCAGATATCCGCAGAAGACAGCTAGAGTTTCAGGAGGGGGATTTGGTTTTGCTCAAGGTGTCTCCTATGAAAGGAGTGGTTCGGTTCGGGAAGAAGGGTAAGTTAGCTCCACGGTACATCGGTCCTTTCGAGGTGCTTCAGAGGGTCGGTAACGTGTCGTACAAGCTAGACTTGCCTGCTTCGATGGAGAGAATCCATCCGGTTTTCCATGTTTCTCTGTTACGGAAGTTCGTGTCGGATCCTGGAAAGGTTCTTAGTGAGCCTGATGTGGAGATCCATGAGGATCTCACCTATGTAGAACAGCCAGTGCGGATCCTAGACACTCAGATCAGAAAGCTGAGGAACAAGGAAATTCCGATGGTGAAAGTCCTTTGGAACCACCACAATATTGAAGAATGCACCTGGGAGACACGGGAGTCCATGCTCCAGCAATACCCCCATCTGTTTTGAGGTGAGTGTTAGTTGTTCTATGTGTTGCATGTATGACATATTGTATGCTATGTTATATGTTATGATTGATGCCATGCTCTATATGTTAGTTGAGGAACATTCGGGGACGAATGTTCTTAAGGGGGGGAGAATGTAATACCCGGCTAGACTCCGATATCGGAATCCCTACCGTCCGGTGGGACCTCGGATGTCGGAAACCTCTAGAAGGGTAAAACTATGATTTTATGAAAAGTTTTCATGTATTTCATGTTTTTAAGTAAGAAATTAAATGAGTTTTTGCATGAAAAATCTTTGGAGGAAAAACCCAGGTTCGGCCGCCGAAAGCCAAGTTCGGCCGCCGAACATGCATGTGATTAGGAGGCACGTTAGGCCCCCGAAAGCATGAGTGAGGGAAGTGTAGGTTCGGCCGCCGAACCTTGCATGCATGCGGAGGCACTTTCGGCCCCCGAACGTGGCCTGGCCAGCCACCTATAAAAGGGGCACTTAGCCGAAATGGGAGAGTTTTCTCCCATTTTCAGCCACAGCAAGCTTCCGACCTCCCTCTCCCAAATCTTGTGTTTTTCCTTCAATCCCCACCATTTTCTTTGAGTTTTAAGGTTCCACAAAGGTTTTTGAGTGTTTTTAAGCAAGTTTGGAGCTTGGAAGTCTTGGAGCTAAATCCCTCCATTTTCCGAGCTAGGGTTGTTCTTCCTCTCGATCTTCAAGAGGTAAGCTTCGATCTATGCTTCTTTTATGTTTTATGAAAGTTTTATGCGAGTTGATGGGGTAGAATGCATGTTTAGGCTTGTTGTTAGGTTTATGGGTTTATGTTGTGATTTGAACAATGTATGTTGGAAATGTGATGTTTGAAGTGTTGTAGTTGGGGTATACTATAGTTTGAGACCCCTAGGTGTGATGTATGATGTGTATGCATGTGTAGAAGCAAGTTTATGCACGTTTTGAGGCGTTTTGGAGGCTGTGGACACAAGGGAGCCCAGTTTCTGCCCTTCGGCAGAAACTCAGGTTCGGCCGCCGAAGTGACGTTCGACCGCCGAACCCCCTTGTGGAGGCAGTTTCGGCTGCCGAAGCCTGCCCCCGAAACTCGAGTTTCGTCTCTGTCTGGGAGGTTCGGCCGCCGAAAGTGCCGCCGAACCTGCATGACTTTCGGCTGCACAGGGACTTTCGGCCGCCGAACCTGCCGCCGAAAGTGCCCTGTTCAGCCATTTCTTGCATGTTTTCATGTGATGTTTTCAGGATGTTTTAGGGGGTTTTTGGGGAGTATTTTAGAGTCAGATTCATGTATGTTTGGTCCCTCATTTGAGTCCACCTGTGTAGGTTCGGACCCGAGGAACCGAGACCCCCAGCAGTGAGCCAGCTGCTTCAGAGTCTCTTCAGAGCTAGCCAGATGTGAGTGGAATAAACTTTAAGTTTAAAGCAAATTAATGAAATGTTTTAGCATGATTCACGCATCATGAATGCCATGAGATATATCAGGTTGTTTGCATTAGAATTCACGAATATGTTGCATTGCATACTTTGTTGTTGATGTGGATGAATGTTGAATGATCCATTAGCCCTTGTATGTCAT
The DNA here is from genome assembly GCF_001659605.2 of Manihot esculenta. NCBI lineage: Eukaryota > Viridiplantae > Streptophyta > Magnoliopsida > Malpighiales > Euphorbiaceae > Manihot > Manihot esculenta. Next base: position 21,981,105 of record NC_035176.2, on the reverse strand, counting down.
GATAGCCTATGTGAGTCCAGGTGTGCCTGCTACGGCTCTACGCCCCTGGCACTATGACAGATTATGGAAGTCCGGGTGTGCCAGCTACGGCTCTACGCCCCCGGCATGTCTAAGTAAGAAGGATAGGGGCTAAATGGTGACAAGTTCATCCTTGTTGTGAAATGTTTGTGTTATGGCGCATACATGAAAGCATGATTTAAATTGATGTTTTATGATTCTACTCACTGGGCTCTAGTAGCTCACCCCACTCCCTTTATCCCCAGAGTTGCAGGTACAGGATAGATCAGGAAGTCGGCTAGAGTGAAGTTAAGCCATGTATATTGTAATAGATGGTAGTGGACATGAACATGATGTAATGAGTATTTATGACCATGTAATGTAATGAATAAATTGATGATGTATTGAGGTTTATAGTAGTGCTTGACCTAGAGGTGTGTGAATCCCCATTATGTATAGAATGTTTAATGAGTAATGATGTTAATGACCATGATTATCCAAGCTGATACGTATGATGATGATACCCCATTGGAGTATTTGATGAGGACTCCAGTGTGGGGTTTGTGTATGATTTTGTGCATGCACAGGTTTTGCTTGGATAAGAGAAAAGAAAAATTTTTACAGATCATGTATATGTTGTTATGTATGGGATTCCACAGGTTTACAGGAGGTATGTAGGCTTGCTACGGGTCCCGGCGGCCTTAAGCCGATCTGGATCCTAGCGCCGGTAACGGGTCGGATTTTCGGGTCGTTACAATGACAGATTACCTGAAGTTGGATGCTCCTAAGTATAAAGAGGGTGATGACCCATTTGAGTACATCAAAGTAGTGAAAATAATAGCTGATGAGTTAGGGGCTAGCGATAGCAGAGCCATTCAGATGGCCGAGTTCACTCTGAAGTGCAAGAAGGCAAAGGAGTGGTTCAAGAATTATGTGGACCCGAAGCTGGATGGCTTATCTTGGGAGCAGTTTGCAAATGAGTTTGCAAGGTGGGCCTTCCCAGAAAGTTCAAGGGAGTTGAAGGTGATAGAGTTTGAAAAGTTAAGGCAGACTGAAGAAATGAGTGTGGATGAGTACATAGACAAGTTTCTAGAGTTGCTTCAGTATGTGGATCAGGCTTATGACACTGACCAGAAGAAGGCTAGGAGGTATACCATGAGACTCCACTCTAGGTATTCCTCCTTGATATTAGCAGTAAAGTGAGAGAGAGTTTCCACACTATAGTGGATGCAGCTAGAAAGATGGAGGCTAGTGCCATCATATAGGGAATAGAGAAACAGCAGGTGGCACAGTCATCGGGTTCCAAAACCTCGAGTATAGGAAGGTTTGATCTCTCTTCTCTAAGTGCAGCTGCCACAGGAAGTAAAAAGTAGAACAAATCCACTAGGAAGACTAAGAATAACAAGTTTTAGAATAGATTGAAGTCTGGTCTGGGAATGGGTAATGGTTCAAGCTCTGGTTCGGATAGCTCTAGATGTATGAGGTGTGGTAAGCTGCACAAAGGGTTTTTTCGGTTTGGGACTACAGCTTGTTACAAATGTGGACAAGAGGGATACATGGCATGTGGGTGTCCCAGTGCAGCTAGGATGGCACAGTCCAAACAGATGGCTTCTGGCAGCGTGACTCAACCAGCAGCTTTAGCCATATCACAAGGCAGAGGGCGAGGTAGAGGGAGAGGGACAGCCTCTTCTTCAGCAGGTTCCCAAGGGGAAGGTCCTTCAGCCCCAACATAGATCTTCACCATGCCACAGCAGGAAGCCAACACATCAAACACAGTAGTTTCAGGTAAACTCACTATTGGGTGTTCTAATGTGTATGCTCTTGTGGACCCTGATGCCTCTCATTCTTTTGTTTCTCCGAGAGCTGTAGACAGTTTGGGTTTGATAGCTTCTAGGCTAAAGTGTCCTCTTTGGGTCAGTGGATCCAAGTGTGATCTATCTATGGTAGAGTCAGTCTGTCGGTTTAGTCTAGTTATAGTTGAGGATATGTGCCTTCCAATCGACCTTATGGTTCTAGATTTGACTAATTTTGACGTCATTCTAGGGATGGATTGGCTCTCTACTCATAGTGCTACCTTGGACTGTAGAGATATGGTAGTTAGGTTCATAGAACAAGATGGATTAGAGGTTATCTTTCGAGGAGACAAGTTAGGTATGCCTACAGATTTGATATCTGCCCTGCAGGCTCATAGGTTGCTTCGAAAGGGTTGTCAAGGGTTTCCTGCTCATGTCAGAGAGTTTAATGGTCAGGCTAGGGAACCAGCTTCAGTGCCCATGGTCAGAGAATTTCTCGACGTTTTCCCAGACGAGCTATCAGATATACCACCTACTAGGGAAATAGATTTTGAAATTGAAGTAATGCCAGGAACCAGACCCTTCTCTATTCCTCCCTACAGAATGGCACCTGCCGAGTTGAAAGAGCTGAAGGAACAGTTGTAAGAATTAGTAGATAAGGGTTTCATCTGACCTAGTACCTCATCTTGGGGTGCTCCGGTATTGTTTATTAAAAAGAAAGATGGATCCCTTAGACTTTATATTTGTAATACCCGGCTAGACCCCGGCATCGAAATTCCTACCTTCCGGCAGAATCTCCGTTGGAATCCAGAATTTCTCGAACGTCGGACTCTTCTAGAAGGGTAAAATAAGGTTTTCATAAAATGTTTTTAATGCTTTTATGGTTTTAATGAAGAAAGAAAATTGATTTTTGAAAAAAAACACTATGGAGGAAGAGTCCAGGTTCGGCCGCCGAACATGGCTCTCTTGCGGGAGCACCTTTGGCCCCCGAAGGTGGTCTAGCCAGCCACCTATAAAGGGCCCCTTGTCCGAAAATGGGCGAGTTTTCTCTCTTTAGTTTCGGGCATAGGTGAGATTTCGCCCTCCTTTGGTTGATTTTATGATTTCCTTCAAATCTTACAAGTTTTTTGATAAGCTTTTATCTTGTTTTGAAGTTTTTAAGCTCAAAACCAAAGTTTTGAAGTTTGGAGACCTCCGGAAACCCTTTCTCCTAATCTCTAAGTTTGAGTCACGCCTACCCTCGATCTTCAAGAGGTACGTGTAGATCCATACCTTTGTTCATGTTTTGAATAAGTTTTAAGAAGGGGTTGAGGGTTTTGATGTATGTTTAGGCTAGTTGTAAAATGTTAGGGTTTATGTTGGTTTATTGTTAAATGTATGAAAATGTGATGTTTATGTTGTTGTTTGTTGGGGTTTAGGCTAGTTTTATACCCCTTATGCATGTTGGAGTGTGTTTGCATGCTGTGGGAAGTTGGGAGAAAGGATTTGAGAGTTGTGGGGCTGAAATGCATGAGTTTGTGTCGGGTTCTGCCTTTCTGGGGAGCCCAGTTCGGGCAGAAGAAGGGTTCAGCCGCCGAACCTGCTTGGGAGGCAGCCTTTTGGCCGCCTAACTTGCCCCTGAAAACATACACTTTCGGCTTTGGAGGGGAGTTTCGGCCGTCGAACCCGCCCCCAAAAGTCCCTGACTTTCGAATCTGTGGAGGACCTTCGGCCGCCGAACCTGCCTCTGAAGGACCCCGACTTTCGGATCTGTAGGGACCTTCGGCCGCCGAACCTGCCACCGAAAGTCCCCTGTCCAGCCTTCCCTTGCCTGTTTTGCATGCATGTTTTATGGTGTTTTAGGGGGTTTTTGGGGAGATGTTTAGAGTCTTTATAGAGTATGTTTGGTCCCTCATTTGAGTCCACCTGTGTAGGATCGGACCTGAGGAACCGAGGTGATCAGCAGTGAGTTAGCTGCTCCAGAGTCAGTTGAGTATCAGCCAGAGGTGAGTAGAACACAACTCTTTTTATTTCAAAGCAATTAAACTGTTAAGCATGTTCATGCATCATGAATGCCATGTATGTAGTAGGTTGTATTGCATTAGAATTCACAAATATGACGCATTGCATAATATGATGTTGATGTGGATGGATGTTGGATGACCCATTGGCCCTTGATATGATATGATATGATATGATATGGTATGGAAGTCCAGGTCGAGGCCCATTCTACACCCCTGGCACAGATGGATATGTTATATTATGATATGTTAAGCGAAAGTCCTGAGGAGCTCCCGTTGTGGGCCGGGCACATTGGATTATGTAGAGGGCCATTGGTGACAAGTCCATCCTTGATGTAAATTGTTTGTGATGTGATGCATTTCATGAAAGCATATGTTTAATGAACCGTTTTTACTGTTTTGCTCACTGGGCTTTTGTAGCTCACCATTTCCCCTAACCCCCAGGTTTGCAAGGTCAGAGATAGCAGGAAGTCAGCAAGGGTAATGGCTATGTCATGTAATAGAGTTGCAGTGGACATGTAATGTAATGTAAAGTAATGTAATGAGGATTAGTATTGTGCTTGGCCCTAATGTTTATTGTAAATCCCTGTTGTACATGATCTTTATGTAAATGTTTTAATGATGAGATATGTTGAATCAGGCTTGACATATGAGATGTTGACCCAACTGGAGCATTTGATGAGGGCTCCAGTAAGGGGTTTTATGTATACAGTTATGATACATGCACAGGTCAAGCTTGGTATATGAAAAGTTTAAAGTTTTTATGAAAATGTATGATCATGTATGGGATTTTATCAAATATACAGGATGTATGTTAGGCTTGCTACGGGTTCCGGCGACCTTAAGTCGATCTGAATCCTAGCGCCGGTAGCGGTCCGGTTTCCGGGTCATTACAATATTGACTACAGCCAATTGAACAGAGTCACTTACTAAGAATAAGTATCTGTTACCCAGGATTGATGATCTGTTTGACCAGCTAGCAGGAGCCGGTTGTTTCTCCAAGATAGATTTAAGATCCAAATACCATCAGTTGAGAGTCAGAGAAAAAGACATGCCTAAGATAGCTTTCAGGACCAGATATGGGCAGTATGAGTTCCTAGTGATGCCGTTCGGACTGACCAATGCCCCTACAGAATTCATGGATCTCATAAACAGAATTTTCAGACAGTTTCTGGATCACTTTGTTATTGTTTTCATTGATAATATCTTGGTGTATTCCAGAAATGCAGAGGAGCATGCCCATCATCTGAGGAGAGTATTGCAGACCTTGAGAGAACACGGTTTGTATGCCAAGTTCTCTAAATGTGAGTTCTAGTTGAGGAGTATCTCTTTCTTGGGGCATGTAGTGTTAGAAAATGGAATCGAGATGGACCTTAAGAAAGTAGAAGCTGTAGCTAACTAGTCCAGACCCACTATAGTGATAGAAATCAAAAGCTTTTTGGGTTTGGCATGTTACTACAGGAGATTTGTTCAGGATTTCTCCAAAATAGATGCTCCTATGACTAGGTTAACCCAGAAGAATCAGAAGTTTTTCTGGTCAGATCAGTGCGAAAAAAGTTTCCAGGAGTTAAAGATAAGACTAGCGTCAGCACCAGTGTTAGCTCTGCCTACAAGTACTGAGGATTTCACAGTATTTTTTTATGCATCCCGAGTGGGACTAGGTTGTGTGTTGATGCAGAATGAGAGGGTAATTGCTTATGCTTCTAGACAGTTAAAGAAGCACGAGTTAAATTATCCTACGCACAATCTAGAGATGGCAGTTGTGACCTTTGCACTCAAGATGTGGAGGCATTATCTATGGGGTGAAATGTGAGATCTTTACAGATCATAAGAGTTTGCAATACATCTTGAGTTAGAGAGAGTTAAACTTGAGGCAGAGGAGATGTGTAATACCCGGCTAGACTCCGGTGTCGGAATTCCAACCTTCCAATGGAATCACCGTTGGAATCCAGAATCTCGGATACCGGAACCTCTTAGAAGGGTAAAATATGTTTTTACAAAATATTTTTCATGATTTTATTGTTTGGTTTTGAGTTAAAGTTTTAAAATGAAAGAAAAATATTTTTGAGGGATAAGCCCAGGTTCGGCCGCCGAACATGGTGCTGCCGCTGGAGCTCTCTTTCGGCCCCCGAAGGTGGTCTAGCCAGCCACCTATAAGAGGCTTCCAGTCTAAAAATGGGAGTTTTTCTCTCTCCATTTTCGGGCAAAGGTGAGTTCTTGCCTTTCCTTTGATGATTTTATGTTTTTCCTTCAAATCCTTCAAATTTTCATGAGTTTTCGCTTGTTTTTGAAGTTTTAAGCTTGGATCCAAAATTTTAAAGTTTGGAGACTGTTTCTCCTCAACTCCAAGTTTGGATCACATCTACCTTAGATCTTCAAGAGGTAAGTGTAGATCCTTGCTTTTAATTATGTTTTAAATAAGTTTTAAGAGGTTTAAAGGTTTATAATGCATGAAATGGATAGATCTAAAGTTTTAAGAGTTTATGTTAGTTGTTATGAAAAATGCTTTCTTGATGAGTTTTTGTTATTGTTTGTTGGGGATTAGGCTAGTTTTGGTGTCCCCTATGCTTGATGAGTGTATATGCATATTTTAGAGAAGATGGATATGAATTTTGGAGAGTTGGTTGGCTGTGATCTTGAGGCAGAATCGGGTTTTGTCATTCTGGAGAATCCAGGTTCGGTCGCCGAAGCAAGATTCGGCCGCCGAAGCAAGGTTCGGCCGCCGAAGCAAGGTTCGGCCGCCGAAGCAAGGTTCGGCCGCCGAAGCAAGGTTCGGCCGCCGAAGCAAGGTTCGGCCGCCGAACCTGCCTGTGGAGGCAATCTTTGGCCGCCTAACCTGCCCCCGAAAGAATAGACTGTAATACCCGGCTAGACTCCGGTATCGGAATTCCTACCGTCCGGTGGAATCTCGGATGTCGGAGACCTCTAGAAGGGTAAAACCATGTTTTCATAAAATGTTTTAATGTATTTGATGATTTTAAGTAAAAAGAAAAATGAGTTTTGTATGAAAATAACCTTGGAGGAAAACCCAGGTTCGGCCGCCGAACCTCAAGTTCGGCCGCCGAACATGCAGGCATTTCGGGTGTGCCTTAGGCCCCCGAAGGCATAAATGAGGAAAGTCCAGGTTCGGCCGCCGAACCTCAAGTTCGGCCGCCGAACATGGCATGCATGCGGAGGCACGTTCGGCCCCCGAACGTGGCCTGGCCAGCCACTATAAAAGGGTCCCTTAGCCGAAAACGGGCGAGCTTTTCTCCCCATTGTTGGCCAAGGTGAGCTCTCCGCCGTCCCTCACCAATCTTTGAGTTCTTCCTTCAAATCTTTCATGATTTTCACAAGTTTTCATCTTGCTTTGAAGATTTTCAAGTTTTGAGCAAGTTTTGAGCTTGGAGACCCAAGGAAGTTGAAAATCTCCCATCTCCAAGTTTTGGTCGTCCCTCTCTCGATCTTCAAGAGGTAAGGGCCGATCTTGAACTCGTTCCATGTTTTAAGTAAGTTTTATGAAGATCTATGGGGTAGAATGCATGTTTAGCTTATGGGTAGGTTTATGAGCTTATGTTGTGTTTTTAAGCAATGTGGCTTGCCAATGCATGTTTGATGTGTTGTAGATGGGGCTTAGGATGGTTTGAAGCCCCTAGGAGCTTGTATGCTTGTGTATGTGTGTTGTAGAATAGGTTTATGCATGTTTGGAAAGTTTTGGAGGCAAATGTGCATAGAAGAGCTGAGTTTCTGCCACTAGGGGAGAAACTAGGTTCGGCAGCCGAAGGAACTTTCGGCCGTCGAACATGCTTGTGGAAGCAGCCTTCGGCTGCCGAAGCTTGCCCCCGAAAGGAGACTTTCACCTCTGTCTGGGAGTTTCGGCTTCCGAAGGTGCCACCGAACCTGCTTGACTTTCGGCTCTGGAGGGACTTTCGGCCGCCGAACCTGCCGCCGAAAGTGCCCTGTTCAGCCTTCCTTTGCATGTTTTTACATGATTGTTTTGAGGTATTTTAGGGGGTTTTGGGGGATGTTTTTAGAATTATGTTCTAGTTGTTTGGTCCCTCATTTAAGTCCACCTGTGTAGGTCCGGACCCGAGGAACCGAGGACCCCAGCAGTGAGTTCAGCTGCTTCTGAGTCAGTAGAGCTTCAGTCAGAGGTGAGTAGAATAAACCTTTACAATTGAAAGTAAATAAATTATAAAGTTTTGAGCATGTTCATGCATCATGAATGCCATGTGATGGATTAGGTTGTTTGCATTAGAATTCATGAATATGTTGCATTGCATTTATGATGTTAATGTGGATTGGTTATTGGATGATCCTTTAGTCCTCATATGATATGATGATATTACGTCATGATACGGTATGGAAGTCCAGGTTGTACCCATTCTACGTCCCTGGCACGATGTAAGAGAAAGTCCAGGTTGTACCCATTCTACGTCCCTAGCACATTGGAATGTGATAAGCGGTTGTCGAAGCCGTCAAAAATAACCTATTATTAATCAACAAATAAATTTGCAGATAGTGGCAATAGGGTCGAACCACAGGGAATTGACACCAAGTATCTTCCTAATAATGACTAAGGCAAGTAATAACGAATAAGTAAAAGAGGGGGGTTTGTTTTGATGAGTTAAAAGCTAAAAGCAAAAGAGAACAATAATTTAAATAAGTGAGAATATCAATGGGAAAGAGATTCTAGCTGAAGTGTGAGTCTAATTCAATTTGTTCAGAATTGATCATTGATTATTAAAGACTCCTATTTGATTTCAATAAATCAGTTTTGGTTGTGGAAGACGCTTCTCACAATCCAAATTCCTCCTTAGTTCTAGTTCGATTAGGAAACGTTCGCTAATCAAACACTGATCAACAAGTTGCCAAGGAACGTCCTTGAGGCATTTAGCATCGAACAACCGTTGATCGCATTAAGACTTAGAGAAACCCAATTCTATCCTTGCCAACCGCGTGGTCAAGGCTAGGTTATGCTACTGATTATATTTATATTCAAACAATTTAAGCAATTACGGACCTAAATCATTCAAACAATTTATCACTTATTGATTCTAAAAGCAAAGTAATAATTATGGAAAAGATCAGATTGCATAAATATTGAAACAAGCAAGAGTTCAACAATGGAGTATTAAACCTCCCAATTCATCACAAATCTGAATATTCTCAACTTCAACTAGAAAATAATGAATTTAGCCACTCATGGTGACTAAAATACAAAAATAAAGAAGAAAAGAAAGAAGGAAAGTTTCTGCTGTGTTGCTGGAGAATTTCCGAGGATGGCAGATGCTGAAAGAGATCTCTTTGCTGGTTTGGAGGTTGCTCTTTTATAGTTGGAGAGTCTCATCCATCTAGGGTTTTGAAATCCCTTCTTGACTTGGTCTTTGATTCCTCTTTGGATGTGGATTTTAATTGTAAAAGGAATTCCTTAGGTGAGAAATTGTCTCGTGGCTCCTGGAATTATGTTGGTAGTGATTGAGTTAGATTTGGACTTCTGATAATTTGAATTTCTAATTTCTGCACTTTTCCCGCTCTGCTGTCAACTTCTGCTGTCAAGGTGATTTGGGCAGTTTCTGCGAGTTATTTGGGCAAATCACTTGCCCAATCTGCCCCAATCGCTTTCTGGGATTCAGTCTAGTTTCTGTCTCTGTCTCTGCGAGTGATTTGGCCAAATCACTCAGACCCAATCACTTTTCCAGCTTTTTCTTCACTTTTTCTCCAACTTTCCAATTTCTTCCTTTTCTGCAAAAACATGACAAAAGCACAAATTAAGCTAGAAAAATGTGTAAACAAACAGTAATAAATATAATAAAAATGTGGCTAAATTATGTTTGATCAGAATGCTATGTTATGTTATGTTAAGAGAAAGACCGGTTGACCCATTCTACGTCCCGACACTTTGGAATGTAGAGGACTATTGGTGACAATACCATCCGAGATGTGATTTGTTGTGATGTGTTGCATTACATGATGGCATGAGATTTTAAATGTTGTTTTTCATTATTCTGCTCACTGGGCTCTTGTAGCTCACCCTTCTCCCTTAACCCCCAGGTTTGCAGGTACGGGCTAGACAGAGAAGTCAAGGAGAGTAAAGTCATGTATTTGTAATAGATAGGAAGTGGACATGATAAATTGTAAGATGATGTAAAGTTGAATAGTGATGTTATGTGTAATGATATTGAGGATTAGAGGTTGTGCTTGACTTTATGTATAAGGTATCCCTTTTAATACATGATCCTAGATGTTTTATGATGATTATGTAAACCAACTCAACTTATGATGTATCGCCCATTGGGGCATTGATGAGATCCCACAGAGGAGTCAATGTGTATAGTCATGACTATGTTCAGTGTATGCACAGGTTGAGGTTGGTATATGTGAGAATGTATGAAAGAAAAGTTTTAATTTCTATGTATATTGTTGATCATGTATGGGATTAAGCAGGTTTTCAGGATGTATGTTAGGCTTGCTACGGGTCCCGGCGGCCTTAAGCCGACCTGGATCCTAGCGCCGGTAGCGGTCCAATTTTTGGGTCGTTACAGAATGGTATCAGAGCCCTAGGTTCATATGGTCGGACCTAGAGTGTCGGGCTCATAGATGTTATAGAAGGTCAAGCACAATAGGAAGATCATGTCCACTAGGATAGGATGTAGAGTCCTGTCTTGATTGATGATGTGAAATGCCATGATTATATGCATGTGCATTAATGATATGTGATGAGGGTTCATGTGTGCCCACATGAACCATATGATGCTAATGTTTGCTTGTTATGTGCTGCCTTTTAGAAAACAGGATGAGGGGAACTCGTCGATCTGCACGATTGACTGGAGTGCCACCTGAGGATGAGGGCACGAGCGCCCGTCCTCCTGCATTGCCTAGGGCAATGTCATGTAGATCAAGCAGAGAAAGAGTGTCAAGGGACCCTAGAAGGTCTTTTGATGCTAGTAGAAGGGGGACAGATAGAGGAGGAAGTTCTTCAGATGTGAGGGAGGTTATGGAAGAGGATCAGAGGAGGGATGGGAATCTGGATGTCAGCATGACGGAAGAGGGGACAGGGGAGTCACAGGGAGGCGTTCAGGCCTCGGGGTATGGTTTTCCACCCCATTATCCACCCTTCTGTAACAGCCCGGACGTGATCCCCGGCACTGTTACCGCTCACGGCCCAGGGCTATTCCTCGCCTGGCCTCTTGCCACCTCGGGCTTTCCACTGGCGTCGTGAGCAGCTCTTAACATCCCTTCACCCTCACGGGTTCCAGGCAGGATTTGTCCCTCGGGGGAGTGGACAACTGGTACTCACTCTCACCAGACTATTCCCTTAAAGTGGGAGGTCAAGGGTTCGAGCAGTGGGGGAGGCGACCTAATTCCCAGAGGAAGGAATTGGGCCAAATCCACTCGGGCTAGGGCGGGCCGTAATGGCTCCCCCGAGGGACAAATCCTGCCTGGAACCCGTGAGGGTGAAGGGATGTTAAGAGCTGCTCACAGTGGCTGGGCCCAGAGGAAGGTCACGGGCTGTGGGCGGTAACAGTGCCGGGGATCACGTCCGGGCTGTTACACCTTCCCACAGGATTCAGGGTATCCGATGGGAGGCACATCGGATTACTCTAGCTTTAGCCCCTACCCTACCTACATGCCTTATCCACCTTTCTATCCACCTCACCCCCAGTACCCAGCTTATCCACCCTCACCCTTTTATCCTCACCCGGCAAACCCCACCTCGGGGAATGCTGCACCCCCACCTCCACCACCTAAGCAATTACGGACCTAAATCATTCAAACAATATTACTCAAGCAATTTAAAAGCAATGGGCCCTTATTGATTCTAAAAGCAAAGTAATAATTATGGAAAGCTCAAATTGCATAAATATTGATAATAAATAGAAGTCTAACAATGGAGATTTAAATCTCCCAATTCATCACAAAATCTGAAATTCACCAACTTCAACTAGAAAAGGAGGAATTTAGCCACTCATGGTGGACTAAATACACAAAAAGATGAAAAGAGAAGAAAAGAAAGAAGAAAAGAGGCGGCAGAGTTTCTGGCGAGGTGAGAAGATGCTGAGTAGCTGATCAGAAGATGCCCCTTGCTGGTTTGGAGGTTGCTCTTTTATAGCTGAAGAATTCCATCCTTCTAGGGTTTTGAAATCCCTTTTTAATTTGGCTTGTGATTCCTCTTTTGATGTTGAATTTAATTGCAACTGGAATTCCTTAAGTGAGAAACTCTTTCGTGGCTCTTGGAATTGTTTTGGTAGTGATTGAGTTGGATTTGGACTTTTGAAAACTCAAAATTCGGTTTCCTGAACAATTTCCCGCTCTGCTGTATTTTCTGCTGTCATTGTGATCGGGGCAGTGATTTGGGCAAATCACTGGTCCAATCACTTTCTGCAAGTCTGTGCTATCTCTGCTAGTGATCTGGGCAGTTTCTGCGAGTGATTTGACCAGTTTCTACGAGTGATTTGGGCAAATCACTGACCCAATCACTTCTGCCTGTTGCCTCCAGGTTTCTGCTTCAGCTTGATTTGGGCAGTGATTTGGGCAAATCACTGACCCAATCACTTTTCTGTCATTTTCTGCACTTTTTCTCCATTTTTCCAATTTCTTCCTTTTCTGTAAAAATAAGGTAAAAACCATAAATTAAGCTAAATAATGTGTAAATAAACAATAATAAAGATCATAAAAATGTGGCTAAATTATGCTTGATCAAATACCCCCACACCTAGCTTTTTGCTTGTCCTCAAGCAACAAATAACTTACTCAATCAAGCTCCTTTTTCTTTTGAGCCTAAGTACCACTTAATCAGCCCCCCCTAGACTCCTAAATTGAAGTATTACAGTATAGAATACATGCACCAAGGTTGTTCTTCTCTTTTCCTTGTTTCCCCTTACCTATCATTGTCAAAGGAAAGGTTTTTGATTCATTCATGCTTATTCTCTTTGTATAAGCTCAATGCAACCTCTAAGAGTGACTTGCCCTTCTTTGAGCATTTTATTTTATTTTATTCAGCAGCACTTTTTTTATTCTTGCCTGAAAAAGTCACTAACCTTTTTACGCGAAGGTGCATATTGGTGATACCCACCCCCGGTTACTCAGTTAGTCACTTGTTCAAGTGGCTACTAGCTCTGTTCATAGCTTATTTGGCCATAGGAACAAGTTTTATGATTTGTGCTTTGTGCTGGTTTTTCTTTTTCTTTTCTTTTCATGACAGTTTGGGCAAATCACCTCATAGGGAGTTACACTAACTTTTTATTTGCATGTATTTATATTTTTATTTCCCTTGACCAATACAAATTTAGAGATTCAATTCAAGAAAAGAACTTCCAAAGTGAAGGTAGCACACTATAATTGATTCAATTTAGGCTTAAAGGGGTGGAAAATCAATAGGGTCATGAGATAGGAAGCTCTTTTAACCTTGTTATCTATGCTGAGTAGAGCAAAAACAAAGTCAAAATTCTGTGTGTGTGTGTGCAAAAAGTGAAAAAATGTGTGAAAAAATTTTGGTGTGTGTTTATGGGGTAAAAAGATGCAAAAAGAAACAAAAAGAAAGCAAAAAGATAATGTAAACAGAAAAAATATAACCTAAACCTATCAGTAAATACCCCCACACCTATCCCAAACATTGTCCTCAATGTTTAAACATAAATATGAAAAAATTAATAAGGAGAAGGAAAGGGACTGCCTGGGATGTGGGTGATTTGAGCAGGTGATTTGGGCAAATCACCCGGCCAAATCACTGGCTGTCATGGTCTGTGGGTAGAAAGTGTTGAACCAGCAGCTGCAACATGCTTTCCATGTGCTGCATCCTGTCTTGAGCCTCCACCGAATGGTCTTGAGGTGCCTTTTATGTCCTCCAAGGTCCACCCAATTGCTTTCTTGTGCTTCCTCAACACATCAAGGAGCTTTTCCTCTTCTTCTTGGCTGAGCTGGTTAGAAATAATTACTGGAAGTGTATTTCCAGTTCCCAAGTAGGCATATTTGAGGTGGCTAGGCAAGGGTTTCAGTTCTGGTGTAACTGCTGTCTGCTGGTTTTCTGTCTGCTTACTGTCTGATTTGCCCAGTGATTTGGGCAAATCACTGGTCAAATCACTTTTTGTTAAGTCTGTCTACTCACTGATTTGGGCAGATTGTCTGGGTGATTTGGGCAGATCGCTGGGCAAATCACCTGTAACCAGCTGTGAACAGTACTCCATCTGGTCTGTCTTGGTGTTGCTGTCCACTTCTTCTCTCCTGCAAAGACCTTCATAAAGTAAGTTTTCTTGATCAAAATCAAAAATTTCTTGACTTAAATTATCAATTATATCAAGGCCATAAACAGGAGAAACATCATTGGGGAATTTCATGGCATCATAAACATTAAATTTTATAATTTCCCCTTCAAACTCCATGGTCAATGTGCCATCATGCACATCAATTTTTGTTCTTGCTGTGCTCAAGAATGGTCTCCCAAGTAAGATGTCAGAGGTGATTTTGCCCTTATCCTCCTCCATGTCAATCACATAAAAATCTGCTGGGAAGACTAGTTGGTCAACTTGTACCAACACATCTTCTAGCACTCCCTTGGGATGGACGACGGATCGGTCAGCCAATTGGATCACAATGCTGGTGCCCTTGAGTGTACCTGCATTCAACAAGTTAAAAATGGAAAGGGGCATGACATTGATTGAAGCCCCAAGGTCACACATGGCCTTCTTTATTCTCACATTGCCTATTTTGCATGAAACCGCGAACATTCCTCTATCCTTGCATTTGGTGGGAAGTTTCCTTTGAATGACAGCTGAGACACACTCCCCCACACTTACCTTTTCATGTTCAGCAAGTTTCCTCCTATTGGTGCATAGCTCTTTGAGAAATTTAGCATACCTTGGTATTTGTTTGATAGCATCAAGTAGAGGTATGTTGATTTCCACCTTGCGAAGGGTCTCAAGTATTTCTTTTTCCTCTTTTTCTTTTTGAGATCTAGCAAATCTTTTTGGAAAGGGAGGAGGTACCTTAAATTTCTCTGCTGGTTGCTGTTTCTGCCCTTGACTGGATTCAGCCTGGTCTGTTGATTTGGGCAAATCACTTTTTGCCTTCTCTGGTGATTTGGGCAAATCACTGCCCTTATCACTTTCTGGCAGAATTTCTTCCATGGCCTGTTTTTGTAATTTTTCAGCCCTATTATCTTGCAGCTCTTTTCCACTCCTCAATGTGATGGCACTAACATTTTGTCTTGGACTTATCTCAGTTTGGGAAGGTAGCTTCCCTTGAGACTCATATTTGCTCATTGAAGAGGCCATTTGACTCACTTGTTTCTCAAGACTTTGCACAGTATTTGCTAAATTCTGCACAATCTCTTCAAGAGGTGCTTTGGAGTTCTGAGGTGCAGCTTGAGCTTGATTCCTTTGCTGGTAGCTTGGATATTGATTTCCCCTTGCATAACTGAAATTTGGATGGTCCCTCCAAACTGAATTGTATTGCAGATCTCTTTGGTAGTCATGGTAGTGGTCTGTCCTAGCATAGCCATAGCTCAGATTGTCTCCCCAACCTGTATTGTATGTGTCAAGGTAGGGATTATGTCTTGGCTGTCCATAGAATCCTTCAAATGCATCTGCTTGTTGAAGTTGTTGAACTTGTCGAGCTTGACCATAATTTCTCACAATAGAGGTTAGTTCATAAATTTGAGAAGAGAGAAAAGACATACTTACCATAGCCATGCTTGTAAGGTCTTGGCAGTGTGTTCAATTTTTGGATCGTAAAGAATAGCTTCTTTACTATCAGCCCTGGTCATAAAAGGAAAATACGTTAGTTTAAATCAATTCCCCGGCAACGGCGCCAATTTTTGATAGCGGTTGTCGAAGCAGTAAAAAATAAACCTATTAAACAATCAACAATAAATTTGTAGATAGTGGCAATAGGGTCGAACCACAGGGAATTGACACCAATGATTTTCCTAATAATGACTAGGTCAAGTAAATAACAAGTAATTAAAAGAGGGGGGTTTTGATTTGATGATTAAAATTAAATAGCAAAAGAAAGCAATAATTTAAAGATGAGTAAATCAATAAGGAAAAAGCTTCTAGTTGAAGTATGGATCTTTTTCAGATTGTTTAGAATTGATCATTGATTCTTTAATACTCCTATTTATCTCAACAAATTAGTTTAGGATGTGGAAGACGCTTCTCACAATCCAAATTCCTCCTTAGTTCTAGTTTGATTAGGAAACGTTCGCTAATCAAACACTAGTTAACAAGTTGCCAAGGAACGTCCTTGGGGCCTTTGGCATCGAACAACTGTTGACTGCATTAAGACTTAGAGAAACCCAATTCTATCCTTGCCAACCGCGTGGTCAAGTTTAGATTATGCAATTTGATTAAATGTGTATTTGAACAACCTAAGCAATTACGGACCTAAATCATTCAAACAATATTACTCAAGCAATTTAAAAGCAATGGGCCCTTATTGATTCTAAAAGCAAAGTAATAATTATGGAAAGCTCAAATTGCATAAATATTGATAATAAATAGAGGTCTAACAATGGAGATTTAAATCTCCCAATTCATCACAAAATCTGAAATTCACCAACTTCAACTAGAAAAGGAGGAATTTGGCCACTCATGGTGGACTAAATACACAAAAAGATGAAAAGAGAAGAAAAGAAAGAAGAAAAAAGGCGGCAGAGTTTCTGGCGAGGTGAGAAGATGCTGAGTAGCTGATCAGAAGATGCCCCTTGCTGGTTTGGAGGTTGCTCTTTTATAGCTGAAGAATTCCATCCTTCTAGGGTTTTGAAATCCCTTTTTAATTTGGCTTGTGATTCCTCTTTTGATATTGAATTTAATTGCAACTGGAATTCCTTAAGTGAGAAACTCTTTCGTGGCTCTTGGAATTGTTTTGGTAGTGATTGAGTTGGATTTGGACTTTTGAAAACTCAAAATTCGGTTTCCTGAACAATTTCCCGCTCTGCTGTATTTTCTGCTGTCATTGTGATCGGGGCAGTGATTTGGGCAAATCACTGGTCCAATCACTTTCTGCAAGTCTGTGCTATCTCTGCTAGTGATCTGGGCAGTTTCTGCGAGTGATTTGACCAGTTTCTACGAGTGATTTGGGCAAATCACTGACCCAATCACTTCTGCCTGTTGCCTCCAGGTTTGTGCTTCAGCTTCATTTGGGCAGTGATTTGGGAAAATCACTGACCCAATCACTTTTCTGTCATTTTCTGCACTTTTTCTCCATTTTTCCAATTTCTTCCTTTTCTGTAAAAACAAGGTAAAAAACATAAATTAAGCTAAATAATGTGTAAATAAACAATAATAAAGATCATAAAAATGTGGCTAAATTATGCTTGATCACCAGCTTATCCACCCTCACCCTTTTATCCTCACCCGGCAAACCCCACCTCGGGGAATGCTGCACCCCCACCTCCACCACCTACAGAACCAGCAGCCCCAGTTACTCAACCTTCTAGACCTAGCTCAGCCAGTGGGAGCAAGGTCAAGATGACCGACTACATGAAACTGGGTGCTCCTTAGTATGAAAAAGGGGATGACCATTTGTGTATCTTGAAAGGGTTACGGTGATCACCGATGAGATTGGGGCTGATGACAGTAAAGCCATTCAGATGGCTGGGTTCACGCTTAAGTGCAAGAAGGCACGAGAGTGGTTCAAGAATTATGTGAACCCGAGAGTGGACAGCATGTCTTGGGAGGAGTTTGCAAACGAGTTTGCAAGATGGGCTTTCCCAGATAGCTCAAGGGAGCTGAAGATGATCGAGTTTGAGCAGTTGAGGCAGACCGATGAGATGAGTGTAGAGGAATTCACAGACAGATTCTTGGAGCTATTGCCATTTGCAGGGCAAAACCTTGACTCAGACCAGAAAAGGTCAAGGAGGTATATCATGAAACTCCACTCCAGATATTCCTCCTTGATCCAGTCAGCAGATAGGGAGAGCTTCCATGCCATAGTGGTATGGCCCAGAAAATGGAGGCCAGTGCCATCGTTCAGGGAACAGTCAGACAGTCAGTGGCACAGTCTTCTGGTTCCAAGACCCCAGGCTCTTCTTCTCTGAATGCAGTAGCTTCAGGTAGCAAAAAGTGGAGTAATACCACTAGGAAGCCCAAGAGGAACAAGTTTTGGAACAAGGTCAAATCCAGTCTGGGACTAGGGAGTGGCTCGAGCTCTGGTGCGGATAATGCAGTTTGTGCAAAGTGTAGTAGGCCACACAGGGGAGTTTGCCGGGCTGGGACAGCAGCCTGCTTCAGATGCGGGCAAGAGGGACACATGGCTCGGGAGTGTCCTAGGGCAGCTTTTGGAGCACAGTCTCAGCAGACAGCTTCTGGCAGTGTGGCTCAACCAGCAGCTCCAGCCATGACTCAGGCCAATGGCAGAGGTAGAGGAAGAGGGGCAGCCTCTTCGTCAGCGGGTTTCAGAAGTGAAGGTCCATCAGCTCCAGCACGGATCTTCACCATGACTCAGCAGGAGGCAGATGCATCTAACACCGCGGTGGCAGGTAATTTACTCATTGGTTGTTCAGATGTGTATGCCTTGATGGACCCTGGTGCATCTCATTCTTTTATTGCTCCGAGAGCCGTCGAGAGGTTGGGTCTGATGATCTCTGGGTTAAAGTGTCCTCTCTGGGTCAGTGGACCCAAGTGTGATCCATCAGTGGCAGAGTCAGTCTGCCAGTGCAGTCCAGTCTTTGTTGAGGGAAGATGCCTTTCCGCCGACCTTGTGGTTCTAGACTTGACAGATTTTGACGTCATTCTAGGGATGGACTGGTTATCTACCCATGGTGCTACCTTGGACTACAGGGGCAAGGTAGTCAGGTTCAGAGGTCAGGATGGGTCAGAGGTTGTCTTCAAGGGAGACAGGAGGGGTACACCTAGAGGTCTGATATTAGCTCTTCAGACTCGTAGGTTGCTTAGGAAGGGATGTCAGGGGTATTTGGCTCATGTGAGAGAGCTCAGCAGTCAAGTTAGAGAGCCCGCCTCGGTGCCAGTGGTTAGAGAGTTTCTAGACGTCTTCCCAGACGAGCTGCCAGGTTTACCACCTGCTAGGGAGATAGAGTTCAAGATAGAACTGATGCCTGGAACCCGACCGATCTCTATTCCTCCCTACAGGATGGCTCCAGCCGAGTTGAAAGAATTGAAGGAACAGTTGCAAGAGCTGGTAGAAAAGGGCTTCATCCGACCGAGCACCTCACCTTGGGGTGCACCAGTCTTATTTGCGAGAAAGAAGGATGGATCTCTTAGACTTTGTATCGACTACAGGCAGTTGAACAAAGTCACTACCAAGAATAGGTACCCATTGCCAAGGATCGACGATCTATTCGACCAGCTAGCAGGAGCGGGTTGTTTCTCCAAAATAGATCTGAGGTCCGGGTACCATCAGCTGAGGATTAGAGAAGAAGATGTGCCAAAGACAGCTTTCAGGACCAGATATGGGCATTTTGAGTTCCTTGTAATGCCGTTCGGGTTAACCAACGCCCCTGCAGCATTCATGGATCTCATGAACAGAGTGTTTAACCAGTACCTGGATCACTTCGTTATTGTCTTCATAGATGATATCTTGGTGTATTCCAGGAATGCAGAGGAGCATGCCCATCATCTGAGGTTGGTTCTACAGACCTTGAGGGAGCATGGCTTGTATGCCAAGTTCTCCAAGTGTGAGTTTTGGCTGAGGAGCATTGCATTCTTGGGGCATGTTGTGACAAAAAATGGGATAGAGGTGGACCCCAAGAAGGTAGAAGCTGTGGCTAACTGGCCTAGACCCACTTCAGTGTCAGAGATCAGAAGTTTCTTGGGTTTGGCAGGTTACTACAGGAGGTTCGTTCAGGACTTCTCAAAAATTGCAGCTCCTCTGACCAGACTAACCAGGAAGAATCAGAAGTTTGTGTGGACCGACCAGTGCGAAGAGAGTTTTGAAGAGCTTAAGAAGAGGTTGACTTCAGCACCAGTGTTAGCTCTGCCATCTAGTGATGAGGACTTTACAGTCTTTTGTGATGCGTCCCGTGTGGGACTGGGTTGTGTACTAATGCAGAATGAGAGGGTGATTGCTTATGCTTCTAGGCAGCTAAAGAAGCATGAGTTGAATTACCCCACGCATGACCTAGAGATGGCAGCAGTAATCTTTGCACTCAAGATGTGGATGCACTACCTCTATGGGGTAAAATGTGAGATCTTTACAGATCATAAGAGCCTGCAGTACATCCTGAGTCAAAGAGATTTGAACTTGAGACAGAGAAGGTGGGTAGAGCTGCTGAGTGACTATGATTGCAAGATTCAGTATCATCCGGGTAAGGCGAATGTTGTGGCAGACGCCCTAAGCCGGAAGTCACTAGGCAGTCTATCCCACATTACGGCAGAAAGGAGACCAGTGGTGAAGGAGTTTTACAAGCTCATTGATGAAGGTCTACAGTTGGAGTTGTCTGGTACAGGTGCTTTAGTGGCCCAGATGAGAGTGACACCTGTGTTTCTGGAGCAAGTGGCTCAGAAACAGCATGAGGACCCAAAGTTAGTGAAGAATGCCAGGATTGTTCAGTCAGGAAAGGACAGTGAGTTCAGATTTGACAGTAAGGGGATCCTCCGCTATGGGAGTCGATTGTGTGTACGAGATGACATAGGGCTAAAAGGAGACATTATGAGAGAGGCTCATAATGCAAGATACAGCGTTCACCCCGGAGCCACCAAGATGTATCAAGATCTGAGGAAAGTTTATTGGTGGCCAGCAATGAAGAAAGAAGTGGCACAGTTTGTGTCAGCCTGCGAAGTGTGTCAGAGGGTGAAGCTGGAACATCAGAAGCCGGCTGGAATGCTTAACCCGCTACCTATTCCAGAGTGGAAATGGGAGACTATAGCTATGGACTTCGTAGTGGGGTTACCGGCGACGTCCAACAGATTGGACTCCATATGGGTGATAGTGGACAGACTCACCAAATCTGCTCACTTCATCCCTGTCAGGAGTGGCTATTCTGTGGACAAGTTGGCGCAGGTGTATGTAGATGAAATCGTCAGGCTGCATGGGGTTCCTGTTTCAATAGTGTCTGATAGAGGGCCCCAGTTCACCTCCAGGTTTTGGCGGAGTCTGCAGAATGCCATGGGTACCAGGTTGGATTTCAGTACTGCCTTCCATCCCCAGACGGACGGACAGTCCGAAAGGACCATCCAGACTATCGAGGATATGCTCAGAATGTGTGTGCTGGATTTTGGCGGTTCTTGGAGGCAGCATCTACCTTTGGTGGAGTTTGCCTACAATAACAGCCATCATGCTAGCATCGGGATGGCTCCTTATGAAGCTTTATATGGAAGGAAGTGCAGGTCACCTGTTTGCTGAGAGGAAGTTGGAGAGAAGGCCTTGGCAGGGCCTGAGCTAGTAGAGATTACCAGCAGGGTGGTACCCATAATCAGAGAAAGGATCAAGACTGCTGCAAGCAGACAGAAGAGTTATGCAGACGTCCGCAGACGGCAAGTAGAGTTCCAGGAGGGGGATCTGGTATTGCTCAGAGTGTCTCCAATGAAAGGGGTGGTTCGCTTTGGGAAGAAAGGTAAACTAGCCCCACGATACATCGGACCCTTTGAAATCTTGCAAAAGATTGGGAATGTGTCGTACAAGCTGGATTTACCTGCTTCAATGGGAAGAATCCATCCGGTTTTCCATGTTTCCATGTTGAGGAAGTTCGTGTCAGATCCGGGCAAGGTTCTTAGTGAGCCTGATGTGGAGATCCAAGAAGATCTCACCTATGTTGAGCAGCCAGTACAGATCCTAGACACCCAGATCAGAAAGCTGAGAAACAAGGAAATCCCGATGGTGAAAGTCCTTTGGAACCACCACAATATGGAAGAATGTACTTGGGAGACACGGGAGTCCATGCTCCAGCAGTACCCTTATCTTTTCTGAGGTTTGTTCCTTGTGAGTTTTATGTGCTTTGTATGTATGATATGTGTATGCCATGCTATGTGCTAGTTGAGGAACATTCGGGGACTAATGTTCTTAAGGGGGGGAGAATGTAATACCCGGCTAGACTCCGGTATCGGAATTTCTACCGTCCGGTGGAATCTCGGATGTCGGAGACCTCTAGAAGGGTAAAACCATGTTTTCATAAAATGTTTTAATGTATTTGATGATTTTAAGTAAAAAGGAAAATGAGTTTTGTATGAAAATAACCTTGGAGGAAAACCCAGGTTCGGTCGCCGAACCTCAAGTTCGGCCGCCAAACATGCAGGCATTTCGGGTGTGCCTTAGGCCCCCGAAGGCATAAATGAGGGAAGTCCAGGTTCGGCCGCCGAACCTCAAGTTCGGCCGCCGAACATGCCATGCATGCAGAGGCACGTTCGGCCCCCGAACGTGGCCTGGCCAGCCACTATAAAAGGGTCCCTTAGCCAAAAACGGGCGAGCTTTTCTCCCCATTATCGGCCAAGGTGAGCTCTCCGCCGTCCCTCACCAATCTTTGAGTTCTTCCTTCAAATCTTTCATGATTTTCACAAGTTTTCATCTTGCTTTGAAGATTTTCAAGTTTTGAGCAAGTTTTGAGCTTGGAGACCCAAGGAAGTTGAAAATCTCCCATCTCCAAGTTTTGGTCGTCCCTCTCTCGATCTTCAAGAGGTAAGGGCCGATCTTGAACTCATTCCATGTTTTAAGTAAGTTTTATGAAGATCTATGGGGTAGAATGCATGTTTAGCTTATGGGTAGGTTTATGAGCTTATGTTGTGTTTTTAAGCAATGTGGCTTGCCAATGCATGTTTGATGTGTTGTAGATGGGGCTTAGGATGGTTTGAAGCCCCTAGGAGCTTGTATGCTTGTGTATGTGTGTTGTAGAATAGGTTTATGCATGTTTCGAAAGTTTTGGAGGCAAATATGCATAGAAGAGCTGAGTTTCTGCCACTAGGGGAGAAACCAGGTTCGGCAGCCGAAGGAACTTTCAGCCGCCGAACATGCTTGTGGAAGCAGCCTTCGGCTGCCGAAGCTTGCCCTCGAAAGGAGACTTTCGCCTCTGTCTGGGAGTTTCGGCCGCCAAAGGTACCGCCGAACCTGCCTGACTTTAGGCTCTGGAGGGACTTTCGGCCGCTGAAAGTGCCCTGTTCAGCCTTCCTGTAATACCCGGCTGGATTCAGACATCGGAATTCCTACCGTCCAGTGGAATTCGAGGATGTTAGAAGTCTCTGGAAGGGTAAGAGAAAGTTTTCGAAAATGTTTTCAAGTGTTTGAAAGGTTTAGAATGAAAAAGAATTGAGTTTTGAAGAGAAAAGGCCAAAGAGGCATTTTGCCATGTTCGGCCGCCGAAGGTAACATTCAGCCGCCGAAGGTAACGTTCGGCCGCCGAAAGTGCCCAATGTTCGGCCCCCGAATGTTGCATGGTTTTGCATGCGATTCGGCAGCCGAAGTTGAGTTGGTCAGCCAGCTATTGTGCACTCTTCAGTCGGTGAAATGGCCAAGTGTTGAGTGGCATCACAGACAGAGGATTAGGCCACGTCTCTCATGACTCATCTGCAGGGTTTATCACCCCATGCACAGGTTTGGTGTTTTTCAAGTGAGTTTGAAGGTTTTGGGTCAAAAGGAGAGGTTTGGTGGTTTGGAGCGTTTGAAGAGGTGTTGGTCCATAGATCAGCTTTCAGGGTGTTCCTCTTCTGGTGTCAGAAGGTAAGGGAAGGTTTTGAACTTCTTTTACTGATTTATAAAGCTTTAAAGAGGTTAAGGGTTTTAAAGTTTAGTTTTTGATGTTTTAATGGTATAAGCATGATTATGTGTATGTTTGTTGTTTGTGTTGGGGTTGTTAGGTAGTTTTAGACCCCTTTGAGCATATACTTAAGGATATGTGAGTTGAGGGAGGAGTTATGCAGGGTTTGAGAGTTAGAAGTGGATGAAGGAGGGAGGTTGCCGTCGGGGCTGAGTTCTGGATGAACTCAGGTTCGGCAGCCGAAGGAGGATTCGGCCGCCGAACATGCCAGACTGTCGTCTCTGGAGGAGACATTCGGCCGCCGAAGGTGCTGCCGAAGGTGCCCTGTCCAGCCTTCCTTTGCTTGTTTTGCATGCATGTTTTGAGGTGTTCTAGAGGGGTTTTGGGGAGTTGTTTATCAGTTGTATAGAGTATGTTTGGTGCCTCATTTGCGTCCTCCATTGTAGGATTGGACCCGAGGAACCGAAGAGTTTAGCAGTAGTAGCTGCGTCAAAGGTAGAGGTAGCTCAGAGTTAGCCAAGCAGAGGCTACAGGTGAGTGGAACTAAACCTAATCTTTTATCTTGAGAAATGACACGATTCTAGCATGATCCATGCATCATAAACTGCCATGTTATGTATTAGGTTGTGTTGCATTAGAATTCACGAATATGATGCATTGCATAAGATGTTGTTCCTGTGGATGAATGTTGGATGATCCTTAGCCCTTGATAGAGAGCAGATACAGAGTTATGGCATGAGATAGCCATACCAGGTCGCCCCTGGATAGGCCAGGTCGCTCCTGGTACTATGGTCAGAGCAGAGTTAAGAGTAGACCAGGTGATGACATAGTCTCCTTGGCACAGTTGGTCATGTTATGATATCAGATCAGAGATAAGAGTAGACCAGGTGATGACATAGTCTCCTTGGCACAGTTGGTCATATTATAACATGTAGTGGAGGGCTATTGGTGACAAATTCATCCGTGAGATGATATGTTTGTGATTGATGCATTTCATGACAATATGTAATTAATGAATTGTTTTATTGTTCCTTCTCACTGGGCTCTAGAGCTCATCCCACTCCCTTAACCCCAGTTTGCAGGTTCTGAGATAGCTATGGGAAGTCCAAGTCAGCCAGAGTACAGAGGAAAGTGATGCATGACTGTATGTTGTAATAGCATAGTGGACATGATGTAATTAAAAGATTAGTTGTAATGTAATGTCAAGATATGTACTGTCATATATGGGATAGACTTGTGCTTTCCCTAGGGTCATTGTTATAGTGTAATGTATGATTAATCCCTTGTACATGAATCCTGTTTTACGTTTCTTGATGAGAAATGTGTGTATTAGGCTTAATGTATGGCTTTGATGTGATACCAGTGGATTGTGTTACAGATTCAAAGGGTTTCAATCCCTTGACCCACAGCAGATAGTAGTCCCTGGTATAGGCCCTGAGGGCCATTTCAGATTGGCATATCTGAGTAGCAGTAGTTAAGCCTACAGAGTTTTACAGGATTGTTGAGTAGTTTTGTATCATGTATGGGATTTATCAGGTACACAGAGAGTATAGTTGGCTTGCTACGGGTCCCAGCGGCCTTAAGCCGATCTGGATCCTAGTGCCAGTGATGGTTCGGGCCGTTACAGAGGGGTACCGATTTCCGGGCTGTTACACTTCCTTTGCATGTTTTTGCATGATTGTTTTGAGGTATTTTAGGGGGTTTTGGGGGATGTTTTTAGAATTATGTTCTAGTTGTTTGGTCCCTCATTTGAGTCCACCTGTGTAGGTTCGGACCCGAGGAACCGAGGACCCCAGCAGTGAGTTCAGCTGCTTCTGAGTCAGTAGAGCTTCAGCCAGAGGTGAGTAGAATAAACCTTTACGATTGAAAGTAAATAAATTATAAAGTTTTGAGCATGTTCATGCATCATGAATGCCATGTGATGGATTAGGTTGTTTGCATTAGAATTCACGAATATGTTGCATTGCATTTATGATGTTGATGTGGATTGGTTATTGGATGATCCTTTAGTCCTCATATGATATGATGATGTTACGGCATGATACGGTATGGAAGTCCAGGTTGTACCCATTCTACGTCCCTGGCACATTGGAATGCTATGTTATGTTATGTTAAGAGAAAGACCGGTTGACCCATTCTACGTCCCAGCACTTTGGAATGTAGAGGACTATTGGTGACAATACCATCCGAGATGTGATTTGTTGTGATGTGTTGCATTACATGATGGCATGAGATTTTAAATGTTGTTTTTCATTATTCTGCTCACTGGGCTCTTGTAGCTCACCCCTCTCCCTTAACCCCCAGGTTTGCAGGTACGGGCTAGACAGAGAAGTCAAGGAGAGTAAAGTCATGTATTTGTAATAGATAGGAAGTGGACATGATAAATTGTAAGATGATGTAAAGTTGAATAGTCATGTTATGTGTAATGATATTGAGGATTAGAGGTTGTGCTTGACTTTATGTATAAGGTATCCCTTTTAATACATGATCCTAGATGTTTTATGATGATTATGTAAACCAACTCAACTTATGATGTATCGCCCATTGGGGCATTGATGAGATCCCACAGAGGAGTCAATGTGTATAGTCATGACTATGTTCAGTGCATGCACAGGTTGAGGTTGGTATATGTGAGAATGTATGAAAGAAAAGTTTTAATTTCTATGTATATTGTTGATCATGTATGGGATTAAGCAGGTTTTCAGGATGTATGTTAGGCTTGCTACGGGTCCCGGCGGCCTTAAGCCGACCTGGATCCTAGCGCCGGTAGCGGTCCGATTTTCGGGTCGTTACATAGACTTTCAAATTTGTGGAGGGTTTAGCAGCCGAAACTGCCCCCCAAGGTTATGTTAGTGTATATGCCCTAGGCCATTATCTTGGACCTTTTTTGTATGTCGTTTGGTTATTAATAAAAGAGGTTTTATCATTATTATTTGTTTGCATGTTACATAATAATGATTATCATCCCTGTTTACTTATTATTATGTTGATAATAATAAAATATAACTAGTATGATTATTGATTGATAATCATAAGATGATTATGTATATGTTGATATAATTCAATAATCATAGATACTTGTTAGAGAACAAAGTATTGGTTGGACCCGCATTGAGATCACTACATGGGTTATTGTCATAAGTGAATCTCAAAATAGTTATGTCTTAATCCTTTGACTAGAGATTGTCATAGTTTCCAACATAAGGACTATTATGTTTTGACATAATCAAATATTGTCTTTAATCGGACAATTATAAAAGTTATGATTGAACATAATAGAAATTATGCAGAGGATATTGAACAATCAAGATAGGATTTGTCCTTCTCTCTGAGAGGGATATCTTCTGGACCCCTCGATAAGTGAGACTGAGAAATGCATGGCCGTGCTCAAATGAATTGATAGTGTGATCAATATCATTTGAATTTATCAGTCTACTTAGAGATCGAGAAATCATAAGTTTGAACATTATAAGTTTGACATTGACCATGACTTATGTTCAAACTAGATATCGTGTGACAAAGGGATTAATTTATGTTCTATTTATTAGGCTTTATTAGACTATTGATCCTCATATTAGTTGGGTAGTCATAATGTCTTGCTAGAGGCCACTTATGACTTATGCGCCTTGTGGGACTGGGCCTATTGCCAATTAATGTGAGCCTATTGGGTCACACACAAAAGAACGTTGTTGATGTATTATATCATATTAACGGGCTAAAAGTCCAAAGCCCATTAATATAATTAATAATAATAAAGTGTTATTATTATTAATTATTAATATAATTAATAATAATAAAGTGTTATTATTATTAATCATTTATTATTATGAGATAATAATATTTAAAAGATCTGCGGTCTATCTGTAACTGTTACAAATAAAGGACTCTATCACATTAGATATTTGAGTATCTGTGAGATTGTGATAGTGGATTATGAACACAACTCCTTTTAGGAAAAGGAGTTGTGGGAAAAACAAAAGACTGAAACATATAAATACCCCTTCTACGAATTGTGAAAGAGATATATTTTTGAGAAAACTCAGTCTAAAAGGCTGCAGATTGTGGAGCACATAATCTATTTATCTTTGAGAGAGCTAGCACTCTAGAAGGATAGAAGACGTTCGTGTGGATATCATAGAGGGTGTTCGTTTGAAAAAGCAGCACCATCAGTCCACCATTGTATCTTCTCGACGAGATTAACAGGTTAGTCTCACATCCTTCTTATGAAATAAACGAAGCACTCGGATTCTGGGAATAGGAAATCAGAGAAATTTTATTTTTCCGCTGCGCCTTTGGGTTGCAATAATCTTTAGATTTCCCAACAGGTTGCTGGCTTTCGGATCTGTGGAGACCTTCAGCCGCCAAACCTGCCCTCGAAAATGCCTGACTTTCGGATCTGTAGGGACCTTCGGCCGCCGAACCTGCCGCCGAAAGTCTCCTGCCCAGCCTTCCTTTGCTTGTTTCTTATGCATATTTTATGATGTTTTAGGGGGGTTTTTGGGGAGTTGTTTAGAGTCTTGATAGAGTTATGTTTGGTCCCTCGCTTGAGTCCACCCGTGTAGGATCGGACCAGGGAGACCGTAGAGGCCTTCAGTGAGCCAGCTGCGTCTTTGTCAGTTGAGTGTTAGCCAGAGGTGAGTAGAACTAAACTAATCTATTATTTTTAAGTAATCAAACTTTTGAGCATGTTCATGCATCACGAATGCCATGTTTATAGGATGTTTGCATTAGAATTCACGAATATGATGCATTGCATATTTATTGTTGTTGTGGATGGATGTTGGATGACCCACTAGCCCTCGAGCAGGTTACTATATGATACGGATACGGAAGACCAGGGCTGCCCATTCTATGCGCCCTGGCACTATGTAAGGGAAAGACCAGGGCTGCCCATTCTACGCCCTGGCACAGTTGGATATGTTATGTTATGTTTAAGAGGAAGTCCTGAGGAGCTCCGTCGAGAGTCGGGCATTGATTTGGAATATGTAGGGGGTTACTAGTGACAAGTCCATCCTTGATGTGTATTGTTTGTATTGTGATGCATTCCATGAGAGTATATGTTTATTAAACTGTTTTTACGTTCTGCTCACTAGGCTCTTGTAGCTTATCCCCTTCCCCTAACTCCAGGTTTGCAGGATCAGAGATAGAGCGGGAAGTCGGCATAGTAGCTGGTATAAGTTTATGTAATAGAATAGTAGAGGACATGTATTATGTAATGGATTAGATTTGTGCTTTGCCCTAGTTTATGTTTTTGTAAATCCCTGTGAACATAATTTTTATGTAAAGGTTTTTATGATGAGTTATGTTGAACCAACCTTGATGAAAGTAATGCTGACCATACTAGAGCATTTGATGAGGGCTCTAGTATGGATTTTATGTGTACAGTTTATGATGCATGCACAGGTCGAGCTTGGTATATGAAAAGTCAATTTTTTTTATGCAAATGTATGATCATGTATGGGATTTTATCAGGTACACAGGATGTAGAGTAGGCTTGCTACGGGTTCCGGTAACCTTAAGTCGATTTGAATCCTAGTGCCTGTAGCGGTCCAGTTTCCGGATCATTACAAGATGGGTAGAACGGCTTAATGATTATGATTGTAAAATCTAATATCATCCAGGTAAAGCCAATGTTGTGGCAGATGCTCTTAGCCAAAAGTCACTTAGTAGTTTATCCCACATCTCAGCCGAAAGAAGACCAGTGGTGAAAGAATTTTATAGGCTTTCTAACGAAGGCTTGCAACTAGAGTTGTCTGCTACAGGTGCGTTAGTAGCACAGATCAAAATGACACCCGTGTTTCTAGAACAAGTGGCACAGAAACAGCACGAGGATCCCAAATTGTTAGAAATAGCAGGAGTAGTTCAAAAAGGTAAGAATGGTGATTTTAGGTTTGACAATAGAGGGATTCTCCGTTATGGAAACAAATTGTGTGTACCAGATGACATAGACTTGAAAGGAGACGTTATGAGAGAAGCTCATAATGCCAGGTACGGTATTCACCCTGGAGCCACTAAGATGTATGAAGATCTGAAGAAAGTGTATTGGTGGCCATCTATGAAGAAGAAAGTGGCTCAGTTTGTGTTTGCTTGTGAAGTGTGTCAGAGGGTAAAGCTAGATCATCAGAAGCCACTTAGAATACTCAATCCACTACCAATTCCAAAGTGGAAATGGGAACACGTGGCAATAGATTTTGTAGTGGGGTTGCCAGTAACGTCCAACAGACATGACTCTATATGGGTAATAGTAGATAGATTGACCAAATCTGCTCACTTTATTCCTATCAGAAGTGGTTATTCTGTGGACAAGTTGGCACAGATCTACGAGGAAGAAATCATCAGGCTGCATGGGGCTCCAGTTTCTATAGTGTCAGATAGAGGACTCCAGTTTACCTCTAGGTTTTGGCGGAGTCTGCAAAATGCTACGGGCACGAGGCTAGACTTTAGCACTACTTTCCACCCACAGACTGATGGACAGTCGGAAAGGACCATCCAAACTATAGAGGACATATTAAGGATGTGTGTGTTAGACTTTGGTGGTTATTAGAGGTAACATCTACCATTGGTAGAGTTTGTCTACAATAATAGTTACCATGCTAGCATTGGGATGGCTCCTTATAAAGCTTTATATGGAAGTGCAGGTCACCTATTGACTGTGCGGTTGTCAAAGCTGGTAAAAAATAACCTTTCTGGTTATCAATAATCTTACAACTATAGATAGTGGTGAAAGGATCGAATCCATAGGGAATTGATACTCACCTATCTTTCTTATCAAGACCAAGAGAACAGACTGAAAATAAAATAAAATAAACTGCAGGTAAAGTAAAAGGGGGGGTTTTGAGATTGATTCAATTATGCTAATGACGAAAGCAATAAAACAAAGCAAATAATAAAAGTAAAGTAAATCAAATATGAGAAAGGTCTAGTTAAAGAATTGGATCCACTTCAGTTGTTGGGATTGATCATTGATACTTAGGTTCCTTTGTTTGATTCAATAAATTAGTTATGGAGATGGAAGACGCTTCTCACCACCATATCTCTCCTTAAACATAAATTAATTAGGGAAAGTCCTCTAACCAATCACTAATCAACAAGTTACCAAGGAATGTCTTTGGGCCTTAAGCATCAAAACAACTGTCAACTGCATTAAGAAATAGAGAGATCTAATTCTAGCTACCCAAACGCATGAAGATATCGCTAGATCATGCAATTTTCTTAGTTTTTACACCAAGTTTTCTTGTGTTTGAATAATCCAAGCAATTGTGGACTTAAAACTATTCAAACTAACAATATATCACCTTGCAATCAAGAATCAACTAGCCACATTGATCAAAATAACAAAGTAATAACGGAATCAAGCATGAAATTGCATAAATATTGAGTAAACAAAAGTTAAACAATGTATGTTCAGATCTCCCAATCCATAAAACAACTAAAGTATCAACCAATCTTCAATTAGAATAAAAGGTTTCAGCCACTCATGGCTGAAACAAAACAAGAAAATAAAGAAAAGAAGAAGAGAAGAGAGTGGCCGGCGGTAGGCCTTGGTGTGGTGCGCCGAATGGGAGAGAATGGAGAGAGAATTGTGGCCGGCGCATGAAGGTCTCCTTTTATAGTGTTTATGTGATGCCCTAGGTCTTTACTTGCTGCCCAAGTGCTACCCTTGCCGCCTATGTGCACATTAATGAGGTGGAGCCTTCTTTTGAATTTTGAATTTTGAATGTGCAAGACTTGGGGGGAAAGTATGTCTTCTTTGGCTTCCTTGACAAGCTGAATTTGAATTTTAAATTTTGAATGTGCATCTTCTTGAGATTTGGCTTCCTCAATAAGGAAAGGGATCCTTGAAGATTTGCATTTCAAATTGCTCTGCTGACTGCACTTTTCTTATTTGCCACTTTCCTTATTTGCCACTTTCCTTATTTGCCACTTTCCTTAATAAGCTGAATCTTGAATTCTGAATCTTGAATTTTGAATGCTCTTGGAGATTTGAAATTTGAATTTCAAATTACTTTCCTTGTTTATCTCCTCTTCAGTTGCAACTTGGCATGCTTGCTCTCCTTTGTTCCATTTTAGACAGTTTTAAGGGCATTTTCTCCAAATTACCTTTTTACACCATTTTCTGCAGAATAAGATCAAAATCACAAAATTAGGCAGAAAAAGTGTAAATTAACATCAATAACATCATGATAAAGTGGTCTAAATTTGGATTGATCACCTGTCTACTGGAAAGAAGCAGGAGAAAGGGCTTTAGCAGGGCCAAAATTAGTAGAGATCACCAGAAGGGTAGTGCCTATCATCAGAGAAAGAACCAGGATAGCTGTGAGTAGGCAAAAGAGTTATGCAGACATCCGCAGAAAGTAAGTTGTCTTTCAAGAGGGAGATATACTATTGCTTAAGGTGTCTCCTATGAAGGGGGTAATTTGTTTTGGAAAAAAAGGTAAACTAGCTCCAAGGTACATTGAACCCTTCAAAATCTTACAAAAGATTGGGAATGTATCTTACAAGTTAGATCTACTTGCTTCTATGGAGAGAATCCATTCGGTTTTTCATGTCTCTATATTATAGAAATTCGTGTCAAATCCGGGCAAGGTTCTTAGTGAACTTGATATGGAGATCCTAGGAGATCTCACCTATGTTAAGCAGCCAGTACAGATCTTAGACACGTAGATCAGAAAGCTGAGGAACAAGGAAATCGCGATGGTGAAAGTTTTATAGAATCACCACAATATGGAAGCGTGCACCTGGGAGACCCGTGAGTCAATGCTTAAGCAGTATCCTCATCTCCTTTAAAATAAGTTGTTAAATGGTTTTATGTGTCTTTTTAATGTGTATGTTTTTCCTGCTTACTTTGTTGAACATTAGGGGGAAGAATGTAATACTCGGCTAAACTTCAACGTCGGAATTCTAACTTTTTGATGGAATCTCCGTCGGAATCCGAGATCTCGAAGCTGGAATCTTTATAAGGGTAAAACAAGGTTTTTATAAAATGAATTTGAAATTTTTGGAATCGTGTTACAAAAAAAAAAAAGAAAAAGAATTTTAAAGAAATCTTAAGGTTCGGTCGCCGAAGGTGGCTCCTATAGGGCCTTCAGCCCAAAAATGTGAGAATTCTTTCTCCATTTTCTGGCAGAGGTGAGTTCATGCACCATCCTTAATTTTTTTGCTGAAATTCTTTCAAATCCCTCAAAGAATTCATGAGTTTCTACTGTTGTTTTGAAGATTGAGTTGTGCTTCGAAATCTTAGCTCTTGGGACCTTCGGAGATCATCTCTCCATCTCCTAAACCCTCCCCTTACTTATTGTCACCTTGCTGTTCTTCAAAAGGCAAGTTTGATCCTTGCTTTTCTTCTGTTTTCTGAAAGTTTTAGCAAGCTTTATAGGTATTTAAGGGGATTATTGATGCATGCAAGTTAGTTATTTTTAAGTGGAAAGGTTTGAGTATAGGGTTGATAATGGATGTTTTCTCTTGGGTTATTGATGATGGATGATGAGGATTAGGCTAGCTCTAGATGTCCCTTATGCGTGTTGAGTGTGTACGGTTGATTTTAGGCTATTGCATGTGTGTTTGGGAGTAATTGTTGACTGCATGTTTAGAGCTGAATCGAGTTCTGCCTTACTGGAGAACCCAGGTTCAACCGCCGAACCTGCCTGTGGAGGCAGCCATTTGGCTGCCTAATCTACCCCCGAAGGTTTTGACCTTCGGATCTGTGAGGGACTTTAGGCTGCCGAACCTGCCTCTGAAGGTTTTGACCTTCGGATCTGTGAAGAATCTTCGGCCGTCGAACCTATCACTGAAAGTCCCCTGCCCAGCCTTTTTCTGCTTGTTTTCTACATATGTTCTTGTGTGTTCTTAAGGATTTCTTGAGGGGTTATCCTAAGTATTGTAAAAGTTATGTTTGGTCCCTCATTTAAGTCCATCTATGTAGGATCGGACTTGGGAGACTGTAGAGGCTTGCAATGAGATAATTGTTTCAGAGTTAGGCATGCGTCAGCCAGAAGTGAGTAGAACTGAACTGATCCATTTTTTTAAAGAAATCAAACTTTTTAAGCATGCTCATGCATCACGAATGCCATGTATATGCAATTGGGTTGTTTTGCATTAGAATTCATGAATATGATGAATTGCATAATTTATTGTTATTTTGGATGGATGTTGGATACCCAATAGCCCTCAAGTATGTTATGATATGTTATAATGGATACGGAAGTCCAGGTCGAGGTCCATTCTATGTCCCTGACACTATGGATATTTTATGTTATGTTATATTTAAGAGGAAGTCTTGAGGAGCATCCGTCGTGGGCTGTGCACTATTGGAATCTGTAGAGGGTTACTGGTGACAAGTCCATCTTGATGTGAATTATTTGTATTATTATGCATTCCTATGATCATATGTTTTATTTGAACTATGTTTTTTTTATGTTCTGCTCACTAGACTCTTGTAACTTATCCCCTTTCCCCTAACCCCAGGTTTTCAGGATCAGAGTTAGTTCAGGAAGTCGGTTGAGTTGCTGGTATATTCTGTTGTAATAGTTTAGCTATGGACATGTATTAATTTTTGTATTAGAATTATGCTTTGCTCTAATGTTTTCTTGTAATCCCTGCTTCATAATCTTATATGTAAAAGTTTTAAGTATGATTTTATGTTTGAACTAAGCTTGAGGCATGTTATATTGACCATACCGGAGTATTTGATGAGGGCTCTAGTATGGATTTTATGATTCAGTTATGATACATGCACAAGTTGAGTCTTAATTCATGTAATGATTATATTTTTGTTAATTCGTATGATCAGGTATAGGATTATATCAGGTGTAACAAGATGTATAGTAGGCTTGCTACGAGCTCCGGCGACCTTAAGTCGATCTAAACCCTAGCGCCGATAGCGGTCTGCTTTTCGGATCGTTACTCCTAAGGGCAAGAGAACCACTAGGAGTAAATGGGTTTATAAAGTAAAATACAAATTCAATGGTAAAGTTGAAAATTTTAAGGCACGTTTAGTTGCCAAAGGCTATAATCAAATTGAGGATTTGGACTATAAAGAGAGGTTTTCACTTGTTACTAAGCTTACCACTTTTAGGATTCTCATTGCCTTAGCTACTGCAAAGCAGTGGCCTATTTTTGAATTTGACATTAATAATGCTCTCCTTCATAATTATTTGAGTGAGGAGATTTACATGCTACCCTCTCAAAGTTATCATAAGGCCCTTTCTGGCTAAGTTTGTCTACTTAAAAAAATTCCTTTATGGCTTAAAACAAGCCTCCAAACAATGAAATATAGAATTTACTGGTTTTCAAATCTTTGGGATTTTCTCAGTCTTCCCATGATTAATGTCTCTTTGTTAAGACTTCTGCATAGTTTTTCATGGCCCTCTTGATTTATGTAAATGATGTCATTATTATTAATACTTCATTTGATGACACCTCTGATATTAAGACTACTTTACATGATAAATTCACCATCAAAGACTTGGGGCATCTTAAATACTTTCTTGGACTTGAGGTGGCTAGATCTGACCAGGCTACTGTTCTTATTCAATCTAAATTTATTACAGATTTATTGAGTGATGTTGATATATTGCACTATAAACCATCACTTTTTCCTCTTCCTATAGGGTTATATTTATCACCCGATCTTGGTTATATGCTACCTAAGCCTGATGTTTATCAAAGGTTAATTGGCAAACTCATGCATGTTAATCTTACAAAAGTTGACATAAGCTATGTTGTCCAGTATCTTAGTCAGTTTATATCTCCTCATAAAATGCTTCATTGGGAGGTAGTTATGCATGTTTTAAGGTACTTGAAAGCCACCATTACTATTGGACTATATTTTCATGATCAATGTAGTTTTCAAATCAATGCATATTGTGATTCAGATTGATCATGTTGTTTCTCCAAAAAATTTCTAATAGGGTTTGGCTTATTTTTCAGTTCCTTTTTGATTTCCCGAAACTCATAAAAAAATAGTTTATAGCATCTAAGTCCTCTATTGAGGCTGAATATAGAGTCATGGCTGTTACAGTTTGTAAATTACTTTAGATTACATATATTTTGTAAGATTTGCATATTCCACTTTTCTTTTCAGTCCAGCTTCACTATGACAACAAAGTAGCTCTCCAAATTATAAGCCAATCTTGTTTTCCATGAGAGCACTAAGCATATCGATATTGACTGCCATATTGTTCGAGAGCAACTTCAAAAAGGTTTTCTATCTGTAATACCCGGCTAGACTCCGGTATCGGAATTCCTACCGTCCGGTGGAATCTCGGATGTCGGAGACCTCTAGAAGGGTAGAGGCATGTTTTATAAAATGTTTTCATGTATTTTAATGTTTTAAAGTATGAAACTAAATGAGTTTTTGCATGAAAATAGCATTGGAGGAAAACCCAGGTTCGGCCGCCGAAAGTCAAGTTCGGCCGCCGAACATGCATGCGTTTTGGAGGCACGTTAGGCCCCCGAAAGCATGAGTTAGGGAAGTTCAGGTTCGGCCGCCGAAAGTCAAGTTCGGCCGCCGAACATTTGCATGGATGCGGAGGCACTTTCGGCCCCCGAACGTGGCCTGGCCAGCCACTATATAAGGGGCACTTAGCCGAAATGGGCGAGCTTTCTCCCATTTTCGGCCACAGCAAGCTTTCGACTTTCCCTTTGCAAACCTAGTGTTCTTCCTCCAAATCCCCACCATTTTTCTTGAGTTTTAAGCTTGCATTGAAGGTTTTGAACTTTTGAAACAAGTTTTGGAGCTTTGGGAACTCAGGAGCTCATCTTCTTGGATCTCCAAGTTTAGGTCGTCTCCCTCTCGATCTTCAAGAGGTAAGAGCCGATCTTAAGCTCCTTATGTGTTTTCAATAAGTTTTATGCTAGATCGATGGGTAGAAATGCATGTTAGGTTATATGTGGAGTTATGGGTTAACCTTGATGTCTTGGACAATGTATGTTGTTTTTGTGTGTTTGAAGTGTTGTAGTTGGGGTATTTGATGTTTTGAGGCCCCTACGAACTTGTATGCATGTTTTAACTGAGGTATATGCATGATTGGTGAGTTTGGAGGCGAAAATGCATTTGGGAGCCAAGTTTCTGCCCTTCGGCAGAAACCAGGTTCGGCAGCCGAAGGCACTTTCGGCCGCCGAACATGGCTGGTGAGGCAGGCCTTTCGGCTGCCGAAGTTGCCCCCGAAGGGAGACTTTCGTCTCTGTCTGGGACTTTCGGCCGCCGAAGGTGCCGCCGAACATGCATGAGTTTCGTCTCTGTCTGGGAGTTTCGGCCGCCGAAGGTGCCGCCGAACCTGCCTGACTTTCGGCTCTGGAGGGACTTTCGGCCGCCGAACCTGCCGCCGAAAGTGCCCTGTCCAGCCATTTCTTGCATGTTGTTATGTGATTGTTTCATGATGTTTTAGGGGGTTTTTGGGGAGTATATTAGAGTTATGTTTATGTATGTTTGGTCCCTCATTGGAGTCCACCTGTGTAGGTTCGGACCCGAGGAACCGAGGACCCCAGCAGTGAGCCAGCTGCTACAGAGTTTGTCAGAGCTAGCCAGAGGTGAGTGGAATAAACCTTAAGTTTTAAATAAATGAAAATATGAATTTTGAGCATGATCCATGCATCATGAATGCCATGAGATATAATAGGTTGCTTGCATTAGTATTCACGAATATGTTGCATTGCATTTATGATGTTAATGTTGATGTGGATTGGTTATTGGATGATCCTTTAGTCCTCCTATGATATGATTGATGTTATGGCATGTTATGGTATGGAAGTCCAGGTTGTACCCATTCTACGTCCCTGGCACGATGTAAGAGAAAGTCCAGGTTGTACCCATTCTACGTCCCTGGCACAGTTGGTCCATATGATATGTTATGATAAGGGAAAGACCGGTTGACCCATTCTACGTCCCAGCACAGTTGGACCTATGTAGAGGACTATAGGTGACAATACCATCCGAGATGTGATTTGTTGTGATGTGTTGCATTCCATGAAAGCATAAAATTTTAATATAATGTTTTATATTATTCTGCTCACTGGGCTTTGTAGCTCACCCCTCTCCCCTAACCCCAGATGTGCAGGTACAGGGTAGATCAGAAGGTTAGCCAGAGTTTTGAAGTATGTCTTATATATGTAATAGTTAGTTTGTGGACATGACAATTGATGAAATGTAAAAATATTCAGAATGTTATGTAATGAGGTTATTGAGGATAGAGTTGTGCTTGACCATAATGTATTGTTAATCCCTTTTGTCTATACATGATCTTATGTTATGATGTTTATGTAAACTAACTCAACACAGGCTGTTTTGCCTTTAAGGCATGATGAGATCCCACAGAGGGACTATGTTATGTATATGTTCAGGGTATGCACAGGTTGAGTTAGTTGATGACAGTACGTATGAGGAAAAGTTTTAAATTTTTATGTATGACTGTTGATCATGTATGGGATTAAACAGGTTTACAGGTTACATGTCAGGCTTGCTACGGGTCCCGGCGGCCTTAAGTCGACCCGGATCCTAGCGCCGGTAACGGTCCGATTTTCGGGACGTTACAGAATGGTATCAGAGCCCTAGGTTCATATGGTCGGACCTAGAGTGTCGGGCTCATAGATGTTATAGAAGGTCAAGCACAATAGGAAGGTCATGTCCACTAGGATAGGATGTTGAGTCCTGTCTTGCATGATGATGTGAAATGCCATGACTTTATGCATGTGCATTAATGATATGATATACTATGTGATGTATGTGATGAGGGTTCATGTGTGCTCACATGAACCATATGATGCTAATGTTTGTATGTTGTGTACTGTTTTCAGAAAACAGGATGAGAGGAACTCGTCGATCTGCACGGTTGACTGGAGTGCCACCTGAGGATGAGGGCACGAGCGCCCGTCCTCCTACATTGCCTAGGGCAATGTCTTGTAGAGCCAACAGAGAAAGAGTGTCAAGGGACCCTAGAAGGTCTTTTGATGCTAGCAGAAGGGGGACTGATAGAGGAGGAAGTTCTTCAGATGTGAGGGAGGTTATGGAAGAGGATCAGAGGAGGGATGGGAACCTGGATGTGAGCATGCAGGAAGAAGGGACAGGGGAGTCACAGGGAGGCGTTCAGGCCTCGGGGTATGGTTTTCCACCCCATTATCCACCCTTCCCACAGGGTTCAGGGTATCCGATGGGAGGTACATCGGATTACTCCAGCTTTCACCCCTACCCTACCTACATGCCTTATCCACCTTTCCATCCACCCTACACACAGTACCCAGCTTATCCACCCTCACCCTTCTATCCAAACCCGGCAAACCCCACCTCGGGGAATGCTGCACCTCCACCTCCACCACCTACAGA
The DNA here is from genome assembly GCF_001659605.2 of Manihot esculenta. Lineage (NCBI taxonomy): Eukaryota > Viridiplantae > Streptophyta > Magnoliopsida > Malpighiales > Euphorbiaceae > Manihot > Manihot esculenta. Next base: position 21,942,375 of record NC_035176.2, on the reverse strand, counting down.
ACCAGCAGCCCCAGTTACTCAACCTCCTAGACCTAGCTCAGTTGATGGGAGCAAGGTAAAGATGACAGACTACCTCAAGTTAGATGCTCCCAAATACAAGTCAGGGGATGACCCCTTTGAGTATCTGAGAGTGGTGAAGACGATAACTGATGAGCTAGGGGCAAGTGACAGTAGGGCCATTCAGATGGCAGGGTTCACTTTAAAGTGCAAGAAGGCACGGGAATGGTTCAAGTGTTATGTGGACCCGAGACTAGACGGTATGACGTGGGAAGAATTTGCGAATGAGTTCGCTGGATGGGCTTTTCCAGACAGTTCTAGAGAACTGAAAATGATTGAGTTTGAGCAACTGAGGCAGTCAGAGCACATGAGTGTAGAGGAGTTCACAGATAAATTCTTGGAGCTATTGCCTTTTTCAGGGCAAGCTCTAGATTCAGATACGAAGAAAGCTAAGAAATATGTTATGAAGCTGCATTCCAGGTACTCCTCGTTGGTTCAGTCAGCTGAGAGGGAAAGTTTCCACACTGTGGTGGATATGGCTCGAAGAATGGAGGCAAGTGCTATAGTTGAGGGGTCAGTGAAGCAGTCAGTGACCCAGTCTTCAGGGGTTAAGACCCCAGGCAGAGGAGGACCAGGGTTCTCTTCTCAGAGTTCAGGCAAGAAGAGGTGGGATAACACCACCAGGAAGTCGAAGAAGAATAAGTTTTGGAACAAGTTGAAATCCGGTTTGGGATTCGGCGGTGGCTCGAGCTCAGGCTCAGATGGTACAGAATGTCAGAGATGTGGAAGACCGCACAGGGGAGTGTGTCGAGCTGGGACTAACACATGTTTCAGATGTGGACAGGAGGGACACATGGCTCGGGATTGTCCTAGAGCACCTTTTATGGGCCAGCCCCAGCAGACAGCTTCTGGTAGTGTGGCACAGCCAGCAGTTCCAGCCACAACTCAGGGCAGTGGCAGAGGTAGAGGGAGAGGGGCAGCCTCTTCTTCTGGTTCCCGAGGTGAAGGTCCATCAGCTCCAGCCAGGATCTTCACCATGACACAGCAGGAGGCTAACACATCCAACACCGTGGTGTCAGGTAATATCGTCATTGGGTGTTCTGATGTGTATGCATTAATGGACCCGGGTGCATCTCATTCATTTATTGCTCCGAGATCCGTTGAGAGGTTGGGTCTGATAGTCTCTGGGTTAGAGTGTCCCCTATGGGTCAGTGGACCCAAGTGTGACCCGTCAGTGGCAGTGTCAGTCTGCCAGTACAGTCCAGTTTTTGTTGAGGGAAGATGCCTCTCCGCCGACCTTGTGGTTCTAGATTTGACAGACTTTGACGTCATTCTAGGGATGGATTGGCTATCTACCCATGGTGCTACCTTGGATTGCAGGGACAAGGTAGTCAGGTTTAGAGATCAGGACGGGTCAGAGGTCATCTTCAGAGGAGACAAGAGGGGCACACCTAGAGGTCTGATATCAGCTCTTCAGGCTCGTAGGTTGCTTAGGAAGGGATGTCAGGGGTACTTAGCTCACGTGAGAGAGCTAGACAGTCAGGTCAGGGAGCCGGCCTCGATGCCAGTTGTCAGAGAGTTTCAGGATGTTTTTCCGGATGAGCTTCCAGGTTTACCACCTGCTAGGGAGATAGAGTTCGAGATAGAGTTGGTGCCTGGAACTAGACCGATCTCTATCCCTCCCTACAGGATGGCTCCAGCCGAGTTGAAGGAGTTGAAAGAGCAGTTGCAAGAACTGGTAGAAAAGGGTTTCATCCGACAGAGTACCTCACCTTGGGGTGCTCCGGTCTTGTTTGTAAGGAAGAAGGATGGATCCCTTAGACTTTGTATCGACTACAGGCAGTTGAACAAAGTCACAACCAAGAATAGGTACCCATTGCCAAGGATCGATGATCTATTCGACCAGCTAGCCGGAGCAGGTTGTTTCTCCAAAATAGATCTAAGATCGGGGTACCATCAGCTAAGGATAAGGGATGAGGATGTGCCGAAGACAGCCTTCAGGACCAGATATGGGCATTTTGAGTTCCTTGTAATGCCGTTCGAGTTAACCAACGCCCCTGCAGCATTCATGGATCTCATGAACAGAGTGTTTAATCAATACCTGGATCACTTTGTTATTGTCTTTATAGATGATATCTTAGTGTATTCCAGGAATGCAGAGGAGCATGCCCATCATCTGCGGTTGGTCTTGCAGACTTTGAGGGAACATGGCTTGTATGCCAAGTTCTCTAAATGTGAGTTCTGGCTGAGGAGCATTTCGTTCTTGGGGCATGTAGTGTCAGAGAATGGTATTGAGGTAGACCCCAAGAAGACAGAAACTGTGGCTAACTGGCCTAGACCCACATCAGTGACAGAGGTTAGAAGTTTCTTGGGTTTGGCAGGTTACTACAGGAGGTTCGTTCAGGACTTCTCAAAGATAGCAGCTCCTCTAACCAGACTAACCAGGAAGAGTCAGAAGTTTCTGTGGACCGACCAGTGCGAGGAGAGTTTCGAAGAGCTTAAGAAGAAGTTGACTTCAGCACCAGTGTTAGCTCTGCCATCTAGTGGAGAGGACTTTACAGTCTTTTGTGATGCGTCCCGTGTGGGACTGGGTTGTGTACTGATGCAGAATGAGAAGGTGATTGCTTATGCTTCTAGGCAGCTGAAGAAGCATGAGTTGAATTACCCCACACACGACCTTGAGATGGCAGCAGTAATCTTTGCACTCAAGATGTGGAGGCATTACCTCTATGGGGTGAAATGTGAAATCTTTACAGATCATAAGAGCCTGCAGTACATCTTGAGTCAGAGGGATTTGAATTTGAGACAGAGGAGATGGGTGGAGCTGCTGAGTGACTATGATTGCAAGATTCAGTACCATCCGGGTAAGGCGAATGTTGTGGCAGACGCCTTAAGCCGGAAATCACTCGGTAGTTTATCCCACATATCGGCAGAGAGGAGGCCAGTGGTGAAGGAGTTCTATAAGCTTATTGAGGAAGGTCTACAGATGGAGTTATCTGGTACAGGTGCCTTGGTGGCCCAGATGAGAGTGGCACCCGTGTTTCTAGAGCAGGTGGCTCAGAAACAGCATGAGGACCCGGAGTTAGTGAAGATTGCCAGGACTGTTCAGTCAGGCAATGATAACGAGTATAGATTCGACAGTAAGGGGATCCTCCGCTATGGGAGCAGACTATGTGTACCAGATGACATTGGGCTAAAAGGAGACATTATGAGAGAAGCTCATAATGCGAGATACAGCATTCACCCCGGAGCCACCAAGATGTATCAAGATTTGAAGAAAGTTTATTGGTGGCCAGCGATGAAGAAAGAAGTGGCACAGTTTGTGTCCGCCTGCGAAGTGTGTCAGAGGGTGAAGCTGGAACATCAGAAGCCGGCTGGAATGCTTAACCCGCTACCTATTCCAGAGTGGAAATGGGAGAATATAGCTATGGACTTCGTAGTGGGGTTACCGGCGACGTCCAACAGATTGGACTCCATATGGGTGATTGTGGACAGACTCACCAAATCTGCTCACTTCATCCCTGTCAGGAGTGGCTACTCTGTGGACAAGTTGGCGCAGGTATATATGGATGAGATCGTCAGGTTGCATGGGGTTCCTGTTTCGATAGTGTCAGATAGAGGGCCCCAGTTCACCTCCAGATTTTGGCGGAGTCTGCAGAATGCCATGGGTACTAGGTTGGATTTCAGTACTGCCTTCCACCCCCAGACCGACGGACAGTCAGAAAGGACCATCCAGACTATCGAGGATATGCTCAGAATGTGTGTGCTGGACTTTGGCGGTTCTTGGAGGCAGCATCTACCTTTGGTGGAGTTTGCCTACAACAACAGCCATCATGCTAGCATCGGGATGGCTCCATATGAAGCTTTATATGGGAGGAAGTGCAGGTCACCTGTTTGCTGGGAGGAAGTTGGAGAAACGGCCTTGGCAGGGCCTGAGCTAGTAGAGATTACCAGCAGGGTAGTACCCATAATTAGAGAAAGGATCAAGACTGCTGCAAGCAGACAGAAGAGCTATGCAGACGTCCGCAGAAGACAGTTAGAGTTTCAGGAGGGGGATCTGGTATTGCTCAAGGTGTCTCCAATGAAGGGAGTGGTTCGCTTCGGGAAGAAAGGTAAACTAGCCCCACGATACATCGGACCCTTTGAAATCTTGCAAAAGATTGGGAATGTGTCGTACAAGCTGGATTTACCTGCTTCAATGGCGAGAATCCATCCGGTTTTCCATGTTTCAATGTTGAGGAAGTTTGTGTCAGATCCGAGCAAGGTTCTTAGTGAGCCTGATGTGGAGGTCCAAGAGGATCTCACCTATGTTGAACAGCCAGTGCGGATCATAGACACCCAGATCAGAAAGTTAAGAAACAAGGAAATCCCGATGGTGAAAGTCCTATGGAACCACCACAACTTGGAAGAATGCACTTGGGAGACACGGGAGTCCATGCTCCAGCAATACCCTCATCTCTTTTAAGGTTAGATCCCTATGTGTTTATGTGCATATATATATATGTTGTGTTGTTTGCTATGCATGTGCTAGTTGAGGAACATTCGGGGACGAATGTTCTTAAGGGGGGGAGAATGTAATACCCGGCTAGACTCCGGTATCGGAATTCCTACCGTCCGGTGGAATCTCGGATGTCGGAGACCTCTAGAAGGGTAGAGGCATGTTTTATAAAATGTTTTCATGTATTTTAATGTTTTAAAGTATGAAACTAAATGAGTTTTTGCATGAAAATAGCATTGGAGGAAAACCCAGGTTCGGCCGCCGAAAGTCAAGTTCGGCCGCCGAACATGCATGCGTTTTGGAGGCACGTTAGGCCCCCGAAAGCATGAGTTAGGGAAGTTCAGGTTCGGCCGCCGAAAGTCAAGTTCGGCCGCCGAACATTTGCATGGATGCGGAGGCACTTTCGGCCCCCGAACGTGGCCTGGCCAGCCACTATATAAGGGGCACTTAGCCGAAATGGGCGAGCTTTCTCCCATTTTCGGCCACAGCAAGCTTCCGACTTTCCCTTTGCAAACCTAGTGTTCTTCCTCCAAATCCCCACCATTTTTCTTGAGTTTTAAGCTTGCATTGAAGGTTTTGAACTTTTGAAACAAGTTTTGGAGCTTTGGGAACTCAGGAGCTCATCTTCTTGGATCTCCAAGTTTAGGTCGTCTCCCTCTCGATCTTCAAGAGGTAAGAGCCGATCTTAAGCTCCTTATGTGTTTTCAATAAGTTTTATGCTAGATCGATGGGTAGAAATGCATGTTAGGTTATATGTGGAGTTATGGGTTAACCTTGATGTCTTGGACAATGTATGTTGTTTTTGTGTGTTTGAAGTGTTGTAGTTGGGGTATTTGATGTTTTGAGGCCCCTACGAACTTGTATGCATGTTTTAACTGAGGTATATGCATGATTGGTGAGTTTGGAGGCGAAAATGCATTTGGGAGCCAAGTTTCTGCCCTTCGGCAGAAACCAGGTTCGGCAGCCGAAGGCACTTTCGGCCGCCGAACATGGCTGGTGAGGCAGGCCTTTCGGCTGCCGAAGTTGCCCCCGAAGGGAGACTTTCGTCTCTGTCTGGGACTTTCGGCCGCCGAAGGTGCCGCCGAACATGCATGAGTTTCGTCTCTGTCTGGGAGTTTCGGCCGTCGAAGGTGCCGCCGAACCTGCCTGACTTTCGGCTCTGGAGGGACTTTCGGCCGCCGAACCTGCCGCCGAAAGTGCCCTGTCCAGCCATTTCTTGCATGTTGTTATGTGATTGTTTCATGATGTTTTAGGGGGTTTTTGGGGAGTATATTAGAGTTATGTTTATGTATGTTTGGTCCCTCATTGGAGTCCACCTGTGTAGGTTCGGACCCGAGGAACCGAGGACCCCAGCAGTGAGCCAGCTGCTACAGAGTTTGTCAGAGCTAGCCAGAGGTGAGTGGAATAAACCTTAAGTTTTAAATAAATGAAAATATGAATTTTGAGCATGATCCATGCATCATGAATGCCATGAGATATAATAGGTTGCTTGCATTAGTATTCACGAATATGTTGCATTGCATTTATGATGTTAATGTTGATGTGGATTGGTTATTGGATGATCCTTTAGTCCTCCTATGATATGATTGATGTTATGGCATGTTATGGTATGGAAGTCCAGGTTGTACCCATTCTACGTCCCTGGCACGATGTAAGAGAAAGTCCAGGTTGTACCCATTCTACGTCCCTGGCACAGTTGGTCCATATGATATGTTATGATAAGGGAAAGACCGGTTGACCCATTCTACGTCCCGGCACAGTTGGACCTATGTAGAGGACTATAGGTGACAATACCATCCGAGATGTGATTTGTTGTGATGTGTTGCATTCCATGAAAGCATAAAATTTTAATATAATGTTTTATATTATTCTGCTCACTGGGCTTTGTAGCTCACCCCTCTCCCCTAACCCCAGATGTGCAGGTACAGGGTAGATCAGAAGGTTAGCCAGAGTTTTGAAGTATGTCTTATATATGTAATAGTTAGTTTGTGGACATGACAATTGATGAAATGTAAAAATATTCAGAATGTTATGTAATGAGGTTATTGAGGATAGAGTTGTGCTTGACCATAATGTATTGTTAATCCCTTTTGTCTATACATGATCTTATGTTATGATGTTTATGTAAACTAACTCAACACAGGCTGTTTTGCCTTTAAGGCATGATGAGATCCCACAGAGGGACTATGTTATGTATATGTTCAGGGTATGCACAGGTTGAGTTAGTTGATGACAGTACGTATGAGGAAAAGTTTTAAATTTTTATGTATGACTGTTGATCATGTATGGGATTAAACAGGTTTACAGGTTACATGTCAGGCTTGCTACGGGTCCCGGCGGCCTTAAGTCGACCCGGATCCTAGCGCCGGTAACGGTCCGATTTTCGGGACGTTACACTATCTACTTCACATGTCTCCAGCCAAGACCAGGTGATCGAACTTTTCACTAAACCTTTATTAGCTGCACAACATCAAATTTTTTTTATCTAAGTTGTCTCTGGTCTCCATCCCGGCTCCAACTTGAACATACTGTAGAAGAATGTACATGTTAATTGGTCTTTATTCTTTTAAGTATTATTTTATAATTATACCTGCACCTATCAGTTCAGCTTGTTTTGTTTTAGGGATCCTTTTGTTATTTTCTTTTCTCTAACATATATTTTGCACTTAGAGGTTTACAAAGTATAAATAGCTTAGCTCTCCATTGTGCATGGAACATTTTTTACTTTTCAATATAAAATATATTTTTTCAGAAGAGTTTTTCACTCTCTTAACAAAGTGTTATATAATCTACTAATTTACCATTTTATTCATTAAACTTTAAATTATTTTCTAGGCATTATTACATTTCATGATTTAGAAGTAAATTTATTTTTTGAAGGTATTTTTTTTTATCAGGTATAATTTATTTTACTCATTGCGACACAGAAAATTATATCTAGCGATGCAAAAATATATTAGTAAATATATTACTGACACTTTAAAATGTATCATTTAAAATGTCCTTATTTTTAGTGTCGTTAACAAAATGATGATACTATTCATTATGTGGATAATTATTTAATAATGCAATATTTATGTTAGTAAATAATTTTTAACGCCGCAAATATTGTGTTGACCTTAATACTTATTACATTATTACCATCGATTATATATATTTTTAATTTATATTTATATAAATAATTGTTAATTTAAAACTAGTGATATAAAAATAAAAATACAATTTAAATAAATTGATATAACTTATTTTTTAATTAAATTAAATTATTATATTTTTTATTGAGAAAAATATATAATTTAATTATATATTAATTAAACTCTGAATTATCTGGATTGAATCTTAAACTCTTAAATTATTACCTTTACATATTTAATGACCGAGCCGTTTCAAATCATTGATAGGTCTATTTTAAATAAAGTAGAACTGAAATTGATTTTTTAATTTTAGTCGAATCAAATTAAAATCAATTGTTGAATATAAAATTAAAATCAATTATTTCTATTTTAAATTAAATCGAATTGAATTTAATTGTTTTGATATAATTGAAAAGTAAATAATTAATTTTTTTTATGAAATGAATTGAAATTAGAATTAAATCAAATTAAATTGAAAAATTGAATTGATTAAATAATAATTTTTTAAAATAAATTAAAATTGAACTAATTTATAAAAAATCAAAACAATTAATAAAAAGTTAAATGGACTAATAAAAAATCGGATAAAAAAAATCAAATTAGATTTATCCATTTAAAATATAATAATATATAGTTTTTTTTTATATATAACGAAAATTTTCTGACACGCAAATTTTTTTTTACACTTATATAATATTATTTGATATTTGATGCAAAAAAATTTTCCACTTATATAATATTATTTGATATTTATATTTTCCATCAAGAGATTTTTATTAAAGAAATTTAAATATTCTCATGTAATTTAAAGCATTGGTATATAATTAAAATTTAGTAAAATATTTTATATAATTTACCAAATACTTATATATTGTATCAGTAATTTATGCCGAGATAGACACTTATATTTTAAAATCATAATTTCTACGTAATTCTTGAAAAGGTATGTTCATGACGAAATAAAACATTTTGAACTAAAAAAGATAAATTTTATATATATGTCTCGCCCTTCCACTTTCAACATCATTTAAGATTATGAAAAAGCTAATAAGACTCAATTTAACGGGTTGACATTAGATAAATTTGCTCATAAAATTTTTTTACAAAATTTGTAATTCAGGAAAAGAAAAATTATTATTTATTTTATGAAATCTTGGTATAGATTTTGTAAACTAAGTTCAAATCAATATATAGGTCTCTCACTAAAACATTCAAAATTATGCATACTCTATAGTGGAAAAAAAAAAAAGCATGCAGGAATGAGACAGAAAAACAGAAATTCAAAATGAAATGAGATTATCTATGAGCAACAATAAGCTAGTTGATGGTAAAGATAACCCTGAAACAATATAATATATAGAGTTTGTGATTGCTTTTGAAGGCAGTCAAATTAAGCTTTTTTTCCCTAATGTTGAGCAAATGGGTCCTATGGGTTTGTGTGTTTAGATGGTGAAAAGATCTTTTAGTTATAGATAACCAAAGGATTTATGATGAATGGACCACAATTCCATTAATTACTTTCCCTTTTAATCTATAAATAATTGCCGACATTTTAATGATTATACTCATTTCTTAAGTTTTTTAATAATCAAAAGCCAAAAAACAGAATTGATTATACCCACTCGCCAAGCTATCCATCAATTTCTTAATTACTCCTCCAATCTCTTCGCCTCTCCTTTTTTCTTCATTTGATATCATTACCTTCCTATATGACATCCTTTTTATTCATTTATATTGGGAATATTTTAATTTTTTTATAATATTTATCAGTTAAAATTAATAAAAAAATTAATTAATAATTTTTTAAAAAATTAAAAATATTTTAGTATATTTATTAAAATTTGGGTAATTAATTAATAAATTTTTAATTTTCTTTTCACTAATTTTCTTTGTTGTATTTGATAATCCTACCCAACCTTCTTTTGACATTTTTTAAATGGCTTTGCAGTGTCTGAATGATGATAACCCTGGAGTCTTTATGTTGCATCAAAGCTTGTCCCGTCATTAGGCAATTGTACGGAAATTATGAACTCCAAATCTTATGCTTTGTTTTTTTGGGGAAATGGCTGCAAAAGAAAGAAAATTTTTTTTATTAGTTCCTTTGGACAGCCAGTAAAAAAGATAGATAGTAATGGAAATTAACTTTAGAAAAGTAATATATATATATATATATTTATATATATGATTTGTTAAAATGTCTTTTTAAGTGTAAAAGATTTCTCCTTCAATTCATTTGAAGGAAAATAAAAGAAAAAGAAAATAAAAGAAAAATAGAAAGAAAAAAAAAAGGTCGTACTAACTGATGGTTTAACATTAAAGCTGCATAATGACACCATGAGGAAAAAAAGTTAAAATGTTTAAAAAATCAAAATTTTGGTGGTTTTGTCAATTTTAATAAATTATTTTTTTATCAGTTTTAATATATTTTTTATGTTAATTTTATTTTATGTTTAAAATGAAAATTGAGATGGTTGATGTGAAAATTGACATGGTGAAAATATTAATATTTTAATTGTTATTGTTAACGATGAATGAAAATTTTATAGTAAAAAATTTAAATTTTTTAATTTTTATCAATTATACTCTAATTTCAAAATTTTATTTCAAATATAACTAGATGATTAATTTTAATCTAAAGTAGTCAAAATAATAATTTATTATTTAATATAATAAAAATTTAATGTATATTTATTTATTTATCTTATATAATTTATACTAAATAAAATAAGTAAATATAATATATCACCATATAATATATTATTTATATTAGTATAACTTAATTTTAATATAAAGTAAAAGGGTCATTTTAATTATTTAATTATTATTTAATAGTCAATTAAACTTTTAAAGATTTTTCAAGCCTAATTAAATCTCTAAACTTTTAATTTCTGCTTACTAATTCTAAATTTAGAGGTATTAATTAACATAGTCAAAAACATTAGTAAAGTAAACTTTTTAATTAATAAAATATTAATTTTATTTTTTACATAATTTAAATAAAAATAAATAAATATTAAAAAAAAAAACTCATTATTACTCAAAATCTATTTTCTTCAAACCCACTTCCATACAAAATCCACTAAAATATCTAAACCCATATTCTCCTAAGAAAATCAAATATGATCTAGAACTCTCTTCCTCTTCACAACATTTACTTTGTTCTCCCCACTGGTTTAAAACTAATCAACAAGTTTTGTAATATTTCTCTATTTCTATATAAAACTGAAAGCAAAAAAATGTCATCCTACAAATTTCATGAAAAAGAATTCTTCTAAGGAAGGATTGGACCCGAGGGGTTTAATTGACTATTAAATAATAATTAAAGGGTAAAAAGGGACCTTTTGCTTTAATATAATGACTGATGAATTATATTTTCTTTACAAGTAAAATATTTATTAACTAATAGTTATAATTACTTTTCATTCTTCTAGAAAGTATTTAAGAATAAATACTTCAAATGGTGCATAGGGAATCTGTACATCTAAACACTCATTGAAACTCATTTCGTATAATTTTCATAAATACATTAAAAATATAACATGAGAGATAAAAAAAAGAAAATTTTCATTAATTGTACTAAGTAAATAAATAAATATTAATTTTTATTCTATAAATAAGTACAATTAGTCAATTATAATACTATCATAACGTAAGTAATTCTAAATATAATAAAATTACTGCAATCTATTCAAGCTAAGTATATTTAGAAAAAAAACTAAATGAAAATATGATAACGTCTATAGTATTATAACTTTAGGATAATTGCCAAATGAACTTTCTACGTTTCAAATTTTTGTAATTCTATTCTTTATTTTGAAAATAATCAATTAAACTTTATATTTTCACTACGACTGTCTGTCGAGTCTGTTTAAAAAAAAGAAATAATAAAATATTTTTAAGTTTAATAATTATTTTATAGATAAGGTGGATCAGTATCGATCCCACAGAGACTTCTAAAAATTTTTTTTTTTAATTTAAATAAAAATATAGAAGAAAAGGAAATTAATTTTGAGATAGAAAAGAAAATTAAAAAAAAAAAGAAAATTGCAATTGAAGACTTTGTTTAAAGAAGGCTGAAAAATAATAATTAAATGAAATAAGCAATCAATTATGAGAGAAAAAGAATCCGAACTTGATTAACGTTTTAAATTAAATCATTTAATTCCTTAATATAAATTAATATATTAATTCTACTTGCGTCAATCTAATTAAATAATTATATATTTAATTGAATTAATGAGCAATATATTATCTAAATTAAATATTTAATAAGCCTTTTGAATATTTAAAAAGACAACAATATAGTTGATATTCCTCGGAAAACAAAAAAAGAATGAAAATAGAAAATTAAGATTAAAATAAAATGAGTTTAGATCTCACAACTTGATAAAAAAAAATTAACTGGATTAAAGGAGTTTAGCTTCTAAGAGCCATTACAAAATGCAAAGAAATAAAAAGGAAAAAATTTTATTCTATTCAGGATGATTATCTACTTCTATCTTAGTCCTTTAAATAAGCTACGTCCCAAACTAAAACATAGAAAAATTCAAATTCAAAAGAAACAAAAGAAATTAAGAAATTATTCTCTTATTGACATTCTAATCCTTGATCTGATTTCATTTATAGTTAATCAAAATATATTATAAATATTTAGAGGTGTCAAGAGTAAGTCATTATTGTCTGTCCAGTCGAGCTTGGTTCTGGCCTTGGATAAGACACAATTTAACTTATCATCTTCAGTCCAAAACAATTCTAAAACAATCTTTTATGGTTCCTTCTAATATATTTAGCTCCAAATCTTATCAAAATTAAGAATCCAAGTGAAAAGCTTCTTTTTACCATTAAGAACATAATAAAATCATGGAATTAACATAGAAAAAGGGATGAGTTTGAAAACTCATCAAAATCCCCAACTCTTACACATGCTTGCCCCCAAACGTAGAATTCCATATTCTTAAAAAAAAAAAAAAAAACAGCCCCTTTCTCAACTAATAAGAACTCAAATGTCCATATCAAATAACCAAATAATCATGCAATAAGATGCTAGCAGAAATAGTTTAAACACATCAAAACTCACTACAATAAGTCTCACCTTCAAAATATTTTTTTCAAAACATAAAAAAGGCCCTTAATCCAAATTTATGCACACAAATCTTAAAATACTATCTTTGAATTTAAGTTACTCCTCAAGAGAACAGACTCTAAAAACTTGACTTGACTGGTCATATTTCAAGTAGATCTATCTATAACATACAAAATCAATCAAGGGATGACTTTGAGGGTTTATTACACTTTTACTATATCTTGCCTAAAACCGATGAAGTGAACGTAAAATAAATAGTTACTAAGCCACTCACCCTAGTTTTTTAGCTCATGTGACTACTAGCTCCACTCATTGTCATCTAACTAAAGGCATAAGGTGAGATTTTAGATGGCCCAAAATGTGTAATACTCTTCCAAGCATCAATCTTTCCATACGGAATTACCTTAAAGGGTTGCCAAGTATCGTACTACTTGGACCATCGAGTTGTTAACCAAATAACCAAATGAATAGAGGAGTGGGTCATAGGAATGCGTTGATATTTTCTTCTTCTCTTTTTTTTTTATGAGTTAAGATAATAATAATAATACCCCAATATTTCTTAGTATTTTCATCAATAACTTGGTCAAGAAAAACTTTTAGCATCATTCTATTAACGTGTAACGAACAATTAAGAGGAGCATACAATAATTATCCAGTTATTTAACAAGGACCATATCTTATACACTTTCAAACCCAGGCCTTAAAAGTAAGACCAAAGGTATGAAAAAGGTGAATTTATTCTATTTAAGCTAGTATAAATTTGTATAAAAACTTAAAATTTTTTAGTAGGGACATCTCAAACTTCTCATGGCAAGTGAGGATATTTTTGTTAGAAGACTGTAGACTAAAAATATAAAAATTAGCAACATGCAAATGGATAATCATAGCCAAGGCAAAAGAAAATCACATTTACATCCATCATAGTCGATAAAAAAAAAACTTCTATTTCAATACTTTCCCCTACACTTACTCCTCACATTATCCTTAATATGGAATAGAACATATAACAGGAAAGCTCAACAATATAAAAGATATAAAAATAAGATAAATGAGTGTATAGAACTTCCTTTAGAAGCAAGTCACTATCGAACCATCAAGCAGGGGATGATTGGGGCATAAACTACCCTAAGTGAGAGAGTATAATGTCAAGTTTAGTGTCAATAGTCTTCAATTTTGCTTCAATCATCTCTAGCCTATCATTTTCATTGGATTCTAGAGGGGTTGAAGTAGATAAGTTAGCTTTATCTTCATTTTGAAACAGTTGTGTACGAGAAGGAATAATAGGACCTGGAGGACAAAAAATAATTTCTTTCCTCTCGTTGAGGCAAAGTAAGCCTATAGAGTTAAGTGCACTAATATCCAGAGGAAGTATGTGTTCGGTAATGTAAATTAGTGTTATGTTCATCAAGCAGTCCTATATTTACAGCTAATATAGAAATCACAAAATCCAAGTAAATATCACACCTTATATTAAAAAATTTTCTAAACTGTGAAGCTAACCAAAATCAAATATTCACTTTTAGTTTTTCACCATACACCAAAGAAAGAATAGTTCATATTTAGTTAGCTTAATAGGATCTTTATTTTTTCCATAAATATCACGTCTTATATTAGAAATTTTTCTAAATTGTGAAGTTAACCAAAATAAAAAATTCACTTTCTATTTTTCACCATATACCAAAGAAAGAATAGTTCATTTAGTTAGCTCAATGAGATATTTATTTTTTTCAGAAAAAATATAACAAAGGAACCTATGGAAATATCTAAAGGAGAAGCTTTTAATTTCATTAGCTTTTGATTTACTACCCTTAAATTTCAATCTAAAATTCCTTGTTAATTCCTTATATACCTGAATAGGGTCCCAATCTGCAAGATAATCACACAAAGAGTCCAAATAGGCTATTATTTTTACATATTCTTTATCGTAAACACCCAAATCAAGATTAAAATAAGTAATAGAATAATGCACCAATTTATCTCACAACCTAAGGCAGACAAGTTTCAAATTGAGATTTTTGACATCATAACAATACTCAAAAGTAACATAGAATTCTCTACACAACTCAGTGTATGATGAACAATTAATATCAAGCCAAATTTATCAATTAACTCATAAACCTCATCAAACAGATTTAACTTTTTCAATGCGGCATTATCAACACATTTGCAATGATAAATATCAATAAAGAAAAAAGCTTGATACCTTTCCTTATCGGATCATTCGAAATTAAAATTACCATGAAGTTCATGATCACAAGTATCTAGCTTTTCCACCAACAATTCGTAGTATCCTTTTTTTTCTGTTTCTTTTTCGGTGGAGATACAAGTTACACTTCCTCACTACTATTACTATCACTGGCTTCATGCCTTGGTATTCCATTTTCTTCATGGCTTTGTTCTGAATTTGTGTCCTCATTCTCACTCTGGCTCGCAATTAAGGATTCTAAACCTAGATTGGTGGTCTTTGGATTCTTTTTGTCTTATTTCAACCGCTCCAAAATTTTAGGTTTAACTTCTCATTCTTCTTCTTTTGGTATAGGTCCCGTATTGCATATTGGAGCTTTTTCTTTAGCTCAAGACCATATTTCTCTTCTTGTTGCGACTGGAGAAGGCGCTAATGGTTGAGTCATGGCTTTTGATCGCGACTCTATGGCTGAAGTTATTGTCTCTTTCTCGGTTTTCTTCTTCGTCACCGATGGTTTCTTCATGGGTGTGTCACGAGTTAGGTTTGATGGGTCTTGTTGACGTCATTTAGACGCATCCATGGTGGTCAAAAGAGATTCAGACTTAGTTCTTGCTATCGAGAATCTACACAAGAGTGGGGGGTTTGAGAGGAGAAGGAGTCGATGTCGTGAGATGGAGAGAAAGAAAAAAATGAATAAGTTTAGGATTTTAAAATGAGAAGTAAAAGCAACAGTAAAAAAAAAGGGTAAAGGCTTTAAAAGAATTTACCTTTTAAGGAGAAACCAAAAAAAAACTTTACCTGACGAGGAAAGTTAAAATTCTATTTACCATATACATCTTAAATAACCACTAGCGCGCATCTTTGAACTTTATAAAACTCAGTCTTATCCAGATTAAATATGGTTAGCTCCAAGGTTTAAGACAATAAAAATAATAAAAATTAAAAAATTAAAATAAAATTGAATTAAAATATTTAAGAAATAGACAAGCTTGGGTGAGCCTGTTAAATTGGGTTATCTTGCAAGCAGCTCTCTTCTTTACTATCCTAGGCAAGACTTTCCTGTCTTCAAGCATCGATCTTTGGTATTTTCAAGATCATGTTTTCACCATTTCTAGGCTTGAGTCCTTTGTAAAAAGATTTAAGCTTGTGTCCATTTACCTTGAAAATTTTTCTGGTTTCCATACTTTGAATTCACACGCTCCATGAGGAAATGAATTTATTACTACAAACGGGTTTTCTGGAAAATGATTTTAAGAGATAATAAAAAAGTAAAACTTTTTGTTCCGCTTTAAAATTTTTTTGGGAGATTGATTTATCATGAAAGGCTTTGGTCTTCTCCTTGTAGATTCTTGCACTCTCGTGCACATCATTTCTTATTTCCTTTAATTCCTGCAATTTCAATTTATGGTTAGAACTTGCCTCAATCATATTGCTATTCCATTGCTTCACTACTCGAAAGACCTTATGTTGTAACTCTAATGGTAAATGGCAAGTCTTGCCATAAACTAGTCGAAATTGTGACATCCCAATTGAGATTTTATAGATTGTCCTATATTCTCATAGTGCATCATCAAGTCAAATGCTCCAGTGATTCTTATTTACTTTGAATATTTTCTCCAAAATTGACTTTATTCTCAATTGAAAACTTTAACTTGACCATTTTTCTAAGGCTAATATGCTGTAGAGGTGTGATGAGTAACTCTATACTTCTTTAGTAGTGCTTCAATGACCCTATAAAAATGTGTTCTTTGATCACTAATAAATAGTCGTGGTACACCAAATTTGGTAAAAATATTAGTTTTCAAGAAAGTAGGTACAACCTTAGCATCATTAATTTTAGTGGCTTTGGCTTCCACACATTTAGAAACATAATCAACAAAAAGTAAAATATATTGATTACTAAATGACAAAGGGGATAAACCTATGAAATCGATGTCGCAAATATTGAAAATTTCGACCACTAGTATAGGAGTAAGAGGCATATGATCTCGGTATCCTAAGTTACCTATCTTTTGGTAGTTAGAGCATGCCTTACAAAATATGTAAGAATCCTTGAACACATTGAGCTAATAAATGTAATACCCGGCTAGATTCCGACATCGGAATCTCTACTTTTCGGCGAAATCTCCGTGGAAATCTAGAATTCAAAGATGCCGGAGCCTTCTAGAAGGGTGAAAGGTGTTTTCTAAAATGTTTTAACATGATTTTATGATTTTAATGCAAAAGAAATTGAGTTTTGAAGAGAAAAGACCAAGGAGTGAAGAATCTAGGTTCGGCCGCCGAACATGGGGTTGTTTAGGAGGCACGTTAGGCTGCCGAATGTGGTGGAGCTGTGGAAGCAGCTTTGGCCGCTGAAGGTGGTTAACCGGCCACCTATAAAAGGCCCCCAGACCGAAAATGGGCGAGTTTTCTCCCCATTCTCGAGCTAAGGTGAGTTCATGCCCTCCTTTGGTTGATTTCATGTTTTTCCTTCAACCTCCCAAGGTTTTTATGAGTTTTATCGTTGTTTTGAAGAGTTTTAAGTTTAGATTAAGATTTTGGAACTTAGAGACCTTCGGAGCTCTTGTCCTCCACATCTCCACATTCGGGTCGCACCAACCCTCGATCTTCAAGAGGTAAGTATAGATCCTTGCCTTCCTTTATGTTTTAATAAAGTTTTAAGAATTTTTGATGCTTGTGTGTGGGTAGATGTGCATGTTAGGGTTTATGTGGGTTTTATGCCCAATGTATGTCTATGTGATGTTTGTTTTGGGGGTTTAAGCTAGTTTATGCCCCTATATGCATGTGGGAGTGTGTATGCATGTTTGGGAGAGAGCATGTGAGGTTTTGGGTTGTTTTGGGGTTGGTTTTGCTTGTGACAGATTCGGACCTGCTGTTCAGAGGGAACCAGGTTCGGCCGCCGAAGGCATGTTCGGCCGCCGAAGGCATGTTCGGCCGCCGAACCTACATGAGAGGCAGCCTTTGGACGCCTAACATGCCCCCGAAGGCCAAGACTTTCGGATCTGTTGTGGAGTTTCAGCCGCCGAAAGTGCCCCCGAAAGTGCCTGACTTTCGGATCTGGGAGAACCTTCCGCCGCCGAACCTGTCCCCAAAGGTGCATGGCTTTCGGCTCTGGAAGGGACTTTCGGCCGCCGAAGGTGCCACCGAAAGTGCCCTGTCCAACCCTTTCTTGGGAGTTTTCTATGCATGTTTTGGTAATGTTTTGGGAGGGTTTTTGGGGAGTTGTTTATGAGTTATTTTGAGTCTTGTTAGAGTGTGTTTGGTCCCTCATTTGAGTCCACCTGTGTAGGATTGGACCCGAGAAACCGAGGAGGCCAGCAGTGTTAGCTATTGCAGAGTCAGTCCAGCGTCTGCCAGAGGTGAGTAGAACTAACTAATCAGATGTTTTAAGCATGTTCACGCATCATGAATACCAGGTATATGTATTAGGTTGCTTGCATTAGATTTCACGAAAATGCTGCATTGCATAAATTGTTGTTGATGTGGATGGACCGAGGCGACCCACTAGCCCTAATTATGATATGTTAATGAAGTCCTGAGGAGCCCCACCGAGGGCCGGGCACCATGATGATAATGAAGTCCTGAGCAGCTCCTTCAAGGGCCAGGCATAGATCAGAGGGAGTTTTGGGTCATGTCCATCTGTGATGTGAAATGTTTGTGCTGTGACGCATTCCATGATAGCATGTGATTTATTAAACTGTTTTTCCTGTTCTGCTCACTGGGCTTTCTAGCTCACCCCTCTCCCCTAACCCCAGGTTTACAGATCAGAGGTAGTCCAGGAAGACGTCAATGGTAAAGGTTATGGCTATGTAATAGATTAGCAGTGGATATGTGATGTAAATTGATGTAAAGTAATGTAAGATAGATATATGTTGTAAGAATGATTTAATGTAGTAACTTGAGGATTAGTTATGTGCTTGGCCCTAATGTATGGTTAATCCTTTCTTATACATGATCCGTATGTTATGTTTTTAATAATGTCATATGAGAAACCAGGCTTGACTTATATAATGTTGACCACACTAGGGCTTTGATGAGGGCTCTGGTGTGGGTTATATGTTTATAGTATGTTGTATGTTCAGGTCAAGCTTGGTATGGTAAATGTTTTAAAGTTTTTATGGAATGTTTGATCATGTGTGGGATTATACCAGTTATACAGGATGTATGTTAGGCTTGCTACGGGTCCCGGCGGCTTTAAGCCGATCTGGATCCTAGCGCCAGTAGCGGTCCGGTTTCCGGGTCGTTACAATAAAAGTCTACATTTCAGAACCTTCCTTGTTGTCCTTTTGGGTCCGAAATGGCCTTCACAAGCCTCTAAATGACAGAAATGCAGAACTGATTCCGCTTCATTTTCTAGGATGCATCTTTTTACTAACTGGTCATCACAAAATCTCCATAGATATGGTTCATCCCAAACATAATATTTTGCATCATGTTTCAAATTTTCTCTATGTTTCTTAGCGTCTCTTCTGAAAATATTTTGGTTACTATATAATTTACCAAGCCATCATACCAAGGACTCGCAACCTGGATAGAAAGTAAATATTCATCAGGGAATTCATCTTTTAATGGGACCAAGTCTTGGAGCTGGAGTAAACAACTGAGGTGATTGGCTACCAAATTCTCCAATCCTTTTTTGTCTTTAATCTCAAGATCAAATTCCTATAACAATAAAATCCATCTAACTAGTTGAGGTTTTGCATCCTTCTTTTCAACAAATACTTCAAGGCTGTATAGACAAAAAATACAATCACTTTAGTGCTTAATAAATATGATATGCATCTTTCTATAGTGAAAACAATGGTGAGAAGTTCTTTTCAGTAGTAGTGTAATTACTTTGGGCCTTATCTAGAATTATAGATATACAACATAAGACATGAGGTCTCTTACTAATGCTTTGACCTAGAATAACATAGTGGCTGAGCTATCTTTGAGAAGTCCTTGATAAACCTCTTATAAAATCCTGCATAACTAAAAAAAGATCTAATATCTCGTAGGTCTGAACTGTTCCTATGAGTAGGGGTGAGCATTCGGTCGGTTCGGTTCAAAACCGAACCGAACCGAATAAACCGAAAATCGAAATTTTAGATTTTATGAAAACCGAACCGAACCGATTTTGGTCAGAAACCGAATCGAACCGAACCGGTCTGATTCGGTTCGATTCGGTTCGGTTTGATCGGTTTCGATTTTTAATATTTTTTTAATTTTTTACACTTTATTTTTAGTATTTTAAAATTTAATTAAAATATTTTAATTTTAATATAATTTAATTTCTCTATAGTATTGAAAAAACATATTATTATTCCTAATCGGTTCGGTTCGGTTTTTTCGGTTTTTTCTGATCAAAACCGAACCGAACCGAAATAACCAAAATTTCTGAAATTTAAAACCGAACCGAACCGAAATGTGTAAAAAACCGAACCAAATTTTCAAATCGGTTCGGTTCGGTCGGTTTTTTCGGTTCGAACCGGATTCTGCTCACCCCTACCTATGAGGGTGGTAGGAAACACTCTACACAAGAAGGCGTCTAAATGTGTCTGTAACCCTATGAACATCTTATAATTTATGGCATGCTCTCTAAGGTTTCTTGTGCCATTATAGGCTGCCATTGTAGGTTTTAGAAACTTCTTCGAGATGTTTTCTTCTTGGATACGGGCTGAGAAAGGTGAAGAGGTTCTTAGTCCTGCTTGAGCTCTTACTTGGCTCTTCAGCTCAAATAAAAGTTCTTCCTTCAGCCTTTACAGCATCTGTTTCACTCTTTCCCTTGCTTTAGTTCTTTTGGTGCTTACTGAGGACCTGGAGCTAGTTCCTTCTCCTTCATTTGTAGCTTCATATGCGTCAAGAGTGGCACTCTTTTTCACGTCATCATCCCTCCTCCTCATGTTTCCTTATGCTACCGTCATTGCTGGTTCATTATTCTCAGTATCAGGTATCAAGGTAGGTGTTGGTACTTGGCTGGGAGTTGGAACTTTGTAGTAGGTTCATAGGTGTAGGTGCCACAAGGCCCTTTGCTGCATGATTTAGTTCATCCTCATCATGGTTTGTTAAATTTGGATTGACATAGCTTGTAGGTCGTGGTTGGATGGTAGAGTTTGAGGAATGGTGTTTAAATGTGTGGGACTACTGGTATATGGCATGGTGGACATTATTGGTATAGTGAAATTCTTAGGAAAGTAGGGTCATTGGAAAAACTTGAGTGGTTGGCATTTTCACATTTTGGTTTTCATTCCTAGTAGATGTGGGTGTGTTGTTTTTTGAGCTAGACATATAGATCTCAATGGGTTTAATTTGAAAACTCAAGAGATAGAAAAATCTCCTTCATTCCCACAGATGGTGCTAATTGATGGCTGAAGAGATCAGGGGTCCACAAGATGGTGACACATGGACTAGTGTTAGAGGATTTTAGTAGTAGTAAATGAGCTTGGCTTAGTAAATGAGGATAGTAATGGAGTTGGGTAGTTCTTTTAGAGGCGTTAATATTTAAGGGTTGCAGAAGGAATTAAGAAGTTAGAGAAGATAAAGTAGAATTCCCCTTCTTGAGAATGGAAGGGGTATATATACTCGGTACAGGGTACACCTATAACATGTCCTTTCAGAATTGACGATGGCACATTTGATAGACTTGTCAGATGGTTCATTAATAATGTGGCAGTTGGCTCACTTAATATTGAGTCGGCTAAGACCACGCTATTCTTGACAAATAATATGTCAAAGCTACCATCACATGCATATTTAAAGTTTTGTACGGTTATCTAAAAAAATTGATCTGAGTGCCCTTATTCCGGGCACCTTAATCGTCAAACTCTCTAGAACTGTTCTTAGACCCTGATCACTGAAGGGCTGGACCCGACCCATCTCGGCATTTAATTATCTTTCCTCTAACCAAATTACCCGGGCAATAGGTGTCGTAATCTAGCGAGAGATATCCTTTATATGTTATCCCAACATAAATTCTATGGTCTCTAAAAATATATATTTTAAATGATTAAGTATGATTATTTTAATAATCTCTTATTAATATTATTTAGGAGAAAAAAATCTCTAAAAATTTTATGATTAATCATTTAAATGTCACTTATAAAATTTTAAGATTTAAAATTAGTTATAAAATTATAAAATTTAAATTTTATATTTAATAATTTAAATCTCACTTATTCGCTTCCAACTTGAGCTTACTGCCAATTACCTACCTCCAGGCCCAAATACTAACATCCAAGAACCAGTCCCTAACTTAGATGACATCAATTTCATTGATATCTCCGACAATCTCAAGCCTTGCTCCTATCTGCCAATGTCTACTATATATTTCTATAATTTTGTGATAAAGTTTGTTGAGTGAAATTATTAGGCTGATGCACAATCCTTATATTATTGTAAATATTAATTATATAGCACTTATTAGCATTGATTTTAGCATCATTCAATTATATATAAACTCAGTTAATTAACTGCTATTGTATGTAGGGTGAGCAATATTTATTTTCTCTCGAGATAAAATATTAAATTTAGAAGGGAAAGTATATTTTATATAAAAAAATTATAAATTTTAAGACAATTTTTATATAAAAAGAATAATGTAGCAACAACGTTGCACAAATTAAGAATTTTAAAAATAATTAGTTTTTAAATTTTAAAAAATATATTGAAAGGTTCAAAAAAAAAGTTTATTAAAAAGTTTCCACAGTTAAATGAAATATTGTTAACATTAATTTTAATATTAACTCTCCGTTTAAAATTAAAGATTTTATAAAAATTCAATTAAATTGAATTTTTTTTCTTGAAAAATTATTGTTTAAAATATAAAGTTTTAAAATTTTTTAATTTAAAAATTTTCATTATTTATGAAAATAAAATCATGAATAATTTTATAAAAATTCAAAACACAAGTGAATGCTTTTTTTTTTTTAATGCAAATAACTTTTATTACAAGGTTGCAATTGACAGAAAATTTACAGCATAGATACGAGAGTAGACAACTCCTAAGTCATTCAATCCAAAGATAACAATTTTTTCAAATACACAATATCAACCTAAATATTAACTGCCCACCTTAATTTTTTTTTATTTTAAAATTTTTATTTACTTTTTTAAATTTTATAATTTAAAATTAATATTTTCTCACTTTCTTCAAAAAAAATTAGAAGAACTTTTTTTTTTTTTTAAAAAAAGGACTTATATTTATGTGAATTAAATTAAAATTTTTAAACGTAATCAGAATCAATCAAATTACCAAAAATTAATAAAATAATAAATAAGTATAATTTATAATTTATACTTTTAAATTTATAAGCTTATAATTTTGATATTTAATATAACCTATTACAATTATACCTATTAGGAAAAAAAATTTCTACCATAAAAATAGTGAATAATTGGTTACATAATAGAATTGAATATTAATAGTTGGTTAAATATTATTTTGCCACATTTATTAAAAGATATATTTTTAAGAATATTAACAATTAAAATTATGTTAAGTTCACTATAGAAATTCATAAGGATATATATATATTTTTAATTTCATTCATATTTTATACTATAAATTTTTTATTCTTATAAAAAAGATTTTTTTCCACAAAAATATATTAATTCTATTTATACATTTATTAAAAAAAGATAATTATGATAATATGTCATCTTTCACATCTGAATTATCCATTTAAAATGTTATACTAAATTAATCAAATGATAATTCTCATTCAAATACGAGCCAATTCTAGGGCAAAATTAGGCCGCAAAATGGCTAAATATGCCCATATGTTGTGCAAGTAGACCCACTTGGGCGGCCCAGTCTCTGTATGAGCTGCAGGTTTCAGATTGGCTTTGCTTGGATAGCATTCTCGCCACTCCCATCAATAACAAAAAGCAACTGCATAAACCAATCTTGTTTCTCTCTTTCAAAACTCTTTTCTCTGGAGATGAATTCATTGGCATTTTCAGTCGGAAATTATACTCCAAAAAAGCTCAACATACCCATTTGTAATCATAACACAGTAGAAGCATCAAATTTCAAATTCAAAATCTCATGCCAAAGCCACGAAAACTTTGTTTCTCCATTAACTGCAGAAGTAAAGGAAATCCAAGCTTTGTTGAAGAGAAGAGAAGCAATGGGTGTTGGCTTCTTTACAGTTTTTGCTGACGTTTTATTGCAACCGCTGCCCATTGCAGAAGCAGCAGAAGAAGCAGGTGTATGTGAACTAACTGTAACACCTTCGGGCCTTGCTTTCTGCGACAAGGTTGTGGGGACAGGCCCTGAGGCTGTCAAGGGACAACTCATCAAGGTAATTTACAAATTTATTAACCTTGTTTTGGCCAACACTGTTGTATGCAAGTTTGCGTTTCCATGCTTCAACATGTTTAAGACTCGGCTCACCATCTAATTAAAGATATTAGTGCAGGCACATTATGTTGGAAAATTGGAGAACGGCAAGGTTTTCGACAGCAGTTACAATCGAGGAAAGCCTCTCACGTTTCGTATAGGTGTTGGTGAGGTATGTACTTTACAATGTCAATAATTTCATAGAAACCTTTGTGATTATAATACAAGAAAAAAAATGAATTTTTTTTTTTTTACAAATAATAAAGTTTTTCATTGATAAATTTTACTGATAAGCTAAATATGTATATTGTTTATGTGTTTGCATTTTATCGGTAAAATAAATTACTGAAGTAATATTTCTTAATTTAAGTTTGTCATAATATATCGAATAGGGTAATGATATGTGATATATTAATATTTTAATAATTCTCAACACAAAGGGATAAGTTTAGTTAGTATTCTGTTGAATTTGTTTTAAGATTATATGCACAGACATGTAAATCGAAGAAGTTATTTTATAACTTAAGATGGGTGTATATAAAATTAATATAATTCAGCTCATAGTCACTATTTTTAAAATTTGTAGTTTTTTAACATATTTCATAAATTTAAATATTTCTATATCTAAGTATACAATGTTTCTATATGTAGAATCAGAAACGGAATATTAAAAATATAAGCAATTTAGATAATATTATATCTAAATAAATATATTAATTATGGATGATATTTTACTTTAAAATTATTTTTGGTGTTTTTCCTTGTTATTTTTTTTTTAAAATTGTTGATAACAACAAGTTATTCTAGAAAAGGATGCATAGGTAAATCCCAATTAATATGGCTTTGAATATAATAAATTTTCAAAAAGTTTAATTGGGAATTTGTTGAATTTTCAACAGGTCATCAAAGGCTGGGATGAAGGTATTCTAGGTGGTGACGGAGTTCCTCCTATGCAAGCTGGTATGGATATATATCACATAAAGGAATGAGTGCAGCAAGTATTACAAAGAATCTAACAAATCTTAAACAAATTATTTTTACCAAGATCCACGGAAAATGAAGATGCGGACATAATCAAAATAAGATTAAAAAATTAAATTTATTTCTGAATTATACAGTACTAAATTTTATTTTTTAATTTTAATTTATCTCTGAAAATATTATTAAAAAGTCAAATAAAAAAAATTTTGAAAGTATGAGTTACGTTCTTTGCAGCATATATAAAGATGGCAGCTTATATTAGGTAGCGCCACCATAAATGAATATTTTAATCTTTTTGACTGAGGTTTAATCAAGAGGTCTTGGACAAGTTAAGACCCATCTCTTGTTATGTTTAGCATAATATATTTTCTTTATTGTAATTTAATTAGGAGGAAAACGAATCTTGAAGCTTCCTCCAGAGCTTGGATATGGCGTCAGAGGGGCTGGCTGCAGAGGAGGTATACACTAACACCCTTTTATCTTAGCAACCTATACAACAATAAAATTAATTTAGAATTCAATTCATTTTAAGTTTAACTAAGGGGAAAAAAATGAATTTTCAATTTCTAATATTGATTTCATTTTTATAATTTTATTGTTTAGAATGAAAGAATTTGATTTTTTAATTGTAACTTAAAAAATATTCAATTTCAACTCTTCTGATTTTTAAATAATTTATTTAAATTTTTTTATATATACATATTAAATTATACTAGACGAAGGGTAAATATTTTTGTGCAATTTATGTTGTAGGGTCATGCATCATTCCTCCAGATTCAGTTCTCCTATTTGATGTGGAGTTTATTGGGAAATGATATCAACTGCTTTTCTAACTCTGGAGAGGATTAATTATATTTTGCTCAATGGAATTCCAATTTTAGATTTCAGATTATGGAATATATTTCTAATTTTTGTATATTTGTGATTGAGCTCCCTAAATAATAAGAATACATTTGCTTCCCAAACAATTTTTCTGCCTAAATAATGATATTAATTGGAGTTAAAATAATTGAAAGATAAAAACTGCTAGAATTTGCCTTTGTGTTTTGTTAATTGAGTTGCTGGAACCTCGACATTTATTTAAATTTAAATTAATAAAAATTAAAATTAATTTCATCATAATTTTTTAAATAAATTTAATTTAAATTTAATTTTTAAATTTATATAATAAATAAATAAAATTTTAAATTTAATAATATTTAATATACTAAATTTGTAACCGTTCATTTATAAATTTACGAGTAAACTCGCTGAACATGCTGTTGAATACTTATAAATTTGTTAAATAAACTTCTGAAGATTTTTCCTTAAATATTAATATTAGTTTATATTTTATAGAGTTGTAATTATATTTATTTTTATTGTGATTCTTCTAAACATAATATATTATTTAAACTTATTGTATAGTCATTATAAAAAAATTTATAAAATATTTATTATTTTAATATATATTTTTAATGTGAGGTTAATGTGAAGCTTAAATGCATAAAAAAAAACAAGTTGTTTACTTTTTTCTTTTAACCAAGCAATTAAATTGTATTGTAAATTTAATGGATAAAATAAACTAACATAGAAAAAAATATTAGCAAAAACAAAAACAGCTCACACAATCTAAAATCTAGTAGTCTAACCAAAATCCCAATGCAAAAAGAGTAAACTTAGTTCAATTAAAGGTAATCGATAATCTCGACCATTGTTCGTTACTTTTATCACTAAACATAATAGAAAACATTACCATCTACTATATTCATCACGATGGAAGCGTAATAGTGAATATAAAAATAATAAAAGAGCAAACTCCTAGTCTACTCTCGTCGAAAACTTCTTAAAGCCACAGTCAAATCATCAAATCTAAAAAATTACCCAAGCAACAAAAATCAAAGAAGCCCCAAAAGGCTATCTCCAAACTCAACTCAGACAACCCAAGTCAATTGGCAATGTTCACCAAATATGAGAAGTTGGCTCATAATATTTCATTTTATAATATTCATGAAATCCCTATATTAAGCTATATTGAGTTTCAACCAACCATTGCAAACCAAACTTGAGTCTGTTGCCAACTCTCTGAGCACACAATGCAAGTCCAAAAATAAGCAATCACACTCAAAAATAAATCTAGACCACAAAGATGAAAACCTAAAATTATACATACCAACAAATGAAAAATCACTAGAAATCAAGGCCCCGTCCTTGTAAGCCTTGAAAAACTCGTCGTCCCCATTATTCTTCCTCTCTTTCTCTCCATGTGAGGTTTTTTAAGTTAGATGATTTCTGTTTCATTTCCCATCAATTCCAATATGGTAATAATAAAATTCTTAAAATTTATACGAGTAATTCAAATTTGGACACAATTTTTATGAGAATATCTGTAATTGATACCTGACCAACATAAATTCAACTAGTATTTCTTTTTTGATAGTTTTATGATAAACAAAATGAAAATCTACTTTAGTATGCTTATTCAATGTATAAAAAATAGAATTAGAAAACAAATAAGTAGCATCAATATTATCATACTATATAATCAAATTTTACTTTGAATATAATTAATTTCACAAAATAGAGTTTATAACCACAGTACTTTCTATTTTTATATATATATTTTTTATTTAAGGATTTTATATACAAATTAAAGATGGTAAGAAATATAATAAATTTTAATAAAAATAGAGATGAAGACTATATTACCTTTCAATTAAAATGACTATACAAATAGTATAAATCTAATTAATATTCAACAAATACTCAACTTATTGAAGGACCAATTCAATGAAGATATTAATATTATAAAACTGCACTTATTAAAAAAAACTAGTAAAATGACAGATAAAAAAAATCCAAAGACTACTTCAGAAGTAGCTGTACCAATTGCTCTGTAATTGGCTTAACTCAAGACTTTGCAACAGTTTGTTGCCTTTTAGTATTCCAAGAATTAAGATTTTTACTCATAAATCAGTATACAATTTGCAATCATCTAAACAATTTGTCCAATTTGCATCCCTATATACACTAAGTTGAGCATGAATAAATTTTGTATTTATTTGAATTTCTGCCCCATACAAAGATTCTTATAAAATTATACCTTCAGAGACCTTATAAGTGATTCAAAAAAGAAGAACAGCAATCTAAGTTATAAAACAATAAAAGATGAAAAGAATAGCTTATATAAAAAAAATAAAAAATAAGAAAATTATTTTTTAATTCTTGAGTTATAGCATAAATAATAGATTTGACCTTTTATTTTTAGAATCCAACACTTTTTTCTAAGGTTTAATTCCATCAAAATTCAATATCTGTTCATAAAAAATGTCTGTTAAGTCAATGATTTATATCTGGTAAAAGGAAAGAGAATAAATATAATCTAAAAAATATCTTTATCAATAATAAATCAAAAAAATTACTATTTAGTCCCTATGATATGGAGAAACTCGCTATTTAATCTTTTAATTTTAAAAAATACATTAAAATATTCCTAATGTTTCAAAAAGTCTACTAATCCCTCCATTAATTTTGTCATTAAGCATTTTACTATTTAGTCCATATAGTTTTAAAAAACTTATTAGGTGATCCCTCCAATTATTAAAAAATTTATTAATTAGTTCCTCTGTATCATGAGTATTTTAGAATTTTTTTATAATACTTAAGGACTAAAATTAATAGATGGACTAGTAAGTAAATTTTTTAATATGTCATAAACATTTTAATGCATTTTTCAAACGATAAGTAGTGATCGACCACGAGCGGTATCGCAAAAGCAATTTTTATTAAGTTTTAATTTTTTATTTTTAATAATTTAAATTTTATACGTTTTGATTTTTATTATATTTATTGAGTTTGAATATTGAATTTATTGAAATTTTTATTTATTTGTGGAGATTGAATTCGAAATTTTTTTTTTTTGGATTTTGACGGAATTAAATTTCAATGACAAAGTATTGGATTTGAAAAGTAGAAAGATAAATCTGGATTTGAAAAGTAGAGAGATAAATCTATTAATTATGTCATATATCTCAAAGAGAAAAAAATATTTTTCCTTTGATTTTTATTATATTTATTGAGTTTGAATATTGAATTTATTGAAATTTTTATTTATTTGTGGAGATTGAATTTGATATTTTTAGTTTGTTGCCTTAATTTGTAAATGAAATTTTATTGATTTGATTATTTGATAGAGTGACCTATAAATTTGCCGGAATTAAATTTTAGGAACTAAAGGTTGAGTTCTAAAAAAGGTAATTCAGTCATTTTTCTTATCATTAACGGCATTTTTTATACAGAGACCTTTAATTTTGATGGAATTAAATTTCAGGAACTGAAATATTGAATTTTTAAAATAGAGAAACGAATTCATTAATTATATTATATGTCAGAGATAAAAAAAAATAATAATTTTTTCAATAAAAAAAAAGTTAGAAAAACAATAAAGATAAAAGAATGGCTATACAGATGAAAAGGCAAATTTAAAAAAATAAAGTTAGAAAGTTTTTCTATTTCAACCTGAGGTCATAATTGCGGATTAAAGCTCTTTAACAGCATTGATTATAAAAAAAAATTATAAAATATAATTATAAAAGATAAAAGCAAAATTACAACATAAAAATAAAATATTGAACAAAAAATGCCTTAAAAAGAATATCTTGAACTTTCTCTTTATTTTAACTTATATATATAAAAAGATAAATATCAATAAGTTAAATAATTCAACAGTTTAAAAGTTTAATTTAATAGAATTAGATTAGATTATATTAAGTTTAGCATGATTAAATAGATGAATAGAATAAATTACGTTTTAAAAATTGTTAATTATCAGTTGAAAAATATAATTAAATTAGCCAATCAAAATATAAAAAAAAAAGAAAAAATAACTTAAAATTTTATAAAAAAAAGAAAAATAAAATATTGAAATTCAAATAATTCAAAATTTTAAAAGCTAAGTTGTAACATGATTAGGTTAGATGATTATATTAGATTATGTTAGTCTTATCCAGAAGATTAGATTATGTTAGTTTTATGAGGATCAGATTAGATGATAGGATTAGGTTACTTTTTAAAAATTTCCAATTATCATATTATCAATTAAATGTTAAATTAAAATTGGCCAACTAAAATACTGAAAAATTAAAAAAAATTAAAATTTTCTAAAAAGAAAAAAAAAATAGAATGCTGAATGTAGAGGTCTAACAATAAGTTTTTGAACAAGCCTTACAAGAAGCTCCATGAACTATGAATAGTTGTTTGACCAACGAATTACATTTACGTACCATCAATGCTAATCTTGGCATGTTTGACACGATAAAAGAAATAACTTATTAGTCCTTCTACTATAGGTATTATTTTTTTAAAAAAAATTAAGAAATACTCATGGTAACTATTCGAGTAAACAAACTTAGTAATATTATCCATAAATGTATTGAGTAACATAATAGGGAAGTAAAGGTTATAAATATTGGTATTGTACTTTAAGTAGGCGACAACATTGCTCATATTTATGGTCTTGTTGGAGTAATGACAAACGAATTAGTAGAATTTGAAGAGAATATAATAGGCATTGCTCTGAGTTTAGGATCAAATAATGTCAGTGTTATATAAATGTGAATGACGGTTTAATAATACAAGAGGGAAGCTCCATAAAAGGAGGCTTATTTGGGCCGTGTTATAAATGCTCTAGCTAAACCTATTGATGGTCAAGGTGAAATTTTAGCTTTTGAATCTCGGTTAATTGAATCTTCTACTCAAAGTATTATATGAGTCTCTTCAAACAGAACTTATTGCTATTGATTTGATGATCTCTATAGGACATGGTCAATGAAAATGAATTATTGGGGACAGATAGACTGATAAAATAGCAGTAGTCACTAGATACAATTCTCAATTAGTAAATACAAAATATAATGTGTTTATGTAGCTATTAGGCAAAAAGCATCTTCTACGGCTCAAATAGTGATTACTTTACAGGAAAGAAGGGCAATGGAGTACATTATTATAGTAGCTGAAATAGCGGATTCTCCGACTACATTATAATACCTCACCCTTTATATAAGAGCAACTCTGGCTTAATATTTTATGTACCATGAACAATAAACTTTAATTATTTATGATGATCTCTCTAAATAAGTGCAAGTTTATTGCCAAATGCCTCTTCTATTACAAAGACCATCCGGTCGTGAAACTTCTATAGGAGATGTCTTTTATTTACATTCACGCCTTTTGGAAAGAGTCACTAAATTAAGTTTTTCATTAGTACGAGGTTCTAATTCTCATCAGGCAGCTATTTAATTTCTTTTGGCACCTTTTTGGACACAATCCTTATCATTGCAGGCTTTGTTCTCATACGGTCGTTTATGATTAGTTAGGCTTGTCTACCTCGAGCTCCTTCGAACCTTATCTGGCCTATGGACTCATACCTCAATTGGTCTGAGTCTTGTCGTATGCAACACGTTGTGGCCCTGTATTGGATTGGCCCAGGCCTCTTTGGTTTGGGCTGCAGTAGGCTTGGTGGTCCGGAATCCATTAGTCATCAAGGCCTTATACATATAGATGTATCTGAGTCAATAACTACTCAAGCCATAGGTGAATACTTATATTTCATTACATTCATTGATGACTATACTAGATATAGTTATGTGTATTTAATGAAATATAAATCTGAATCTTTTGAAGAGTTTAACCAATTCAAAACTAAAGTTGAGAAATAAACTTAAATAAGTATTAAATCACTCAGATTCGATCGAGGTGGTCAATACTTGAATCAAGATTTTCATGATTATCTAATAGAGAATGAGATTCTCTCACAATGAACTCCACCTAGAACACCACAACACAATAGAGTTTCAGAAAGGAGAAGTTGTACTTTATTAGATATGGTACGGTCCATGATGAGTCTTGCAGATTTACCTTTGTCCTTTTAGGGTTATGCCTTGCAAACTGCGATATACCTTCTTAAAAGAGTTCCATCCAAATCTGTTGATAAGATTCCATATGAGATGTGGACTAATAAAAACTAGTCTTATCACACATAAAGATTTGGAAATGTGACGCTTATGTGAAGTGTTTAATATCTGATAAGTTAGAAGCTAAGTTAGATAAATATAAGTTTGTGGAATATCCAAAAGAATCTATTGGACATTATTTCTATCATCCCATTGAGAGAAAAGTGTTTTTCTCAAAACATGCTATCTTTCTAGAAAAGTGTTTTTCCTTAAAGGAAGCAGTAGGAGTCAAATAAAACTTGAAAAAGTTTACAAACCACATACTGACATACAAATGGAATAAGAACCAGAGATTGTAATGTCTACTGAAGATACACAAGTTGAAATAGCACCGCAAAGATTTGTTAAGACAAGTCGTGCTCCAATAAGATTAGACCTTCTTGTGGAGACTCACAACAATGTTTCACTCATAGCTGATGAGTCTAACAGCTATGAAAAAGCAATGTCTAACATTGATTCTTCAAATTAGCTTGAAGCAATGAAATTTAAAATGGATTTCATGTACACTAACCAAGTATGGACTTTCGTTGATGCATCTAAAGGAATAAAATCCATTGGGTGCAAATGGGTTTTTAAGAGAAAAACTGACATGGAAGGCAATATATAAATGTGCAAAGGCAGGTTAGTTGTTAAAGGTTACAGAAAAAGACAAGGTGTTGACTTTGATGAAACCTTTTCACCAATAGTTATGATTAAATCCATAAGAATTTAGCTTGCAATAGCAGCATACTATGATTATGAAATTTAGCAAATGGATGTTAAAATAATATTCTTAAATGGTAATCTTCTTAAGGATGTGTATATGATACAACCCGAAGGTTTTGAATCCAAGAAATTTCCTAATTAGGTATGCAAATTGCAAAGGTCTATTTATGGACTTAAGCAAGTTTCGCAAAGTTGGAACAACTGTTTTGACAAAATAGTGCAATAGTTTGATTTTGTCAATAATATGGATGAACCTTATATTTATAAGAAGTTTAGTGGAAGTGGTTTTGTATTTCTTATTTTATATATAGATGACATTAATAATAGGAAATGCTATTCCATTACTATAATTTGTAAAGATTTGGTTGTCCAAGAATTTCTCTATGAAGAATTTGGGAGAAGCCATTTATATTCTGGGAATTAAGATCTATAGAGATAGACCCAAGAGATTGCGAGGATTATCCCAATCCATTTACATTGACAAGGTGCTAAAATGGTTTAGCATGGAGGAATCTGAAAGAGATTTTTTTTCCTATGTCACATGGAGTCTATCTCTCTAAAAACATGTATCCTAAGACACCAGTTGAAAGAGAAAGAATGGAAAAGGTTCCATATGCTTCAACTATAAAATCCATAATGTATGCGATGCTATATATTAGACTAGACGTATCATATGCTTTGAGCATAACTAGTAGATATCAAACAGACCTAGGTGAAGATCATTGGACTGCTGTAAAAAATATTTTTAAGTACTTAAGAAGAATTAAGGATAATTTTCTAGTTTATGGAGGGATTAGTGAACTCAAAGTTCATGGATATTCGAATGTGAATTTCCAATTAGATTTTGATAACAAATCTTAATCTAGTTATAATTTTACTCTAAATGGTAAGTCAGTAAGTTGGAAATGTTTCAAACTATAAACCACCACAAATTCTATAACAAAAGCCAAGAACACATCTGTGTCCTAGGCAACAAATGAGACAGTTTTGGATTAAGAAATTCATTTCTGAACTTAGTGTAGTTTCTAGCATTGTTGATCCACTTACATTGAAATGTGATAATAATGGAGTCATTGCATAAGCAAAGGAACCCAGGTCCATTAAAGATCAAAGTATATACTTAGACGATTCCAAATGATTAGAGAGATCATTGAAAGGAAAGATGTGGAGATAAAGTGAGTTCCACTAATGAGAATCTTAAAGATTCTCTTACTAAAGCATTATTCTAGTAGAAACATAAATATTGCATTTATACTTATGGAACAAGTCATATGGGTGATTAACTTTAGTGCAAGTGAGAGATTATTAGTAATATGCCCTACAGCCAATCTGTTGGTCATAGTTGAATATTATTTTTCATATATTTTAAGTATTTAAATACATTATACAAAGGTTGTTATTTATATTTAGTATTAATTTAATTGAATATCGAGTAAAAATAAAGTCCATGAAACTATATTATTGTGCAAAAAAAATTATAATATGATTATAATTATGAGATTTCTATTGCATTTAAGTAATGTCTCCAAATATTCATGGTCAATGTTCTTATCATGATTGGACAATATTCTTATCATGATTGGACAATAATTAGAGCTGTTGAGACTGATACATATTATGTTCTTTTCTTTTATAGGAAGCAACTGATCTCATAGGTTGAGATATGTGAGATATCTAAAACTAATATGTGGGTGCTTATTATATAAATAAATGTACTGAACTGACCCGCCTGAAAAATTCATTTGGAAAATAACTTATATCTATAGATTACTCGAGTGATCCTTTGACTTGAAATCAATAAATAATCTTATATTGTGATTTTTATATTTTGATTTATCTTACACATTACTTAGTTCATGAGTAACAAATGAGGATGAATTAGATATATTAGAAACTGTATGAAGATTTTTATGTGACTGAGATAGGATTCATCACTTTAGGTTAAATTAGGAAATGTTACATTTATTCTCTGCTAGCATTGATCATGAAATCCTTATGTAAGGTGAAATGAAATTAGTAAATGAGATTTGAAATTTCATTCAATCGGTCAATTGCTAATAAATAAGAACTAATATGATTTAATGTTACAGACAAGCTTCATGTATTAAATATTAAATCATGATATTTGTAATATAAGGATATTAATTACACTGAAAAACCATACATTGAAAGGTTAAGTCAAACCACTTTTGACATTCTAAATATTTAGGTAGTCTTGACATATTATTAAACAATATTATTGATATTCAAATTAATTAATTAATTAATTAATTATATTTATTACCAATATATTTAAAAGTTAAAGGGTCACACACATAAAGAATTGTATGAGAAAATAAAAAGGAAAGTTAAATTAAGTAGGACATGATTGCATATAAATTGACATTGAAATAAAATTGTAATTTGAAAAAATTATAATTTTGATCCAATTAATTAAGTAGGAATTTAATTAAAATTGTCTAAAATTCATATGGCCTATTTATTAATGTTTTGGACTATAATTATAATTTATTTATTTAGTTAGTTAAATAAATAAATAAATATTATTATACTAAAATCCTAGGACTTTAATATAAAAGTATTTTTTATGAGAGTGAGTTGGAAGAGACTTTTGAGAGACTCCAAAATTTATAGAAAATGTAAAGAGTTAGCACTTAAAACCTCTCTCTTCTCAAATCCTTAAAACCGTTTTAAGGTTTTTCGATCGTTGTTATTAAAAATTGGAAACTTGGACGGTTTGTGGTTTTTGATAATCGGACCGATATGAATAATCTCGTATTTTTACTGTAAAAAAAAAAATATATATTTATTTTCTCTTTAATGTTATTACTTCTTTTCGTTTAAATGTGATCTATGTTAGTAAAAATTTTAATTTTTTATTTTTTTCATCGAATTCAATCTAATTGAAACCCATCACATATCTACTTTAAAATATATAAATCTTAGTTTCAAAAAATCATATCTTCTATCAAAACATTCACTGAACCGTTAATTTTTAAACTTTAATCTTTATAATATAGATATATATAGATATGGAGACCAAAAGAATTTATAGTTTTAGCTAGCATAGAATATTCTATACAATTGAGTACATAATTATCATTTTTTTTTGAATCAAGAGTACATAATTATCATTAAATTTCATTATCCTACTTCACCAACACAAGAGTATGACCCATGCTTATTGCTACAATAAGTGAAAAAAAATTCAAAATATTAAATTCTATGCTATTTTATATAAATAAATAATTATAAGTAAATTGAATGTCGTGATTTATTATTATTTAAATATTTTTATTATTTAAAACTTTTTTTAATTATAGAATATAGAATAGATAATGTAAATCTTAAATGTCTTTAGTAATGGTGTTTTTCAATGCATGATGATCACATCAAAATAATAAATGGTTCTTTAAGTGCTTTTCATATGACTTCAAATGAACAGATTTTTTTATCCTAACCAAACGAGCAGTTCAACCCAATATTTCATTTGAAGGTCTTTTTTTCTCTCTCACATATATATATATATATATACACTAATTTGTAAGTTAGGTATATGGAATATTCATTAAACAATTTAAGAGTCAATTTCAAAATCCCTTAATTTTGGGAATTTCAAACTAATAGAAATCAATTATGCTTTCTTTTACTATGCAAAGAATTTGCACTTAACAGTTAACAAAGCCTATATGGCTAGAAACAATATAAGAATAGGCCCATTAGAATAAATTCAAATCAAAGAAACGGCCCACCCACTAAGGAGCCCAAGAAGCCCATATCTAGAAAAACTTTGGAATACCTCGTCAAACCACCACAGTCGAACACAGCTACAGTAGCGAGAGGAAAGAAGGCAGCAAGCCTATTGCATATCTAGAAAAATTAAGATCGTAACAAAGTTTAAGTAATCAAAACTACTAAATTCAGAAAATCATAAAAAAAAAAAAGAAAACTGAACACAAAATTGTCATCCAAGCTTCTGTAACTCAAAGCTACTAGCTACCCGCAAAGAAATCGATGCCATGATAATTTCATTTTGTTGTAGCTATGGAATAGTCCATAAAAACCAAGCAAAATTCTTGCGTTCATTTTTATTAGAAAAAATTATGTTTTAGTCTAAAAATAAATATAATAATAAAAAAATAAAAAAAATATAATATTTAACGTTGTTCGACTAAATATCAGCCTATATTCACGAATAGTAATAAAAAATATATTTTTTTTTCACTATATAAGAAAAATATCATATATAAATATTGTATAACCATTGGAGAAATTTCTACCCATTATTTTCCACAATATTTGTATACCCTCTCACAAAAATACAGAGGCTCATGCTATCTCCACCCGTGTTTTAAGCCACCCCATTGAAATAATAATCCTTTAGTTCCTCTATAGAAAATACCTCAAGAGTAAATTTCATTCTCACATTTCTAATGTTTAAGCCATCTCATTGAAACAAATAACACTCCAAATTTAGAGGAAAAATACCCATAACTCCTCCTAGCTCAGCTCCCCCACACCTTTGGACTCGAGGGAAATTTTTTCCTTGAGGGAGGACCTCGCCTCCTTGCTCTTTGTGCCTCCCCTTGGTATGTACTTGATTTCTTCAGCTCTTACCTATAAAGTACTTAATTTCTTCAGCTCTTGCCTATTTATAGGCAAGAGCATGGCCACTTGTTATTGTTCATTGAATGAAACAAGATGCTTCACTCAGTGCATTTGCATCAAATGAAGCAATTGCTTCATTAATACACCTCAATCATTGTATTTTATTTTTTTTTTCTTTTTAAAACTTAATAATTCTCTACCTAAAAAGAAAAAAAATATAAGATTTATCTCCATTATAAATAAAAATCTTTTTCTTCTCCAATTTCCTTCAACACCTGTGTTTGACCTTATTGAATAAGGGTCTACTCTTTCTTTGTCTAAGAGTAAAACTCATCTTGTCCTCCTCGCACATCCACTTACGTGCGTTTTGGAGTTGCATCTTTCCGTATGGCTAGGGGCGGAGGGAAAATGCTTTGAAGGGGGATGACTGTGCCGCAGCGGCACAGCCGGTGGTGCCGCAGCAGTGCAGTTGCAGCGTTTTGGTTTGGAGGATGAAGAAGAAGGAAGGCGGCTGGAAATAATAGAAGTTTGAATGTTTTATTTTTTTTAGGGTTCTTCAAAACGACGTCGTTTTGAAGATTTTATTAAAAAAAAAATAAAAAATTAAACGGCGCCGTTTTGTAGCCTTAAATAGGAAAAAAAATAAAAGTTAAAACGTATATATACATATGCAGAAGCCTAAGTTCAACGCCACAACACCAATATCAAAGCAAAGCACGAATATCAAGGCCACAACTCAGCCTGCCTCTGCCAGTCTGCCTGCAACCTGCCTGCCTGTCTCCTCGCCTGTGCTATTGTGCCGCCGGAATCCGCCGCCGGTCAGGTGAGTCTGCTTTTTTTTTTTTTTTGTTATTTGCTTAATTAATTAAATGTTCAATTTATTAGGGTTTATTCAATTACAATTAGTGATTAATTATCAATTTGTTGAATAAATTAGTTACAATCATATTATAATTGTTGTGTGTTTTACATACTTTTGAAATTGTTTTTAAATTGTTTAAATTTGTTCAATTAATTGAGTATTTAATTTAGGGTTTATTAAATTAAAATTAGGGATTAATCATGAATGTGTTGAATAAATTAGTTACCAATCATATTGTTTAATGTTTATGTGTTTTACATACTCTTGAAATTGATGTTAAATTGTTAATTATGATACTAATTATGTATGTTTGTGTGTTATACATAAATTTAGGTTTTATTTAAATTTAGATATTGAGAAATTTAAATTGAATTTTATACACAAACTATTAAGTTAATTTAATTGTTAAGTTAATTCCTAATCTACTAAACCCTCTTAATTTTTTTCAAGAAAAGAAAAAATCATAATACAATAAAGGAGAATATTGTGGAATGCTTATTTAGTATACTTCTAGTATTCCACAACCAAACAAAAGTTCAAAAATAAAATAATACCATAAAAAAAATTGTACCAATAAAGAGCACTCTCACTGCCCAAGAACGATTAAAACCCCAACTCCACATAGAAAATTACTTCATTGAAAACAGTAGAATAAAAACAACAAATAAATTCTAATTAAATGTGAATTACTAATAGTAGGTAACCTTTTATACTTTAATTGGAACATACTGTATAATTTTGGTAGGCCACTGTCGAATTTATGTCAAGTACATAAGAAACTTAAATAGTTAAATTGATAGTCTTTGATGAATGTGTAATTGATTTTAATATTTTATTTGTTTATTTAAATAGGAATTACAATAATGATCGACAAATATTTTACCAAACTACCAAAAAATTTAGAACCTTTAAATTCAAAACCAAAGGAGAAAGTTGCTTTTGTTGAGAAAGAAAGTCTTGCATCAGATGATGATATTATTGGTGATCCTGAACTGCGAAAACCAATTGATAGTTACCCATTTGAAATTAGAGATTCATTGAGGAGAAGATACTTAGCTAAAGGCCCTTGTCAACCAGTTGGGCATGAATTTCCATTCACTCTTATTCGCGAAAAGAATCGAAGGTTTCAAGTTGCTTGGTTCAAGGATTATGAATGGTTAGAGTATAGTGTATCTAAAGACAAAACTTATTGTTTATATTGTTATTTGTTTGCAAATAACAATAGAAGTGGGGGAAATGTTTTTACTGAGATTGGTTTTAATAACTGGAAAGATGGAAGGCGTGCATTTGTCAATCATGAAGGAAGTCCTGGTAGCTCACATAGTGGTTGTAGAATGAAGGTCGAGCAACATCGTAATCAAAGAGGGAATGTGAATCAGCTATTGGCAAGACAAACTGCTGCTATGGAAGATGATTATCGCACTCAATTGTCAACGGTTGTAAGTGTTGCTCGAATACTTTTAGAGGAAGGTTTACCTTTTAGAGGACATGATGAATCTACAGAGTCACTCCACCGAGGTAATTTTCTAGAACATATTAGTTGGGTATGCAAGCGAGAAGAAAATGTAAATAAAGTGATGGGAAAGAATGTTCCAGGAAATAATCAATTGACTTCTCCTACGATTCAAAGGGATATTATTGAATGTTGTGCAATAGAGGACATGATGAATCTGCAGAGTCACTCCACCGAGGTAATTTTCTAGAACATATTAGTTGGGTATGCAAGCAAGAAGAAAATGTAAATAAAGTGATGGGAAAGAATGCTCCAGGAAATAATCAATTGAATTCTCCTACGATTCAAAGGGATATTATTGAATGTTGTGCAATGGAAACGAGAAAGATCATATTGAATGAGCTAGGGGAGAAGAAGTTTGCTCTTTTGGTTGATGAAGCCCGAGATTGTTCAATAAAGGAGCAAGTGTCTTTGGTGTTGAGATTTGTTAATGGCAAAGGAATGGTTTTGGAACATTTTCTTGGATTGGTTCATGTGAATGAGACTTCTGCAAAAGTTCTAAAAAATACTATTGATACTTTTTTTGCCAAGCATGATTTATCACTTGCAAAACTCAGAGGGCAAGGTTACGATGGAGCTGCAAACATGAGCGGTGAATTTAATGGGTTAAAAACACTCATTCTAAAAGAAAACAAAAATGCACATTATATTCATTGTTTTGCCCATCAACTTCAGTTAGTTGTTGTGACTGCTTCATATGAATCAGAGAGTGTATGTGATTTCTTTGAAACATTGTCAATGATAGTGAATACAATTGGAGCTTCGTGCAAAAGAAATGATTCTCTTCGAGAAATACACAATGAGAAAGTGTTGAATCAAGTGGAGATGGGTGAGATTTCAACTGGAAGAGGTCAGAATCAAGAAATAAGTTTAGCTCGGCCTGGTGATACACATTGGGGTTCTCACTACACAACAATAGTTAGACTTTTTGACATGTGGAATTCAGTTGAAAGAGTGTTGTTGGCAATAAACAAACTAGGTGAAAGTCTTAAAATCCGACAGTCTGCTGGGGGTGTATTTGATAAGATGGATTGTTTTCAATTTGTTTTCATTGAAAAGTTCATGATGAAGATTTTGGGAATTACAAATACCCTATCAAAGATTCTACAAGCAAGAGATCAAAATATAGGATATGCACTCAATATGATTAATGTTGTGAAAAATAAGTTGCAAGAATTGAGGGAAGATGGTTGGGATAATTTATTGAAAGAAGTAACTGAATTTTGTGAAGGACATTCTATTGATGTGCCTAATATGGAGAATTTTGTCCATGGTCAATCTCGAAAAAGGCTTAAGGGTGGAGAACCAATGACATATCTTCATCATTTTCGGATCGATATCTTCATAAAGGTATTTACTTTTACCTTATTTTAAAAGCATTGATAATTATTTAATTATATAATATAATTCAACCTTTAATTTATATGATATTAGGTAATTGATGTTATTGCAATGGAAATGGATAAACACTTCACTGAGGCAAATACAGAGCTACTTAGATGTGTGATGTGTTTGGATCCTTCAAATTTTTTTGCAAATTTTGATCATGTTCGCTTATTGCAACTAGTTAATTTGTATTCAGATGATTTTAGTTCCACTGATATAATTGAGCTTGACCATCAACTTCAAAATTATATCTGTGATATGAGATCAAATGAGATATTCTCAAATATTTCCAATCTTGGAGATCTTGCAAAGAAGATGGTGGAGATAAATTACCACACTTATTTCCCTTTAGTCTACCGACTAATCGAGTTAGCATTGATATTGCCGGTTGGAACAGCTAGTGTGGAAAGAACTTTTTCGGCGATGAATGTGGTGAAGACTGATTTACGCAACCGATTAGGAGATGACTTACTATCAGACTGTTTGGTGTGTTACTTTGAGAAAGAAATTTTTAGGAGTATCGATGATGAAGTGATTATGCAATCTTTTCAAAACTTGGCGTCTAGAAGAAACCAATTGCGACCACTAAAAATTCGTCGACCAAATCCTTGTTAGATGTATAAATAATAGATTTATTTTGTTCGGTGAAAAATATTGGATTTGTTATCTATAAAATTATATTGGATCTATTGTGTTGGATAAACATGTTAAATCATTTGGAAAATGTCCATATTTTAGGGATGTTTTGTTAAAATTTCGGTAAATTATTAATGTCGCGCTAAGCCAGTGGTGCCCTACCAAAGGGAAGCTCCTGGCTCCGCCACTGCGAATGCCTACCTACAATGATAATGTCGATCCTTCCCGCATGTCTACCAACATGCAATGGACGTCCACCTATGTGCCCCTCGTTGCCATCGGCTTTCTCCACTTGTGCCCCAGTAGCACTCCTCCGGTCCACATGGTTAGGTGACTTCACTATCCTCTTAGCCTTACACCTATTGTTGCTTCTCTTCGAGCAATGTTGCCTTTTCTTTTCTTGCTATGGCAACACCACCTTTCTTAGTTTTTTGGCTGCTTTTCTCTTGGCAACTTGGCTTCACTTTGAACCTCACATTCCTCTAGATCCTTCTTCATAGGGAAACTCACTATCCCATCATACACGTCCACCTGAAGTGTGATTCACTAATTACCGTCTTTTAAATTTTTTATTTTCCTTAGCAGTAGCACCCGTATACAAATCATGTATACATCATTGCTACATACTAGGTTTTGACCTTGTTCCTTCTGAATCAATCTTTAACCTTATCTCTTCTGAGAACTGGCTTTGGCCTTGTCTCTCCTAAACTCTAACCTTATTCCTTCTAAACCAAGCTTTGGCTTTGTTCCTTTCAAACTGGGCTCTGATATCACTTGCTAAAAAAATTACCAATTGATCCAAAAATAAATATAATAATAGAAAATAAAAGAGACATAACATTTAACGTAGTTCGGCTAAATACTAGCTTACATCCACATATAGCAATAAAATATTTTTTTCACTATGTAAGAAAAATATTACATATAAATATTATAATAATCACTTGAGTAACTCCCACTCAGTATTTTCCACAATATTTGTATACCCCTCTCACAAAAATACAAAGACTCCTACTATCTCCACCGGTGTTTAAGCCCACCCCACTGAAGCAATAATTCTTTAATTCCTATAAAGAAAATATTTTGAGGGTAAATTTCATTATCACATATCCAGTGTTTAAGCCACCGTACTGAAGCAAATAACCCTCCAAACATAGACGAAAAATACCTAGAGCTCCTCCTCTAGTTTAGTTCCCCCACACCTTTGGACTCAAGGGAAAATCTTCCCTTAAACGAGGACCTTGCCTCCTTTCTCTCTGTGCCTCCCCTTAGTGTGTTCCTAATCTCTTCAGCTCTTGCCTATTTATAGGCAAGAGCATGGCCACTTGCTATTGTGCATTGAATGAAGCAATGCATTTGCATCGAATGAAGCAATGCATTTGCATCAAATGAAGCAACAGCTTCATTCGTGTACCTCCATCATGCATTTTCCTTTGTTTTTCTGTTTAAAACTTAATAATTATCTGATTTGCAACACCACTGAAAGCAAACAATCAAAGCGAGGTATTAGAAGACCCTTATTAATATACAAGAGATTTACACAAAAAAAAATATTTAGAAATACAAGACTAAGTCAAAGTCACTAATGCAATTAAAAAAAAAATAGCTCCATATACTGTTAGTACCCATGATATCCTACTTGTCATATGCTGTTAGTACCCATGATATCCTACTTACTAGTAATATTGTCTCCTATATATTAACGGTAATGTTAATAGTGTTGTTAGTGGTTAATAGTACTGTTAGTGGTTAATAGTTCTATTAGTAGTGGAGTTAGTGTTTTGCTTTGTAATACCCGACTAGATTCCGACATCAGAATCCCTACCTTCCGGCGGAATCTCCGTTGGAATCTGGAATTTTGAAGATGCTAGAGGCTTCTAGAAGGGGTAAAATGTGTTTTCAAAAATGTTTTTACTGATTTCATGATTTTAAATGGAAAAAGAAGTGAGTTTTGAAAAGAAAAGACCAAGGAGGCGTTTGCCAGGTTCGGTCGCCGAAAGTGAAGTTCGGCCGCCGAACATGGAAAGGTTTCGGGAGTGCTTTTGGCCTCCGAAAGCTTTGTTTGAACGATCCAAGGTTCGGCCGCCGAATCTCAAGTTCGGCCGCTGAACATGCATGAGTTTAGGGGGCACGTTAGGCTGCCGAAGGTCTTTGACCAGGCCACCTATAAAAGCCCTTCAGATCGGAA
Organism: Manihot esculenta; assembly: GCF_001659605.2. NCBI lineage: Eukaryota > Viridiplantae > Streptophyta > Magnoliopsida > Malpighiales > Euphorbiaceae > Manihot > Manihot esculenta. The sequence continues at coordinate 21,898,291 of NC_035176.2, read as the reverse complement.
ATGGGCGAGTTTTCTCCCCATTCTCGAGCTCAGGTGAGTTTTTGTCCTCCTTTGGTCATTTTCATGTTTTTCTTTATCTCCTTCATGTCTTTATGAGTTTCTCGGTTGTTTTGAAGAGTTTTCAAGCTTAGATCTAAGTTTTGGGAGCTTGGAGACCCAAGGAGTAGTTTCCTCCCATCTCCATGTTAGGGATCACACCAACCCTCGAGCTCCAAGAGGTAAGTGTAGATCTTTGCTTTCCTTTATGTTTTAATGAAGTTTTAAGTAAGTTTAATGGAGTTTTAATGGTTGAGTATGGGTAGATATGCATGTTTAGGTTTTTGTGGGTTTTATGCCCAATGTATGCTTATGTAAGTTTATGTGATGTTATGTTGAAGGTTTAAGCTAGTTATGCATGTGGGAGAGTGTATGCATGATTGGGAAAGAGCAAGTGAGGTTTTGAGTGGTTTTGATGGTTTTGGCTTATGTGGGTCATAAGCTATTTATGTATGCTTTTTGATGTTCTTTGTTGGAGTTTAAGTTTGTTTAAGCTCCTTTGTGCATGGTTAAGGGTTTATGCATGTTTTTTAGGAGGTTGGGTGCTTCTTTGGGGTGTTTGGAAGGTTTGGGAGGCTTGAATGCATAAGAAGCTAGGTTCTGGACGAACTCAGTTTCGGCCGCCGAAGGTGGTTTCGGCCGCCAAACCTGCCTATGGATGCATGGATTGGCCGCCTAACCTTGCCCCCGAAAGTTGAGTTTTGGCTTGAAAGCAGACTTTCGGCCGCCGAAGGAAGGTTCGGCTGCCGAAAGTGCCTGACTTTCGTCTCTGGAGAGGGACTTTCGGTGGCCGAAGGTGCCGCCGAAAGAGCCCGAGTTTCGTCTCTGGAGAGAGGGTTCGGCCGCCGAAGGTGCCGCCGAAAGTGCCCTGTCCAGCCCTTTCATGTTTATTTTCTATGCATGTTTAAGTGATGTTTTAGGGGGTTTTTGGGTAGTTGCTTAAGAGTTGTTTTGAGTGTGTTTGGCACCTCATTCGAGTCCACCTGTGTAGGATTGGACCCGAGGGACTGAGGATGCCATCAGTGTTAGCTGTTGCAGAGTCAGTCCAGCGTCTGCCAGAGGTGAGTAGAACTAAACTTAATCTTTTACTTTAAGAAAGCAAATGCCTAAAGCATGTTCATGCATCATGATGATTATAGTAGGTTGATTGCACTAGTTTCACGAATATGGCGCATTGCATAATTTGATGACTATGATGATAGGGATGGACCAAGGCGACCCCAATAGCCCTACAGATGTTGTAAGACCCAGCCGAGCCGGGCATACAGATGTTGTAAGACCTGGCCGGGCCAGGCATACTGAGGTTATAAGACTTGGCCGGGCCAGGCATAGTGATATTGAAGGGAGTTTTGGTGGTCATGTCCATCCGTGATGTGGAATGTTTGTGATGTGATGCATTTCATGAAAGCATGTAATTAATGAACTGTTTTTCTTTGTTTCTACTCACTGGGCTTTTTAGCTCACCCCTCTCCTCTAATCCCAGTTTTGCAGGTCAGAGGTAGTCCAGGAAGACGTCAAGGGTAAAAGTCTTGCTATAGTAATAGATTAGTACTTTTAGTGTGGACATGTATTATAAATTGAGATAATGGATTGTAAGATAATGAAATGTAATGTAATGCAAGTAAAGTAGAGTTATGTTTATGGATTAGTACTGTGCTTGGCCCTAAGGCTTGGTTAGTCCCTTGTTAGTACATGATATATGTATGGTTTAATGTTGAGTTGTGTTTGAACTAATCTGGTAGCATGTGTTGTTTACCACGCTAGTGTTTGATGAGGACCCTAGAGGAGGTCTTATGTTTGTGGTTTGATGCATGCACAGGTTAGGTTCGAGTTCTTTGGATGTGTCTCCAGCTTGATGTATGTTATGTTGACCCAGCTCGAGTTTTGATGAGGGCTCTAGTAGGGGGTTTCTTTATGTTTTCAGTTATGTCGCATACAGGTCAAGCTCGGTTTTTACATCATATGTTACAGTTTTTATGTTAAAGTTTTGATCATGTATGGGATTTGACCAGGTGATAGGATGTATGTTTGGCTTGCTACGGGTCCCGGCGGCCTTAAGCCGATCTGGATCCTAGCGCCGGTAGCGGTTCGGGCCGTTACAGAGGGGTATCGGTTTCCGGGTCGTTACAGAGTGGTATCAGAGCTTTGGGCCTCATTAGTACGGTGTGTTGAGCAAAGATGCTCAAGGATTAGAGATTTCCCACATCGGAAAGAGGTTGGTTTAGATGTCATAGAAGGGCAAGCACAATAGGTAAAATCATGTCCACTAGGATAGGATGTCCAGTCCTATCTTCTATGAATGATGATGTGTAATGCCATGATTTTATGCATGTGCATTAATGCTATGTATGTTGCAGGTTCATGTGTTTTCATATGAACCGTATGATGCTAATGATTGATTGTATGCTTGTGTGTTGTTCTTCAGGGGAGCCAGAATGCGAGGTGGTCGTCGATCTGTGGAATCGACTAGAGTTCCATATGAGAGGGAAGGTATGGATACCTTTCCCCCTGTTCTGCCAAGAGCGCAGTCATGGGGAGTCAGCAGATGGGGAACATCAAGGGACCCTGGAAGGTCTTTTGATGCAAGCAGAGAAGGAATGGCTCCAAGAAGAATGTCAGCTAGTGTGAGGGAAGTAGAGTTGGATGTTCAGAGAAGGGATATCAGTTTGGGAGTCAGAGTACCAGAAGAAGGTATGGGAGATTCTCAGGAGGGTGCTCAGACTCAGGATTCCAGGATCTCAGGTTCAGGGGGGATTGATCCCTCCACTTTGAGCACAGCTGCCTCAAGAGATAAAAGGTGGGGAAACACCACTAAAAAGGGGAACAGAGGCCTGAGAAGGTCAAAGAAGAACAAGTTGTGGAATCGACTGAAGGCTAGTCTGGGTTTTGGTGGCGCAAGCTCTGGCTCAGGCAGTTCAAGATGCTTGAGGTGCGGTAGGCTGCACAAGGGAGTCTGTCTCGCGGGGACGACAACATGTTTAAGATGCGGTCAAGAAGGGCACATGGTTCGTGAGTGTCCCATTGCGCCCTGGATGGTTCAGTCCCAGCAAGCAGCTTCAGGTAGAGCGGCTCAGCCAGCAGCCCCAGCCGTGGCTCAGGTTAGTGGTCGAGGCAGAGGAAGAGGGTCAGCCTTTTTTTCTGAAGGTTCCTGCGGAGAAGGTCAGCCAGCTCCAGCTCGGATCTTCACCCAAGCTCAGTAGGAGGCAGACACATCGAACATGGTGGTGTCAGGTACGCTCACTTTCAAATGTTCTGATGTGTATATTTTTGTGAACCCTGGAGCGTCTCTTTCTTTAGTTGCTCTAGGAGCCGTCGAGAGGTTGAGTTGATAGCTTCTAGGCTAGAGTGTTCTCTTTGGGTCAGTGGACCCGAGCGTGATCCATCTGTGGCAGAGTCAGTCTGCCGGTTCAGTTCTGTGATAGATGAGGGTAGATGCCTTCCACTCAACTCTGAGGTCCTAGACTTGACTGTCTGGACGCCAGTTTAGGGTTGGATTGGGTTTTTCTGCTCCTGGTGCTATCTTGGTCTGTAGAGACGAGGTAGTCAAGTTCAGAGGACGGGATGGGTCAGAGGTAGTCTTCTAAGGGGACACAGTAGGAATGCCTAGAGGTTTGATGTCAGCCTGTCAGGTTCGTAGGGTGCATAGGAGGGGTTGTCAGAGGGTTCTAGCTCTTGTTTGAGAGTTTAGCAGTCAGGTCCGGGAACCAACCTCAGTGTCTTTAGTTAGAGAGTTTTAGATGTTTTTCCAGACGAGTTGTCAGGTTCACCATCTGTTAGGGAAATGGAGTTGAGCATAGGAGTGGTGTCTAGACCCAGAACCATTTCTATTCTCCCCTACAGGATGGCACCTGCAGAGTTGTAGGAGTTGTTGGAGCAGTTGTGAGACTTGGTAGACAAGGGGTTTTATCCGACCTAGTACCTCACCCTGGATTGCTCCAGTGTTGTTGTGGGAAAAGCAGGATGGATCCTTGAGACCCTATGTCAACTTCAGGCAGTTGAACAAGGTCACTACCAAGGGAAGGTATTCCCATGCAGGATGGATGATCTATTGGGACAGCTAGTAGGAGCTGTTTGTTTTCCAAGATAGATCTGAAATCCGGGTACTACCTGTGAGAGTTAGAGTTAGTTTTGGGTTAGCAGTCAGAAGAAGCCAGTCAGTTAAGATGAAGAGAAAAGAGTAAGGATCAGAGAAGCGCAGTGGAAGCGTGTTGAGTTTCAGGAGAAGGTTGGGTATTGCTAAGGTGTTTCTTTTGGGAAAAGGTGGGTTTGGAAAACCCGGGAGTTTGTACTCCAGTAGTACCTGTGTTCCTCTTTCAGGAGAGAGGTTTTCAAGTTTTGCTTGCTTGTTTGCTTGCTTGCTTTATGTATGCTTGATGCTATGTTTTATGCTATGCCTGTTTGTTTGTGGAACATTCGAGGACGAATGTTCTTAAAGGGGGGAAGAATGTAATACCCGGCTAGATTCCGGCATCAGAATCCCTACCTTCCGACGGAATCTCCGTTGGAATCTGGAATTTTGAAGATGCCAGAGGCTTCTAGAAGGGGTAAAATGTGTTTTCAAAAATGTTTTTACTGATTTCATGATTTTAAATGGAAAAAGAAGTGAGTTTTGAAAAGAAAAGACCAAGGAGGCGTTTGCCAGGTTCGGCCGCCGAAAGTGAAGTTCGGCCGCCGAACATGGAAAGGTTTCGGGAGTGCTTTTGGCCTCCGAAAGCTTTGTTTAAACGAGCCAAGGTTCGGCCGCCGAACCTCAAGTTTGGCCGCCGAACATGCATGAGTTTAGGTGTAACGACCCGAAAATCGGACCGCTACCGGCGCTAGGATCCAGATCGGCATAAGGCCGTCGGGATCCGTAGCAAGCCTACTATGCATCCTGTACAACTGGTATAATCCCATACATGATCAAACATTAGCATAAACTTTAAAACATAAGGCTGTAAACTTTTTCTTTAACCCGTTTGACCTGTGTATGCACTATGACTGAACTCATAGAACCCCTAGGGTCAGCATACCCTATGTCAAACTCGGTCCATCACACGTGACAACATAACATAAAACTCATGTACAAAGGGATTAACCAACTCGGGCCAAGCACAATACTATAACTCTGAACATATAACATAAAGTCATAATACAATGTAACTCTTATACATCCTTACATAACTTTACATTACATCATGTCCACTACTATTCTATTACATATACATGACCATGGACGTAACCTGCTGATCTCCTGACTATCTCTGACCCTGCAAACCTGGGGTTAGGGGAGAGGGGTGAGCTAAAAAGCCCAGTGAGCAGAAACCATAAAAGAAAACAGTTCATTTTAACGTATGCTATCATGGAATGCGTCACATCACAAATATATCACTTCAAGGATGAATCTGTCACCAATAGCCCTCTACATATCAATCTCGTACCATAACAAGTCAACAATACTCTATGCCAGGGGCGATACGGCCACGCCTGGACTTCACATACTCTATGCCAGGGGCGATACGGCCACACCTGGACTTTTCATACTCTATGCCAGGGGCGATACGGCCACGCCTGGGCTTCTCGTCTCATATCATATCGTACATGCCATATCATATCAATTCATATCATGTCATAACATACTGAGGGCTAGAGGATCATCCAGTATCCATCCACATCATTGTCATCGTATTATGCAATGCATCATATTCGTGAATTCTAATGCAAACAACCTATTGCATAACATGGTATTCATGATGCATGAACATGCTTTAACATGCTGAAAACATTTGATTTAAAACATAAGGGTTAGTTCCACTCACCTCTGGCTAGCTCTGGACTAACTCTGAAGCAGCTAACACTGCTAAACACCTCGGTTCCTCGGGTCCGATCCTACACAGGTGGACTCCAGTGAGGTGCCAAACATACTCTAAACAACTCATAAACAACTCCCCAAAAACCCCCTAAAGCATCACTTAAACATGCATAGAAAACACCCAAGAAAGGGCTAGACAGGGCACTTTCGGCGGCACCTTCGACGGTCGAAAGTCCCAGACAGAGACGAAAGTCAGGCAGGTTCGGCGGCACCTTCGGCGGCCGAACTCTCTCTCCAGAGACGAAAGTCAGGCACTTTCGGCGGCCGAACATTACCTTCGGCGGCCGAAAGTCTGCTTTCAAGCCAAAACTCAACTTTCGGGGGCAAGGTTAGGCGGCCAATCCCTGCATCCTTAGGCAGGTTCGGCGGCCGAAACCACCTTCGGCGGCCGAACCTGAGTTCATCCAGAACTCAGCCTTTGTGCATTTCAAGCCTCCCTAACCTTCCAAACACCCCAAACAAGCATCCAACTCCTCAAACACATGCATACATCTTTAACCATGCACAAAGGAGCTCAAACAAGCTTAAACTCCCAAAAACAACGTCAAGAAACATACATAGATAGCTTATGACCCACATAGGCCAAAACCATCAAAACAAACCAAACCTCACATACTCTCTCCCAATCATGCATACTCTCTCCCATATGCTCAAGGGGCTTGAAAACTAACTTAAGCCCCAACACAAACATCACATGAACATACATTATCATACATTGGGCATAAAACCCACATAAACCCTAACATGTATTTCTACCCATGCTCAACCATCAAAACCTCTTAAAACTCACTTAAAACTTCATGAAACGTAAAAGAAGGCATAGATCCACACTTACCTCTTGAAGATCGAGGGTTGGTGCGACCCAAAGCTTGAGATGTGGAGAACCCAAACTCTTAAAGTCTCCAAGCTCTCCAAACCTTGATCCAAGCTTTAAAACTCTTCAAAACAACCATATAGCTTATAAAACGTGAAGGATTTGAAGAAAAAGCAAGAAAACGACTAGAGGAGGACATGAACACACCTGAGCTCGAGAATGGGGAGAAATCTCGCCCATTTTCGGTGTGAGGGACTTTTATAGGTGGCCAGCCAAACCTCCTTCGGCGGCCTAACGTGCATGCAAAACACCCCCATGTTCGGCGGCCGAACTTGAGGTTCGGCGGCCGAACCTGGTTTGTTCAAACATAGCTTTCGGAGGCCAAAAGCGCTCCCAAAACCAACTCATGTTCGGCGGCCGAACTTTACTTTCGGCGGCCGAACCTGGCAAAAACCTCCTTAGTCTTTTCCTTTTCAAAACTCACTTCTTTTTCATTTAAAACCATGAAATCAGTAAAAATCTTTTTAGAAATCACATTTTACCCCTCTAGAAGACTCTGGCATCATCAAAATTCCATATTCCAACGGAGATTCCGCCGGAAGGTAGGGATTCCGATGCCGAAATCTAGCCGGGTATTACATTCTTCCCCCCTTTAAGAACATTCGTCCTCGAATGTTCAAACATCAAACATGCATCAAGCATACATCAACAAGCAAGCAACAAGCAAGCAAAACCTAAAAACCTCTCTTCTAAAAGAGAGACACGGTCATTGCTGGAGTATAAACTCTCGGTCTCCCTGGTGCACTTTTCATCTGAAGGAGATTCTAAGGGGCTATCACCATCGGGATTTCCTTGTTTCCACACTTTCTGACTTGTGTGTCTGCAGTCCGTACTAGCTACTCAACATAGGTGAGATCCTTTATGATCTCCACCTCTGGTTCTTTCCAGAACCTCACTCGGACCCGACACTAACTCATATACCGTGGAAACATGGAAAAACGGATGAAGCTCTTCCTTTGAAGTAGGTAAATCTAACTCGTGGAATACATTCCCAATCCTTCGCAGGATTTCAAGGGTCCAATGTATTTGAGAGCTGATTTACCTTTCTGCGCATAACGAATCACCCTCTCTTTAGGAGACACCTCCAGCAACCCTCAACTTCCTCGAGGACCTCAACACGCTTCCGCCGTGCGCTCTGACAAAACTCTTCTTCTTTTCCGAAACTCTACATGCCTCTTGCGGACGACTTCATACTCTCCTGCTGACTCACAGCAGTTCTGATTCTTCTCATCTTCTGACTATGCAGCTCTTACTCCTTTTCTCTGCCTCTGATTCTCCTCTCTTGACTCAAGATGTATTGCAAGCTCTTTCGATCTGTAAGGATCTGTCCTCATACCTTATACAGGTATCGCCTCCACATCTTGAGTGCAAGTATTACCATTGCCATCTCTGGATCGTGTGTAAGATGATTCAACTCATGCTTCTTCAGCTACCTAGAAGCATAAGCAATCATTCTACCACTTTACATAACACACAACCTAGTCCCACACGGGACGCATCACAGGACACTGTGAAATCTCCATCACTGGCGGACAGAGCCACCACTGGTGCTGACATCAACATTTCCTTTGGCTTTTCAAAGCCCTCTTCACTCTGAGTAGACCACACACCCTCTGGTTCTTCTTGATCCATCTGGCCATAGGAGCGGCAACTCTAGAGAAGTTCTAGATGAACCTCCATTAGGTAACCTGCCCAACCCAAAAAGCTCTCGATCTTAGTCACTACAAGGGGCCTGGGCTAGTTAGCTACAACTTCAACTTTCTCAGGTCTACTTCACTTTTCTTTTCTCCGACACACATGACCCAAGAAGGATATGCTCCTCGACCAAAACTCACATTGGAGAACTAGGCATCCAAGCCATGTTCTCTCAGGATCTGCAATCCTGATTTCAGATGATGGGCATACTCTTCTGTATTTCTGGAACTCGCCGAGATACCGTCAATGAAGACAATAACGGAGTGATCCAGAAACCGATTAAAACTCTGCTTATGAGATCCATGAATGATGTAGGGGCGTTCATTAACCCGAACGACATTCCTAGGAACTCGTAGTGCCCATATCTGGTTCTAAACACTGTTCTCAGTACATCTTCTTCCTTGATCTTAACTGATGGTACCTAGACTTCAGATCTATCTTTGAAAGGCAACCAGCTCCCGCTAGCTGGCTTAAAATAGATCGTCGATCCTAGGTAACAAATACTTGTTCTGGGTAGTGACTTTGTTCAACGACTTGTAGTCGACACAAAGTCCTAGGGATCCATCCTTCATCCTCATAATACTACTGGAACACCCCAAGGCGACGTGCTCAGTCAGATGGGAACCCTTAACTACCAACTCTCACAACTGATCCTTATAACTCTTTAAACTCTGTTGATACCATCCTGTGGGGAGGGATAGAGGTTGGTCCAATTCCATGCATTACTTCTATTTTTAAACTCTATCTCCCTGACAGGTGGTAGTCCTGGGAACTCGTCTGGGGAAACATCTAAAACTCTCTAACAATGGGCACTGAGGCGGGCTCCCTGACCTGACCGCTATAGTCTCTCTGAAGAGCTAGAACCCCTGACAACTTTTCCTGAACAACCTACGAGCCTATAGGGTTGATACTAAACCTCTAGGTATCCCTATTCTGTCCCCTCTAAGGACTACCTATGATCCATCCTGACCTCTGAACCTGACTACCTTGTCTCTGCAGACTAGGTAGTACCACTAGTAGAAGAACCAATCCAACCCTAGAATGATGTCAAACAGTCAAATCTAGAACCGCTAGGTCAGCTGGAAGGCATCTACTCACAACACATACTCTGACTATACCGGCAGACTGACTCTGCCACAGATGGATCACACTTGGGTGCACTGACCCCAAGGGAATACTCTAACCCATAAGCTATCAACCCAACCTCACAAGGGCTCACAAGCAAACAAAGAAAAGAGAAACATCAGGGTTCATAAAACAGACACATCAGAACATACCAGAGTGAGATTACCTGATCCCATCGGGTTCGATGTGTTAGCCTCCTGCTGGGTCATGGCGAAGATCCGCGCTGGAGCTGATGGACCTTCCCCACGGGAACCTGCTGAAGAAGGGGCTGTCCCCCTATCTCCGCCTCTACCACTGCCCTGAAACATGGCTGGAGCTGATGGCTGTGCCATACTGCCTGGAGTTGTCTGATGGGACGGTGTCATAAAAGCTGCCTTAGGACACTCCCGAGCTATGTGTCCCTCCTGGCCGCATCTGTAACATGCTGTAGTCCCAAACCGACAGACTCCCTTGTGCGGCCTACCGCACCTTGCACACTCTGCAACCTCTGTGCCTGAGCTCGAGCCACCTCCTAATCCCAGACCAGACTTTATCCGATTCCAGAACTTGTTCTTCTTTGATCTTCTGAGACCTCTGTCTCCCTTCTTACTTTTTGTGACAGCCTCACTTAGAGGGGAGAGATTAACATCACTTGTCCTCGGGAGTTTGGAACCCGAAGACTGTGCCACGTACTGTTTAACTGTCCCTTGGACAATGGCACTAGCCTCCATTCTCCGCGCCATATCCACTATAGCATGGAAGCTCTCCCTCTCTGCTGATTGAACCAACGAGGAATACCTGGAGTGAAGCTTCATAACATATCTCCTAGACTTCTTCAGGTCTGTGTCAAGACCTTGTCCTGCAAACGGCAACAGCTCCAGGAACCTGTCTGTAAACTCCTCTACGCTCATCTCTTCTGTCTGCCTTAGCTGCTCAAACTCAATCATCTTCAGTTCTCTGGAACTATCTGGAAAAGCCCATCCTGCAAACTCATTGGCAAACTGCTCCCAGGATAAGCTCTCCAACCTTGGGTCCACATAGTTTTTGAACCATTCCCTTGCCTTCTTGCATTTTAATGTGAACCCTGCCATCTGAATGGCTCTACTGTCACTTGCTCCTAGCTCATCTGTTATCATCTTTACCGTTCTGAGGTACTCAAAAGGGTCATCGCCTGCTTCGAACTTGGGGGCATCCAACTTGAGGTAATCTGTCATCTTTACTTTACCCCCAACTGATGAACCAGGTTTGAGTATCCGGACATCAGGGACTATTGGTTCTGCTGGTGGAGGAGGAGGTGCAGCATCCCCTGGGTTAGGGTTTGCTGGACCTGGGAAAAAGGGTGAGGATGGAAACATGGGGTACTGTGGGTAAAAGGGAGGATAGGGCATAAAGGTGGGATATGGATTATGGCTAAAGAAATCCGATGTACCTCCCATCGGATACCCTGGCCCTTGCGGGTAGGGTGGACACTGTGGTGGAACAAAGCCTGAGGCCTGAGTGCCTCCTTGGGACTCTCCCATATCCTCTACTGACATACTCATGCCCAAACTACTATCTCTTCTCTGGTTATTTTCCTCTGTTTCCATCACATCCGCTGACATAACTTCATGCACTGATCTCCTCCGACCTGCATCAAAAGACCTTCTAGGGTCCCTTGATGTACTCTCCCTGATCGTCCTACAAGATCTTGCCCTCTGCAGAGCAGGGGAATGGGCATCCATGCCCTCATTCTCTGGCGGAGCTCCAGTCAATCTAGCAGATCGACGAGTTCCTCTCATCTTGACTTCTGAAAGCATAACATAGCACATAAACATTAGCATCTTATGGTTCATGTGGAAACACATGAACCTGCATCACATACATATCATAGCATTAATGCACATGCTCATCATCATGGCATTTCACAGCATCATACAAGACAGGACTCCACATCCTATCCTAGTGGACATGATCTCTCCTATTGTGCTTGCCCTTCTATAACATCTATGAGCCCGACACTCTAGGTCCGACCATGTGAACCTAGGGCTCTGATACCATTCTGTAACGACCCGAAAATCGGACCGCTACCGGCGCTAGGATCCAGATCGGCATAAGGCCGCCGGGATCCGTAGCAAGCCTACTATGCATCCTGTACAGCTGGTATAATCCCATACATGATCAATCATTAGCATAAACTTTAAAACATAAGGCTGTAAACTTTTTCTTTAACCCGTTTGACCTGTGTATGCACTATGACTGAACTCATAGAACCCCTAGGGTCAGCATACCCTATGTCAAACTCGGTCCATCACACGTGACAACATAACATAAAACTCATGTACAAAGGGATTAACCAACTCGGGCCAAGCACAATACTATAACTCTGAACATATAACATAAAGTCATAATACAATGTAACTCTTATACATCCTTACATAACTTTACATTACATCATGTCCACTACTATTCTATTACATATACATGACCATGGACGTAACCTGCTGATCTCCTGACTATCTCTGACCCTGCAAACCTGGGGTTAGGGGAGAGGGGTGAGCTAAAAAGCCCAGTGAGCAGAAACCATAAAAGAAAACAGTTCATTTTAACGTATGCTATCATGGAATGCGTCACATCACAAATATATCACTTCAAGGATGAATCTGTCACCAATAGCCCTCTACATATCAATCTCGTACCATAACAAGTCAACAATACTCTATGCCAGGGGCAATACGGCCACGCCTGGACTTCACATACTCTATGCCAGGGGCGATACGGCCACACCTGGACTTTTCATACTCTATGCCAGGGGCGATACGGCCACGCCTGGGCTTCTCGTCTCATATCATATCGTACATGCCATATCATATCAATTCATATCATGTCATAACATACTGAGGGCTAGAGGATCATCCAGTATCCATCCACATCATTGTCATCGTATTATGCAATGCATCATATTCGTGAATTCTAATGCAAACAACCTATTGCATAACATGGTATTCATGATGCATGAACATGCTTTAACATGCTGAAAACATTTGATTTAAAACATAAGGGTTAGTTCCACTCACCTCTGGCTAGCTCTGGACTAACTCTGAAGCAGCTAACACTGCTAAACACCTCGGTTCCTCGGGTCCGATCCTACACAGGTGGACTCCAGTGAGGTGCCAAACATACTCTAAACAACTCATAAACAACTCCCCAAAAACCCCCTAAAGCATCACTTAAACATGCATAGAAAACACCCAAGAAAGGGCTAGACAGGGCACTTTCGGCGGCACCTTCGGCGGCCGAAAGTCCCAGACAGAGACGAAAGTCAGGCAGGTTCGGCGGCACCTTCGGCGGCCGAACTCTCTCTCCAGAGACGAAAGTCAGGCACTTTCGGCGGCCGAACATTACCTTCGGCGGCCGAAAGTCTGCTTTCAAGCCAAAACTCAACTTTCGGGGGCAAGGTTAGGCGGCCAATCCCTGCATCCTTAGGCAGGTTCGGCGGCCGAAACCACCTTCGGCGGCCGAACCTGAGTTCATCCAGAACTCAGCCTTTGTGCATTTCAAGCCTCCCTAACCTTCCAAACACCCCAAACAAGCATCCAACTCCTCAAACACATGCATACATCTTTAACCATGCACAAAGGAGCTTAAACAAGCTTAAACTCCCAAAAACAACATCAAGAAACATACATAGATAGCTTATGACCCACATAGGCCAAAACCATCAAAGCAAACCAAACCTCACATACTCTCTCCCAATCATGCATACTCTCTCCCATATGCTCAAGGGGCTTGAAAACTAACTTAAGCCCCAATACAAACATCACATGAACATACATTATCATACATTGGGCATAAAACCCACATAAACCCTAACATGTATTTCTACCCATGCTCAACCATCAAAACCTCTTAAAACTCACTTAAAACTTCATGAAACGTAAAAGAAGGCATAGATCCACACTTACCTCTTGAAGATCGAGGGTTGGTGCGACCCAAAGCTTGAGATGTGGAGAACCCAAACTCTTAAAGTCTCCAAGCTCTCCAAACCTTGATCCAAGCTTTAAAACTCTTCAAAACAACCATATAGCTTATAAAACGTGAAGGATTTGAAGAAAAAGCAAGAAAACGACTAGAGGAGGACATGAACACACCTGAGCTCGAGAATGGGGAGAAATCTCGCCCATTTTCGGTGTGAGGGACTTTTATAGGTGGCCAGCCAAACCTCTTTCGGCGGCCTAACGTGCATGCAAAACACCCCCATGTTCGGCGGCCGAACTTGAGGTTCGGCGGCCGAACCTGGTTTGTTCAAACATAGCTTTCGGAGGCCAAAAGCGCTCCCAAAACCAACTCATGTTCGGCGGCCGAACTTTACTTTCGGCGGCCGAACCTGGCAAAAACCTCCTTAGTCTTTTCCTTTTCAAAACTCACTTCTTTTTCATTTAAAACCATGAAATCAGTAAAAATCTTTTTAGAAATCACATTTTACCCCTCTAGAAGACTCTGGCATCATCAAAATTCCATATTCCAACGGAGATTCCGCCGGAAGGTAGGGATTCCGATGCCGAAATCTAGCCGGGTATTACATTAGGGGGCACGTTAGGCTGCCGAAGGTCTTTGACCAGGCCACCTATAAAAGCCCCTCAGATCGGAAATGGGCGAGTTTTCTCCCCATTCTCGAGCTCAGGTGAGTTTTTGTCCTCCTTTGGTCATTTTCATGTTTTTCTTCATCTCCTTCATGTCTTTATGAGTTTCTTGGTTGTTTTGAAGAGTTTTCAAGCTTAGATCTAAGTTTTGGGAGCTTGGAGACCTAAGGAGTAGTTTCCTCCCATCTCCAAGTTAGGGATCACACCAACCCTCGAGCTCCAAGAGGTAAGTGTAGATCTTTGCTTTCCTTTATGTTTTAATGAAGTTTTAAGTAAGTTTAATGGAGTTTTAATGGTTGAGTATGGGTAGATATGCATGTTTAGGTTTTTGTGGGTTTATGCCCAATGTATGCTTATGTAAGTTTATGTGATGTTATGTTGAAGGTTTAAGCTAGTTATGCATATGGGAGAGTGTATGCATGATTGGGAAAGAGCAAGTGAGGTTTTGAGTGGTTTTGATGGTTTTGGCTTATGTGGGTCATAAGCTATTTATGTATGCTTTTTGATGTTCTTTGTTGGAGTTTAAGTTTGTTTAAGCTCCTTTGTGCATGGTTAAGGGTTTATACATGTTTTTTAGGAGGTTGGGTGCTTCTTTGGGGTGTTTGGAAGGTTTGGGAGGCTTGAATGCATAAGAGGCTGAGTTCTGGACGAACTCAGGTTCGGCCGCCGAAGGTGGTTTCGGCCGCCGAACCTGCCTATGGATGCATGGATTGGCCGCCTAACCTTGCCCCCGAAAGTTGAGTTTTGGCTTGAAAGCAGACTTTCGGCCGCCGAAGGAAGGTTCGGCCGCCGAAAGTGCCTGACTTTCATCTCTGGAGAGGGACTTTCGGCCGCAGAAGGTGCCGCCGAAAGAGCCCGAGTTTCGTCTCTGGAGAGAGGGTTCAGCCGCCAAAGGTGCCGCCAAAAGTGCCCTGTCCAGCCCTTTCATGTTTATTTTCTATGCATGTTTAAGTGATGTTTTAGGGGGTTTTTGGGTAGTTGCTTATGAGTTGTTTCGAGTGTGTTTGGCACCTCATTCGAGTCCACCTGTGTAGGATTGGACTCGAGGGACCGAGGAGGCCATCAGTGTTAGCTGTTGCAGAGTCAGTTCAGCGTCTGCCAGAGGTGAGTAGAACTAAACTTAATCTTTTACTTTAAGAAAGCAAATGCCTAAAGCATGTTCATGCATCATGATGATTATAGTAGGTTGATTGCACTAGTTTCACGAATATGGCGCATTACATAATTTGATGACTATGATGATGGGGATGGACCAAGGCGACCCCAATAGCCCTACAGATGTTGTAAGACCCGGCCGGGCCGGGCATACAGATGTTGTAAGACCTGGCCGAGCCAGGCATACTGAGGTTATAAGACTTGGCCGGGCCAGGCATACTGATATTGAAGGGAGTTTTGGTGGTCATGTCCATCCATGATGTGGAATGTTTGTGATGTGATGCATTTCATGAAAGCATGTAATTAATGAACTGTTTTTCTTTGTTTCTACTCACTGGGCTTTTTAGCTCACCCCTCTCCTCTAACCCCAGTTTTGCAGGTCAGAGGTAGTCCAGGAAGACGTCAAGGGTAAAAGTCTTGCTATAGTAATAGATTAGTACTTTTAGTGTGGACATGTATTATAAATTGAGATAATGGATTGTAAGATAATGAAATGTAATGGAATGCAAGTAAAGTAGAGTTATGTTTATGGATTAGTATTGTGCTTGGCCCTAAGGCTTGGTTAGTCCCTTGTTAGTACATGATGTATGTATGGTTTAATGTTGAGTTGTGTTTGAACTAATCTGGTAGCATGTGTTGTTTACCACGCTAGTGTTTGATGAGGACCCTAGAGGAGGTCTTATGTTTGTGGTTTGATGCATGCACAGGTTAGGTTCGAGTTCTTTGGATGTGTCTCCGGCTTGATGCATGTTATGTTGACCCAGCTCGAGTTTTGATGAGGGCTCTAGTAGGGGGTTTCTTTATGTTTTCAGTTATGTCGCATACAGGTCAAGCTCGGTGTTTACATCATATGTTACAGTTTTTATGTTAAAGTTTTGATCATGTATGGGATTTGACCAGGTGATAGGATGTATGTTTGGCTTGCTACGGGTCCCGGTGGACTTAAGCTGATCTGGATCCTAGCGCCGGTAGCGGTTCGGGCCGTTACAGGGTATCGGTTTCCGAGTCGTTACATGCTTTGTTTTCTTCCACTTTTCTTAGTTGTAGAAGGATGATTTTCTGTGTTCTGATCATGTCCATATCTATTTATATTTCACTCACCACCCCTAAACTAAGAAATATGTATCATAATCATCCATCAATTTTAATTTGCATATGAATTTTTTTTTAATTTTTTATTTAACTTATCTTTCTTTAAATTTTTTATAAAATTATTATTTATCTTTTTCTATTTATTTAAATTTATAACTGATTTAAAAATTTATAATTTAATTAGGATGTTATTGTATATTTTTATTTTTTTAATTTCATAGATGTTATTTTTATGTAAAAAAAATTATATTTTTATTTTATTTTAATTACATTTGCGTAGATTGATATTGTATAGATTAATATTAATATAGATTATTAATCATATTTTATATATATATAAATCAACCATTAAGTAATATTTATATGTAAGTAAACTAAAGTAAAATATATATAATTTTCATATTAAAATAATATCTATAAAATAAAAAAATATTTAATATCGTCCTGAAATCAAATTATAAAATTCTAACTAACTATAAACACAAATGAATGAAAAATAAATAAATAATAAAAATATAAATTTTAATATAACTACAAATTTTTTAAACAAAACCACGTAATGATAATTTAAAATTTTAAAGAAAAATAAATTGAATTGAAATTTAAAAACTTTTATTATAGAAATTAAAGTTGAGTGATGGTTATGATACATATCCACCTAAATTTAGAGATAATGAGTGAAATTTATATATAAATTGACCTGTAAAAATCAATGTTAGTAAGTTATAGAAATTTTAATGATATTTATCAAATTAAAAGTCAGAGAATTTTATAATGCAATTTAAAATTAAATAATATTACTAATACAATCACTTATATTCAGAAATGATGAGTGAACCTAATCTACGCATATACTTAAATTTTAATTTGAAAAGTTATGTATGCTTATTGAGAAAACATTATAAAATTATCAGCACCAAATTATGCTGTGCTATAATAATTAAGTCAAATGGAAAGTTTTTGTTAGCCAATTTTAGAGTTTCTGATTCACAAATATATATATATATATATATCATCAAGTCATTTTTCTTATGAGGATTTACATGAAGTATCTTTTAAGAAAAGTTTAGCTTATTACTTCTACCAAGGAGTATTATGTGGAGGTCCTTTAAATTAAATCTAAATGTATTATTAACTTCAATTATTTAGGGTTATTTTCCTTTATTTAGTAATAAAAATACGCCATTAAATTATTAATATTAATATATACTTATTCATAAATAAATATTTTAAAATTAACAAATTTAAAATTATAAATAAATTGTAATTACAAATATAAATTTAATATGTTTATACTATAAAGTATTTTTTTATGTTACTAGAAATTTTCAATAAGTTTTTTTTTTTATAAATTTAATTATGACTGATATTTAAAAATAATATATCAGTGCACATAATTGAAAAATTCTAAATTTTTAAGTTTGTATAATAATAATTATGGAAAATATTTATATTTTTAAATAAAAATGATTTTTAAAAATATCATGAAAAAGGTAAAAATATTTAAATAATGATTAAAAAAAATTGATATTGTGGAGATTAGATTGAGGACGTGGCCGAAATGAAACTGTGTTGTGATTGGCTAGAACCTGCAAGGATGAAAATGATGCTCAAATCAGTATCGACAAGTGTAGAGAATGTAAGGAATTGTTTAGATTTTTAGTGTTAAAGAATAGTATACTTTGCTTTTGTAATGCTTTTTCTTTTATACTATAAGAAGGTGGAGATAAATATAGTATTTCTCCATAATCTGACGATAATGTGATTGGCTGTTTGATAAGGGATATCGCCAGCTAATAGGTTGGTCATCTCGTAATTACAAGCGTAATGGCGATACACTAATTTGTCCCTGCTAACAATAACTTCACAGCAAGACTCTCCCTGCTGAGGGAAGGGAGAGTTTAGGTGAGAATCCGAATGTTACGATATCTGGATCTTTCTTCCTTATTGTAGCTCGCGTTTCTTATTCATTAGATCCTTTTCACGTGTACATGTCTCACCGTGACAGCTCATGGTTTGCTTTGGGCATTGTTATGCTGTATTAGAGATCCCCCGCTGGTTTTCAATTCTTCAGATTTGAATGTGACATTTTATCCTTTTGATTACCTGGCATGATTTCACTATTTGCATCTTTTGTCTTCCCTTGGTCATGATGGTGGTCTTATTTTTCGGGCCATATTAAAGACTTTTTCAATTATGCCACTGTATAAGAACGCTCCTTTCTCTTTTGTGTTTGCGACTACCGTCTACGAGAGACATGAAATAGGGCACTTTCTTTCTTCTTTTTTGACGATAACCAGATCTATACAGAGGATATCATCATGGTCTATGAAGAGTAGCTAAAGGTAGATCTTCATAAAGGTGTAAGCATACTGCTAAGGGTTGCAATCACCCCGACTATAATACCTTTTTAGTGTCGCGATCCTTGGGTCTTCATGGAGGTGCAAGCATACTGCTTAACGCTGAGAGCTGCAACCAGCCTGACTATAATGGCTTTTCAGTGTTGCGACCCTAAAGAGAGGGGTTGGATTGTGCAAGGTTGATTCTGAGGGCAAGGCTAGGAAGGTAGTTGGAGAGACAGTCTTTCGTATGGCCTTTTAAATGGCGTCTTCCCGTAGGATGAGATTGAGTTTTTGCTAATAGATTCTGATGTAATAGAGACTTTGCCTAAATCCCTTTTATTTAGAGACTTTGCTTAAGTCCCTTTTATTTCCTTGTAATCTTTTATAATAAAAATACTTATTTTGCCTATCTTATTCGGTAGTAAAGACATATTTATTTGTGGCTTTTAACGCTCGATCAAGCGAATATACCTTATAGAACTTCAGTAAAATAGAATAAATATCTAGACATGTCCCCTGGCTAGTACCTGCATTTGCACCATAAGACGCCTGTGGTGTTTTTGTAATAAGGTTCTTTCACCCAATTATTAATCTTGATTCTTGGTTATAAGATTCGCATTATCAAAATTATCCTTTGAGTGGCACCCTTTTTTGTCTCTTGGAGATTAGTATACCCCCTCTTAGTTTTCTAGTGCAGATGACCTATTTATAGGAACCAACGTCTGGTTCGTGAAAGTATGCCAT
The DNA here is from genome assembly GCF_001659605.2 of Manihot esculenta. Classification (NCBI taxonomy): domain Eukaryota; kingdom Viridiplantae; phylum Streptophyta; class Magnoliopsida; order Malpighiales; family Euphorbiaceae; genus Manihot; species Manihot esculenta. The sequence continues at coordinate 21,878,779 of NC_035176.2, read as the reverse complement.
GCGGCTTTTTTTAGTAGGACCAACGCCCGAATGGTCTGGCAGGAGCCGTCTTGTGACCCGACCTGGCGAGAATTGCCTTGTGACCTTGTTTAATGGGACCGATGCTTGAATGGTCTGATAGGAACCGTCTAGTGATCTGGTGTAACGATCCAGAAATCGGACCGTTACCGGCGCTAGGATCCAGATCGGCTTAAGGCCGTCGGGACCCGTAGCAAGCCTAACATACATCCTGTATACCTGTTTAATCCCATACATGATCAACAATTACATAGAAATTTAAAACTTTCTCATTTATTCATTCATTCCTTCACCAAGCTTAACCTGTGCATTCACAAATCATAACATAAAACCACTCACTGGAGTCCTCAACAAATACTCCAATGGGGTATCATAACATACATTAAGCTTGGTTTACATAATCATCATTAAACATTTAAGATCATGTACTAAAAAGGGATTAACAACATATTATGGTCAAGTACAACTCTAAACTTCCATAAGCATCATTACATTACATTTCTATACTATACTTTTACATTACATCATATTCATGTCCACATCTAGCTATTACATAAAACATGACTCTACTCCTGTTGACCACCTGGTCTACCCTGTACCTGCAAACCTGGGGGTTAAGGGAGAGGGGTGAGCTATGAAGCCCAGTGAGCAGAATAATTAAACATTCAATTTAAATTTCATGCTTTCATGAAATGCAACACATCACAAACAAATCACATCAAGGATGAACTTGTCACCAATAGTCCTCTACATAGTCCAATCGTGCTAGGGGCGTAGAATGGGTCTCACTAGTCTTTCTCTTAACATAACATAACATAGCATAACATTCCATAGTGCCAGGGGCGTAGAATGGGCCTCACTGGTCTTCCATACCGTATCATCATCATATCATATCATACGAGGACTAAAGGATCATCCAACATCCATCCACATCAACATCAAATAATGCAATGCAACATATTCGTGAATTCTAAAGCAAACAACCTAGTATATCTCATGGCATACGTGATGCATGTATCATGCTCAAAATTTATTTATTTGCTTTGAAACGTAATGAATTATTCCACTCACCTTTGGCTGAAGCTCTAATGACTCTGAAGCAGCTATCTCACTGCTGAGGTCCTCGGTTCCTCAGGTCCGAACCTACACAGGTGGATTCAAATGAGGGACCAAACATCCATGAACATGACTCTAAAATACTTCCCAAAAACCCCCTAAAACCACTTAAAACAATCACATAAATCATGCAAAGGAAGGCTGAATAGGGCACTTTCGGCGGCAGGTTCGGCGGCCAAAAGTCCCTTTAGAGCCAAAACTCAGCCACTTTCGGCGGCACCTTCGGCGGCCGAAAGTGGGTTCCAGACCGAAACTCATGCATGTTCGGCGGCACCTTCGGCGGCCGAAACTCCCTTCCAGAGCCGAAAGTCCACTTTCGGGGGCAGGGTTTGGCAGCCGAAAGTTGGCCTCCACAGGCAGGTTCGGCGGCCGAAAGTTCCTTCGGCTGCCGAACCTGAGTTCTCCCAAAGGGGCAGATACTCAGCTCCAACATGCACAAATGCCTCCCAACTCATTCAATCATGCATTTACCTATTCTACAACATGCAATCTCAAACCATCAAGCACATAGGGGTCTCAAACTAACTTAAACCCCAACCAAAGCACATCAAACAAACATATTCAGCATACATTGCTCAAAAACTCAACTTAAACCCATAAACTCAAAATAACCTAAACATGCATTTTTACCCCATAAATCCTCTTAAAACTTGTTTAAAATATAGAGTGAGCTCAAGATCGACTCTTACCTCTTGAAGATCGAGAGAGTGTGTGACCTAACTTGGAGATTTGGGGAGGATGGGTTTCTCAGGTCTCCAAGCTTCACAACTTCAATCTAAGCTCGAAATCTTCAAAAACCAAGTGAAAACTCATAAGAAAATCATGAAGATTCGAAGGAAGAAGCTCAAAATCGATGAGGGACGGCGGAGGACTTACCTTGGCCGAAAACGGGGAGAAAAGCTCACCCGTTCGGACATGGGGACCCCTTTATAGGTGGCTGGCCAGGCCACTTTCGAGGGCCTAACGTGCCTCCGCATGCATGCCATGTTCGGCGGCCGAACATAAGGTTCGGCCGCCGAACATAAGGTTCGGCGGCCGAACCTGGACTTCCCTCTCTCATGCCTTCGGGGGCCTAAAGCACTTCCGAAATGCATGCATGTTCGGCAGTCGAACTTGAGGTTCGGCGGCCGAACCTGGGTCTTCCTCCAAGGCTATTTTCATGCAAAAACTCATTTTCTTGTTACTTAAAATCATAAAATACATTAAAACATTTTATGAAAACATGGTTTTACCCTTCTAGAGGTTTTTGACATCCGAGATTCTACCGGACGGTAGGAATTCCGATACCGGAGTCTAGCCGGGTATTACATTCTTCCCCCCTTAAGAACATTCGTCCCCGAATATTCACCAAACAACACATGCATAGCATAAAACATAAACATAACATACAAAGCACATAAAACTTACCTTAGAAGAGATGAGGATATTGCTGGAGCATGGACTCCCGTGTCTCCCAGGTACACTCCTCAATATTGTGGTGATTCCAAAGGACTTTCACCATCGGGATTTCCTTGTTTCTCAAATTTCTGATCTGGGTGTCTAGGATCCGTACTGGCTGCTCAACATAGGTGAGATCTTCTTGGATTTCCACATCAGGCTCACTAAGAACCTTGCCCAGATCTGACACGAACTTTCTTAACATGGAAACATGGAAAACCGGATGGATTCTTTCCATAGAAGCAGGAAAGTCCAGCTTATACGATACATTCGCAATCTTTTGCAAGATCTCGAAGGGTTCGATGTACCGTGGAGCTAGCTTACCTTTCTTCCCGAACCGAATCACCCCTTTCATTGGAGACACCTTGAGCAATACCAAATCCCCCTCCTGAAACTCTACTAGCCTTCTGCGGATATCTGCATAACTCTTTTGCCTGCTTGCAGCAGTCTTGATCCTTTCTCTGATTATGGGCACCACTCTGCTGGTGATCTCTACAAGCTCAGGCCCTGCTAAGGCCCTTTCCCCAACTTCTTCCCAGCAAACAGGTGACCTGCACTTCCTTCCATACAAAGCCTCATATGGAGCCATCCCTACGCTAGCATGATGGCTGTTATTGTAGGTGACTCGCGGTTGTCGAAGCCGGTCAAAAATAACCTTTCTGGTTATCAACAATTTACAACTGCAGATAGTGGTGAAAGGATCGAATCCACAGGGAATTGAAGACTTACCTATTTTCCTTATCAAGACCAATAAAATAAACTGAAACAAAAAATAAACTGGAAAAGAAGAAAACTGAAAACGAGATAAACTGAAACGAGATAAAACTGAAACGAGATAAAACTGAAATAAGATAAAACTGAAAGAGAAATAAACGGAAAGCAAAATAAACTAAAACGAGATAAAACTGAAACCAACTAAACTGTAAGTAAAATGGGGGGGGGGGGTTTGAGATTGATTTAATTAATCTAAAACTGAAAGCAATAAAAATAAGGCAAATAATAAAAATAAAGAGAAATAAATAATAAGAAAGATCTAGTTGAAGAATTGGATCCACTTTAGTTGTTGGGATTGATTATTGACACTTAGTTTCCTTTGGGTTGATTCAAAAGATTAGTTATGGAGATGGAAGACGCTTCTCACCACCATTATCTCTCCTTATGATTAAACCCATTAGGGAACGTCCTCTAATTAATTACTAATTAACAAATTGCCAAGGAACGTCCTTGGGCCTTAGGCATCAAAACAATTGTCAATTGCATTAAGAAATAGAGAGATCCAATCCTAGCTACCCAAATGTATGGAGATAACACTAGATCATACAATTTCCTTGGATTTTATCCCAAGTGTTCTTATGTAAGAATAATCTAAGCAATTACGGACTTAAATCATCCAAACTAACATATTATTACTTTGCAATCAAGAATCAACGTAGATCTAAACAACAAAGCAATATTGAAATCAAGCATGAAATTGTATAAATATTGAACAACCAAAAGTTAAACAATGTTTGATCAAGTCTCCCAATCCATAAAACAACCAAAGTATCACCTAATCTTCAACTAGAATAAAAGGTTTCAGCCTCTCATGGCTGAAACAAAAATAAAAATAAAAGAAAAGAAGAAAGGTAGAAGAAGAGATGTGAATCCCGCAGGTGTCTCCCAATGGGAGTGTAAAAGACATGTAGAGGCTCCTTATGTGGCTTTTTATAGTTGAAAAGTGTTGCCCAAGGTCATACTTACTGTCCAAGAGGTATTTTCTGCCCAAGTTATGTCTGAAAAGGAAAGAATCGCGTTTTTCGGCTTCAGAAGGAAGGCTGCGCGCGAATGCTTTGCGGAAGGAAGTTGGTGCGCGCGGTTTGGTCTCAGAAAGGGAAAGAGGCGCAGATTGTGCTTCCTAAATAAGTTTAGATGCTGACCTTACTTCCTAATTAGTGTAGAGGCTGCCCAAGATGCTGCCCATGCTCAACTTGTTGCCCAAGTTGTTATAGAAAAGGAAGGTGGTACGCAGATGGCTTTCAGAAGAGGAAAGCGCGCAGATTGTTTCTGAATAGGAAGGATGCACGAATTTTGATCTTTAAAGGGGAAGATATGCTGTCCATACATTCCTTTTTAGGTGGAGCCTCTTTTGAAATTTGAATGTTGAACGCAGAAGAGGAAGAGCATCTCTTTGAGATCTTGCTGCCTAAATAGGAAGATATGACTGCTGCAGTGTGTGCACATCTTTGAACAAGGAAAGAAAGATCTGCGATTTGAATTTCAAATAATCTTCTGACTGAGCTTTCCTTGTTTGCTTTTGCTTCTGCACTTTCCTCATTTGGAAACTTTCCTTTTCTGGAAACTTTCCTTTTTTGGCACTTTCCATATTTGGCACTTTTTGGCAGTTTTAAGAGCATTTTCTCCAGATTGTCTCTTTACAACTAATATCTGCAAAACATAATTAAAACCACAAAATTAAGCAGAAAAGATGTAAATAAATATCAAGAACATAATGATAAAATGGACTAAAATATGCTCTATCAGTAGGAAAACTCCACCAAAGGTAGATGCTGCCTCCAAGAACCGCCAAAAACTAGCACACACATTCTGAGCATATCTTCAATTGTTTGGATGGTCCTCTCTGACTGTCCGTCAGTCTGTGGATGGAAAGCAGTGCTAAAATCCAACCTGGTACCCATAGCACTCTGCAGACTCCGCCAAAACCTGGAGGTGAACTGGGGTCCTCTATCCGACACTATTGAAATAGGAACCCCATGCAACCTGACAACCTCATCAACATACACCTGTGCCAACTTGTCCACAGAATAGCCACTCCTGACAGGGATGAAGTGAGCAGATTTGGTCAGTCTGTCCACAATCACCCATATGGAGTCCAATCTGTTGGACGATGCCGGTAAGCTCACCACGAAGTCCATAGCTATATTCTCCCATTTCCACTCTGGAATAGGTAGTGGGCTAAGCATTCCAGCCAGCTTCTGATGTTCCAGCTTCACCTTCTGACATACTTTGCAGGCTGACACAAACTGTGCCACTTCTCTCTTCATAGCTGGCCACCAATAAACTCTTTTCAAATCTTGGTACATTTTGGTGGCTCCAGGGTGAACACTGTATCTGGCATTATGAGGCTCCCTCATAATGTCTCCCTTTAGACTCACGTCATCTGTTACACACAATCTATTCCGATAGCGGAGGATCCCCTTGCTGTCAAATCTGAACTCATCATTTTTGCCTGACTGAACAGTCCTGGCAATCTTTACCAACTCTGGATCCTCGTGCTGTTTCTGAGCCACCTGCTCCAGAAATACAGGTGCCACTCTCATCTGGGCAATCAAAGCACCTGTACCAGACAACTCCAACTGTAAATCATCATTAATGAGCTCGAAGAACTCCCTCACTACTGGCCTCCTCTCTACTGAAATATGGGACAAACTGCCAAGTATTTCTGGCTTAAGGCGTCTGCCACAATATTCGCCTTACCCGGATGGTACTGAATCTTTCAATCATAGTCACTGAGCAGTTCTACCCATCTTCTCTGCCTCAAATTCAGCTCTCTCTGACTCAGGATGTACTGCAGGCTCTTATGATCTGTGAAGATCTCACATTTTACCCCATAAAGGTAATGCCTCCACATCTTGAGTGCAAAGATTACCGCTGCCATTTCTAGATCATGTGTAGGGTAATTCAACTCGTGCTTCTTTAGCTGCCTAGAAGCATAAGCAATCACCCTTTCATTCTGCATTAGCACACAACCCAGTCCCACACGGGACGCATCACAGAAAACTGTGAAGTCTTCATTACTAATTGGCAGAGCTAACACCGGTGCTGAAGTCAACCTCTTCTTTAGCTCCTCAAAGCTCTCCTCACACTGGTCGGTCCACACAAACCTCTGGTTCTTCATAGTCAGTCTGGTCATAGGAGCTGCAATTTTAGAGAAGTCCTGTACGAACCTCCTGTAGTAACCTGCCAAACCCAAGAAGCTTTTGATCTCTGTCACTGTAGTGGGTCTAGGCCAGTTAGCTACAGCTTCCACTTTCTTGGGGTCCACCTCTATTCCATTTTCTGACACAACATGCCCCAAGAATGAAATGCTCCTCAACCAGAACTCACACTTGGAGAACTTGGCATACAAGCCGTGTTCCCTCAAGGTCTGCAGAACTAACCTCAGATGATGGGCATGCTCCTCTGCATTCCTGGAATACACTAAGATATCATCTATGAAGACAATAAATAAGTGATCCAGGTATTGACTGAAAACTCTGTTCATGAGATCCATGAATGTTGCAGGGGCTTTGGTTAACCCGAACGGCATCACAAGGAACTCATAGTGCCCATATCTGGTCTTGAATGCTGTCTTCGACACATCCTCTTCTCTTATACTCAGCTGATGGTACTCAGATCTCAGATCTATCTTGGAGAAACAACCTGCTCCAGCTAGCTGGTCGAATAGATCATCGATCCTTGGCAACGGGTACTTATTCTTGGTAGTGACTTTGTTCAACTGCCTGTAGTCGATACAAAGTCTGAGGGATCCATCCTTCTTTTTCACAAACAACACTGGAGCGCCCCAAGTGAGGTACTCGATCAGATGAAGCCTCTATCTATCAACTCTTGCAACTGCTCCTTAAGCTCCTTCAATTCTGCTGGTGCCATCCTATAGGGAAGGATAGAGATCGGTCTGGTTCCAGGCATCAACTCAATTTCGAACTCTATCTCCCTAGCAGGTGGTAAACTTGGCAGCTCGTCTGGAAAAATGTCTAAAAACTCTTTGACCACGGGCATTGAGGCGGGCTCTCTGACATGACTATCCAGCTCTCTCACATGAGCTAGAAAACCCTGACAACCCCTCCTGAGCAACCTACGAGCCTGAAGGGCTGATATCAAACCTCTAGGTGTACTCCCCCTGTCTCCTCTGAAGACAACCTCTGACCCATCCTGACATCTGAACTTGACTACCTTGTCTCTGCAGTCCAAGGTAGCACCATGGGTAGATAGCCAATCCATCCCTAGAATGACGTTAAAATCTGTCAAATCTAGAACCACAAGTCGGCTGAAAGGCATCTTCCCTCAACAAAAACTGGACTATACTGGCAGACTGACTCCGCCACTGATGGGTCGCACTTGGGTCCACTGACCCATAGGGGACACTCTAACCCAGAGACCATCAATCCCAACCTCTCGACGGCCCTCGGAGCAATAAAAGAATGCGATGCACCAGGGTCCATTAAGGCATAAACATCTGAGCAACCAATGATGAGATTACCTGCCACCACGGTGTTCGATGCATTTGCCTCCTGCTGTGACATTGTGAAGATCCGTGCTGGGGCTGATGGACCTTCACCTTTGAAACCCGCTGAAGAAGAGGTTGACCCTCTCCCTCTGCCTCTGCCACTGGCCTGAGTCGCGGCTGGAGCTACTGGTTGAGCCACACTACCAGAGGCTGTTTGCTGAGACTGTGCCACAAAAGCTGCTCTAGGACACTCCCATGCCATGTGTCCCTCCTGCCCACACCTGAAGCAGGCTGTCATCCCAAACCGACATACTCCTTTGTGCGGCTTCCCACACTTCATACATACTGCATTATCTGCACTTGAGCTCGAGCCACTTCCTAATCCCAGACCTGACTTGATCTTGCTCTAGAACTTATTCTTCTTTGACTTCTTGGTGGTACTACTCCACCTCTTACTGCCTGAACTCAGAGAAGAAGGGTCTAACTTGCCCCCACCAGGGGTCTTGGAACTAGAAGGCTGTACCATTGACTGTTTAACTTTTCCCTCAATTATTGCACTAGCCTCCATCCTTCGAGCCATATCCACTATGGCATGGAAACTCTCCCTCTCTGCTGACTACATCAAGGAGGAATACCTGGAATGGAGCCTCATGATATACCTCCTTGACTTCTTCTGATCTGTGTCCAGATTCTGCCCAGCAAACGGCAACAGCTCCAAGAATCTGCCTGTGTACTCATCCACACTCATCTCATCTGACTGCCTTAACTGCTCAAATTCAATCATCTTCAACTCCCTTGAACTGTCAGGGAAAGCCCATCCTGCAAACTCATTTACAAACTCCTCCCATGATAGGCTGTCCAATCTCGGGTTCACATAGTTCTTGAACCACTCATGGGCCTTCTTGCATTTAAGTGTGAACCCAGCCATCTGAATGGCTCTACTGTCATTAGCTCCTATCTCATCTGTAATCGTTCTGACCCTCTCAAGATACACAAATGGGTCATCACCGGTTTCATATTGGGGAGCACCCAGCTTCATGTAGTCGGTCATCTTGACCTTGCTCCCTCCAGATGAGGTAGGTTTAGGTACTTGGGTTTCTGGGACAGTAGGTGCTGCTGGTGGTGGAGGAGGTGCAACATCCCCTGGGGTAGGGTTTGCTGTACCTGGGTAGAAGGATGGGGGTGGGTACATAGGGTACTGTGGGTACGGTGGGTAGAAAGGTGGGTATGCCATGTGTGAGTGGTAAGGGCTAAAGCTGGGGTAATCCGATGTACCTCCCATCGAATACCCGGGATTCTGAGAAAAGGGTGGGTAATGGGGTGGCTGAACATGTAACGACCCCAAAATGGACCGTCACCGGCGCTAGGATTCAGGTCGGCTTAAGGCCGCCAGAACCCGTAGCAAGCCTGCTATACTCTCTGTGTACCTGTAAACCTCATACATGATCATACATTTTCTGTGAAAATAAAACTCTTTTCTGAACCAAGGCTTAACCTGTGCATGCACTATCTCTGTACTCTGTACTCATGTACTCTGTACTCTGTATCCCTGACTAGAGCTTGCTCTAGATGGGTTAACTCATACCTGTTAAGCCTGGTTTTCACATACAGGAAAACATACATACATATACAGATCATGTACAAAACATACATCACTAGGTCAAGCAACAACTATTACATCTCTTTAATATTACATGTCCACTCTAAGCTATTACAGATCTCTTTACTTTTCCTGTACTCTGCTGGACTGTCCCTGTACACTGTACACTGAACCTGCAAAACTGGGGGTAAGGGAGTGGGATGAGCTCTATAGCCCAGTGAGTAGAACAGTAAAACATCTCAGTACAATATGATCTCATGAAATGCACCATATCACAGACAAGCCACATCAAGAGTAAACCTGTCACCACATAGTCCCAGTAACTCTGTGCCAGGGCGTAGAATCGAGCACCTGGTCTTCCTGTCATATATGTATATGTGTATATAACACCTCTGTACTTACCATTGCCAGGGCGTAGTCAAAGGCTCCTGGACTTTGCTATACCTGCCAGGGCGTAGTCAAAGGCTCCTGGACTTCGCTATACCTGCCAGGGCGTAGTCAAAGGCTCCTGGACTTCCTGTCTGAGACTATTGGATCATTCAGCATTCACTCACATCACCAAATAACGATGCAATGCAACATATTCGTGAATACTAATGCAATCAACCTATGGCATAAACATGATGCATGAGATATGCTAAAAGCAGTTTGTGGTTCAATTAAAAGTCATAAGTTTAGTTCCACTCACCTCTGGCTCTCTGGACTGACTGACTCTGCAGGCTCTGAAACTCTGGAGCAGTACTCACTGCTGCTCTCTCTGGTTCCTCTGGTCTGTACCTATACAGATGGACTCAATGAGGGACCAAACAAGCTTATGAATAACTCTCTTAAACTCCCCAAGAAGCCCCTAAAACTTACTCAACTATCCATGCAAAGCATGCAAAAGAAAGCTGGACAGGACACTTTCGGCGGCAGGTTCGGCGGCCGAAAGTCCTCTCCAGAGACGAAACTCAAGCACCTTCGGCGGCCGAATCTCAATCTTCGGCGGCCGAACCCTTTCGGGGGCAAGCTTCGGGGGCCAAAACTCACGCCAGAGACGAAAGTCTCACACCTTCGGCGGCACCTTCGGCGGCCGAATCCCCCAAACAGAGCCGAACATGCAAAACAGGCTGTGGCAGCCAAGCCACCATGCAAGAGGTTCGGCGGCCGAATGAACCTTCGGCTGCCGAACCTGAGTTCATCCAGAACTCAGTTTCAACGGCAAACCATCGTCTCCTTCCCTTCAACCACTCAAACCATATATACTCCAACTCCTCAACACACATATACTCACGTATATGATCACAGGGGTCCAAAACTATCTAATAACCCCAAACAACAAATCAAACATAACACAGAAACATGTATACATGCATCACGCATCAAAACCACTACTTCTCACTTAAACATGCAGCTCTCTCCCTTAACTGCCATAAAACCTTCAGAAAACACATAAACAGGTTCAAGAGCATTACTTACCTCCTGTAACAAGAAGCTGAACACTCTGAACTAAGGAAAACGGACCAACTCTCCTCAAACTCTCAAACTCGCACAAACGGAGCTTTTTGCTTCAAAACATTCAAAACTTAGTTTGTTTTCCCTTCAAAACTTTCCACACCTGTGAAACCCTTAGCCTGAGCAGCTCAAAGCGTGCAGATAAAGCATGGGAGATGTGACCAACTTCTGGACATGATCTGGTGATAACACCTGTCCAAAATGCTGACTAAGGGAGACAAAACTGCTGGCTAAGCAACTCAGCTTCGGCTGTCGACTCGCATGCAAAACCATGCAACATTCGGGGGCCGAACCTGAATTCAGAAGCCGAATATTAAGCACTTTCGGCGGCCGAACTTACCTTCGGCGGCCGAACTTGGCAAAAGTCTCCATAGACTTATCGCTTCAAAACTCAAATCAACTATCCGTAAAACACATTATAACACAGTAAAACACTTAGTAACACACACAACAAATAACTCCTACCCTTATATAGAATCCCAACACCCCGGATTCCACCAGACAACAGAAATTCCGGTGCCGGATTCTAGCCGGGTATTACATTCTCCCCTCCTTAAGAACATTCGTCCTTGAAGGTTCCTAAAACACACAAGTAACACATGAAACGGAAAAAACAAAACTAACCTCAAAACAAATATGGATACTGCTGGAGCATAGACTCCCGCGTCTCCCAGGTGCACTCTTCTAGATTATGGTGGTTCCAGAGAACTTTCACCATCGGAATCTCCTTGTTCCTTAGCTGTCTGATCTGCGTGTCCAGAATCCGCACTGGCTGCTCTATATAGGTGAGATCCGTATGAATCTCCACCTCAGGCTCACTCAGAACCTGAGTCGGATCTGACACAAACTGTCGTAGCATAGAAACATGAAATACCGGGTGAATTCTCTCCATAGAAGCAGGTAAATCCAGCTTATACGACACATTTCCGATCCTCTGCAAAATCTCAAAGGGTCCAATGTATCGTGGAGCTAACTTACCCTTCTTCCCAAAACGAACCACTCCTTTCATTGGAGACACTTTCAGCAATACCCAATTACCCTCTTGAAACTCTAACTGCTTTCTGCGAACGTCTGCATAACTTTTCTGTCTACTCTGAGCTGTTCTGATTCTCTCTCTGATCAGGGGCACCATTCTACTGGTAATATCTACTAACTCTGGCCCTGCAAGAGCCTTCTCTCCTACCTCTTCCCAGCAAACAGGGGATCTGCACTTCCTCCCATACAAAGCTTCATAAGGAGCCATCCCGATGCTCGCATGATGGCTGTTAATGTAGGCAAACTCCACCAAAGGTAGATGCTGCCTCCAAGAACCGCCAAAGTCGAACACACATAGTCGAAGCATATCCTCTATGGTCTGGATGGTCCTTTCTGACTGTCCATCAGTCTGTGGGTGGAAAGCAGTACTAAAATCCAATCTCGTGCCCATCGCACTTTGCAGACTCCGCCAAAAGCGGGAGGTAAACTGAGGTCCTCTGTCTGAAACTATAGACACTGGAACTCCATGTAATCTCACTATCTCATCCAGATAGACCTGTGCCAACTTATTCACAGAATAGTTACTCCGTACTGGAAGAAAATGAGCAGATTTCGTGAGTCTGTCCACAATCACCCATATCGAGTCTATCCTGTTGGATGCTACTGGTAAACCCACTACAAAATCCATTGCTATGTTCTCCCATTTCCACTCTGGAATCGGTAATGGGTTAAGCATTCCGGCTGGTTTCTGATGCTCTAATTTCACCCTCTGACAAAACTCACAGGCTGTCACGAACTGCGCCACTTCTTTCTTCATGGCTGGCCACCAATAGACCCTTTTCAGATCCTGATACATCTTGGTGGCTCCTGGGTGAACACTATACCTCGCATTATGAGCTTCCCTCATAATGTCTTCCTTCACACTGCCCCTATCTGGGACACAAAGTCGACTCCCATAGCGAAGGATCCCTTTGCTGTCAAATCTGAACTCTACACTATTGCCTGACTGAACAGTCCTGGCAATTTTCATCAACTCAGGGTCCTCATGCTGTCTCTGAGCTATCTGCTCCAGAAACACAGGTGTCACTCTCATCTGTGCTATCAACGCACCTGTACCAGACAACTCTAGCTGTAATCCCTCGTCAAAGAGCTTATAAAGCTCCATCACAACTGGTCTCCGCTCTGCTGCTATATGGGATAAACTGCCTAGTGACTTCCGGCTTAGGGCGTCTGCCACAACATTCGCCTTACCCGGATGATACTGGATCTTACAATCATAATCACTGAGCAATTCTACCCATCTCCTCTGCCTCAAATTCAGCTCTCTCTGACTCAAGATGTACTGTAAACTCTTGTGATCAGTGAAGATCTCGCATTTCACCCCGTAGAGGTAATGCCGCCACATCTTAAGTGCAAAGATAACTACTGCCATCTCGAGGTCATGGGTAGGGTAATTCAACTCGTGCTTCTTCAACTGTCTAGAAGCATAAGTAATCACCCTATCCTGTTGCATCAGAACACAACCCAATCCCACTCGAGAGGCATCACAGAACACTGTGAAATCCTCATCACTAACAGGTAGAGCTAACACTGGTGCTGTTGTCAATCTCCTCTTGAGCTCCTCAAAGCTCTCTTCACACTGGTCTGACCAGATAAACTTCTGGTTCTTCTGAGTCAATTTGGTCATAGGAGCTGCTATCTTTGAGAAGTTCTGAACGAACCTCCTGTAGTAACCTGCCAGTCCCAGAAAGCTTTTAATCTCAGTCACTGTCGTGGGTCTGGGCCAGTTAGCTATAGTCTCTATCTTCTTGGGGTCTACCTCAATACCCTCTGCTGATACCACATGTCCCAAGAAGGCAATGCTCCGTAACCAAAACTCACACTTCGAGAACTTGGCATACAAACCATGCTCTCTCAATGTCTGCAAAACTGTCCGCAGATGATGGGCATGCTCCTCTGCATTTCTGGAATACACTAAGATATCATCGATAAACACAATGACAAAGTGATCCAGAAACTCACTGAATACCCTGTTCATGAGATCCATAAATGCTGCAGGGGCGTTAGTCAACCCGAACGGCATCACTAAGAACTCATAATGCCCATATCTGGTCCGGAAAGCTGTCTTAGGCACATCTGCCTCTCTGACTCTCAACTGATGATACCCAGATCTCAGATCTATTTTCGAGAAACAACCTGCTCCAGCTAGCTGGTCAAATAGATCATCAATCCGAGGTAAGGGATACCTATTCTTGATAGTGACCTTGTTCAACTGTCTGTAGTCGATACAAAGTCTGAGGAATCCATCCTTCTTTCTGACAAAGAGCACTGGAGCACCCCAAGGTGAGGTACTAGGGCGGATGAAACCCTTATCTACCAAGTCCTGCAACTGTTCTTTCAACTCTGTTAACTCAGCTGGCGCCATCCTGTAGGGAGGAATAGAGATAGGTCTGGTACCTGGCAGTAATTCAATTTCAAACCCTATCTCCCTATCAGGTGGTAGTCCTGGCAAATCGTCTGGGAACACATCGAGAAACTCTCGGACTACTGGTACTGTGGCTGGTTCCCTCACCTGACTGTCTAGCTCTCTCACATGAGCTAGAAACCCCTGACAACCCCTCCTAAGCAAACGACGAGCCTGAAGGGCTGAAATCATACCTCTGGGTGTACCTCTCCTGTCTCCTCTAAAGACACACGTCGACCCATCCTGGTCTCTGAGACTAACTACCTTGTCTCTACAGTCCAAAGTAGCACCATATGTAGATAACCAATCCATCCCTAGAATGACATCAAAATCCGTTAAATCTAGAACCACAAGGTCAGCTGGAAGGTATCTACCCTCTATAAACACTGGACTGAAACGACAGACTGACACTGCCACTGATGGGTCGCATTTGGGTCCGCTGACCCAGAGAGGATACTCTAACGCAGAACTGATCAAACCCAATCTCTCAATGGCTCTCGAAGCAATAAAAGAATGAGAAGCACCGGGGTCTATCAAAGCATACACATCGGAACACCCAATGATGAGATTACCTGACACCACTGTGTTCGACGTGTTAGCCTCCTCCTGTGTCACTGTGAAAATCCGTGCTGGGGCTACCGGATTTCCACCTCGGGAACCTGCTGCTGAAGTAGAGGCTACCCCTCTCCCTCTACCTCTGCCACTAGTCTGAGGCATGACTGGAGCTGCTGGCCGTACAACTGGCTGTACCACACTGCCTGAACTCATCTGCTGGGATGGTGCAAAAGTCATCTGCGGACAATCCCGAGCAATATGCCCTTCCTGTCCACATCTAAAACAAGCTGTAGATCCCAACCGACAAACTCCGCCATGTGGTTTTCCGCATCGTCTGCAGACTGGAGCTGTGCCAGAGCTTGAGCCACTACCTATTCCCAGACCTGACTTGACTTTATTCCAGAACTTACTCTTTGTTCCTTTTACTCTATCCCATCGTTTACTGCTTGGTGTGGGGGCTTTAGAACCCGAAGCCTGTGCCTTTGACTGTTTCTGAATATTGGCACTGGCTTCCATTTTCCTGGCTGCGTCTACTATGGTATGGAAACTCTCATTTTCTGCTGGAAGAATCAAGGAAGAATACCTGGGATGCAATCTCATAGTATATCTCCTTGCATTCTTCTGATCAGTATCATAGGCTTGACCCACATACTGAAGCAAATCTAGGAACTTATCTGTGAATTCATCAACGCTCATCTCATCTGTCTGTCTCAACTGTTCAAATTCAATTACTTTCATCTCCCTCGAACTGTCAGGAAAAGCCCACCCTGCAAACTCATTGGCGAACTCTCCCCATAACATGCTATCCATTCTCGGCTCCACATAATTCTTAAACCATTCTCTGGCTTTCTTACATTTTAATGTGAAACCTGCCATCTCAATGGCTCTCCTATCATCTGCTCCCAATTCACTGGTTATCATCCTAACTGCTCTGAGGTAATCAAATGGATCATCTCCCGTGTTGTATTTAGGAGCATCCAATTTCAAGTACTCCGTCATTTGGACTTTACCTCCAGATGAGCTAGGTTCATGTCTGTCAACAACAGGGGCTACTGGTTCTGGTGGTGGTACTGATTCATTTGGCTCTAGGTGTGCTGCACTTGGATGGGTAGGGGAAGAGGGATACATAGGATATGGTGGATAGTAAGGATAAGGCATATAAGGCATATAAGGAGGATATGGCACAAAACTCGAGTACTCCGACATACCTCCCATCGGATACTCTGGATAGCCAAAACCTGAGGTCTGAGCACCTCCCTGCGACTCTCCCATACCTTCCTCAAAACTGCCTCTACCCATGTTGTCATCTCTAGACTGAGCTTCCCTCCTTTCCTCTGATCCTCCTCCCCTAGCTGTTCCTCTTCTGCTCTCGTCGACAGACCTTCTAGGGTCTATTGACGTACTTTCCCTGCTAGATCTCTGAGACCTTGCCCTTGGCAATGCAGGAGGACGAGCAGCTGATCTCTCATTCTCTGGTGGGACTCCAGTCAATCGAGCTGATCGACGAGTTCCTCGCATCTTTACTCTCTGGAAACACAACATATAACATACCACTTTAGCACATAAACATCACATATCAATCATACACATACAACACTCATGGCAGATCATAGCAGATAGGACTCAAGACCCTATCCTAGTGGACATGATTTCCTATTGTGCTTGACCACATCTAACCTGTCTGAGCCCAACACTGTCTCTATAGGTCCGATCATGTGAACCGAGGGCTCTGATACCAATCTGTAACGACCCCAAAATGGACCGTCACCGGCGCTAGGATTCAGGTCGGCTTAAGGCCGCCAGAACCCGTAGCAAGCCTGCTATACTCTCTGTGTACCTGTAAACCTCATACATGATCATACATTTTCTGTGAAAATAAAACTCTTTTCTGAACCAAGGCTTAACCTGTGCATGCACTATCTCTGTACTCTGTACTCATGTACTCTGTACTCTGTATCCCTGACTAGAGCTTGCTCTAGATGGGTTAACTCATACCTGTTAAGCCTGGTTTTCACATACAGGAAAACATACATACATATACAGATCATGTACAAAACATACATCACTAGGTCAAGCAACAACTATTACATCTCTTTAATATTACATGTCCACTCTAAGCTATTACAGATCTCTTTACTTTTCCTGTACTCTGCTGGACTGTCCCTGTACACTGTACACTGAACCTGCAAAACTGGGGGTAAGGGAGTGGGATGAGCTCTATAGCCCAGTGAGTAGAACAGTAAAACATCTCAGTACAATATGATCTCATGAAATGCACCATATCACAGACAAGCCACATCAAGAGTAAACCTGTCACCACATAGTCCCAGTAACTCTGTGCCAGGGCGTAGAATCGAGCACCTGGTCTTCCTGTCATATATGTATATGTGTATATAACACCTCTGTACTTACCATTGCCAGGGCGTAGTCAAAGGCTCCTGGACTTTGCTATACCTGCCAGGGCGTAGTCAAAGGCTCCTGGACTTCGCTATACCTGCCAGGGCGTAGTCAAAGGCTCCTGGACTTCCTGTCTGAGACTATTGGATCATTCAGCATTCACTCACATCACCAAATAACGATGCAATGCAACATATTCGTGAATACTAATGCAATCAACCTATGGCATAAACATGATGCATGAGATATGCTAAAAGCAGTTTGTGGTTCAATTAAAAGTCATAAGTTTAGTTCCACTCACCTCTGGCTCTCTGGACTGACTGACTCTGCAGGCTCTGAAACTCTGGAGCAGTACTCACTGCTGCTCTCTCTGGTTCCTCTGGTCTGTACCTATACAGATGGACTCAATGAGGGACCAAACAAGCTTATGAATAACTCTCTTAAACTCCCCAAGAAGCCCCTAAAACTTACTCAACTATCCATGCAAAGCATGCAAAAGAAAGCTGGACAGGACACTTTCGGCGGCAGGTTCGGCGGCCGAAAGTCCTCTCCAGAGACGAAACTCAAGCACCTTCGGCGGCCGAATCTCAATCTTCGGCGGCCGAACCCTTTCGGGGGCAAGCTTCGGGGGCCAAAACTCACGCCAGAGACGAAAGTCTCACACCTTCGGCGGCACCTTCGGCGGCCGAATCCCCCAAACAGAGCCGAACATGCAAAACAGGCTGTGGCAGCCAAGCCACCATGCAAGAGGTTCGGCGGCCGAATGAACCTTCGGCTGCCGAACCTGAGTTCATCCAGAACTCAGTTTCAACGGCAAACCATCGTCTCCTTCCCTTCAACCACTCAAACCATATATACTCCAACTCCTCAACACACATATACTCACGTATATGATCACAGGGGTCCAAAACTATCTAATAACCCCAAACAACAAATCAAACATAACACAGAAACATGTATACATGCATCACGCATCAAAACCACTACTTCTCACTTAAACATGCAGCTCTCTCCCTTAACTGCCATAAAACCTTCAGAAAACACATAAACAGGTTCAAGAGCATTACTTACCTCCTGTAACAAGAAGCTGAACACTCTGAACTAAGGAAAACGGACCAACTCTCCTCAAACTCTCAAACTCGCACAAACGGAGCTTTTTGCTTCAAAACATTCAAAACTTAGTTTGTTTTCCCTTCAAAACTTTCCACACCTGTGAAACCCTTAGCCTGAGCAGCTCAAAGCGTGCAGATAAAGCATGGGAGATGTGACCAACTTCTGGACATGATCTGGTGATACCACCTGTCCAAAATGCTGACTAAGGGAGACAAAACTGCTGGCTAAGCAACTCAGCTTCGGCTGTCGACTCGCATGCAAAACCATGCAACATTCGGGGGCCGAACCTGAATTCGGAAGCCGAATATTAAGCACTTTCGGCGGCCGAACTTACCTTCGGCGGCCGAACTTGGCAAAAGTCTCCATAGACTTATCGCTTCAAAACTCAAATCAACTATCCGTAAAACACATTATAACACAGTAAAACACTTAGTAACACACACAACAAATAACTCCTACCCTTATATAGAATCCCAACACCCCGGATTCCACCAGACAACAGAAATTCCGGTGCCGGATTCTAGCCGGGTATTACAGAACAAATCCCGAGGCCTGAGTGCCTCCTTGGGACTCTCCCATACCCTCCTCCGACATACTCACTCCAAGACTTCCAT
Organism: Manihot esculenta; assembly: GCF_001659605.2. Lineage (NCBI taxonomy): Eukaryota > Viridiplantae > Streptophyta > Magnoliopsida > Malpighiales > Euphorbiaceae > Manihot > Manihot esculenta. Next base: position 21,859,772 of record NC_035176.2, on the reverse strand, counting down.
CCCTCCTCTAGTCCACATCCATATCATCCCCCACATCCTCTGACATTCCTCCTTGAACTGTTCCCCTTATTGATCTGCTTCTGTTCATATCCAAAGACCTTCTAGGGTCTCTCACTGCTCTTTCCCTGCTAGACCTGCTAGACATTGCCCTTGGCAATGCAGGGGGACGGGCACTCATGCCCTCATCCTCCGGTGGGACTCTAGTCAATTGTGCAGATCGACGAGTTCCTCTCATCCTGTTTACTGAAAAACAGCACACATCACATAAAACATTAGCATCAAATGGTTCATGTGCAAACACATGAACCCGCATCACATACATAGCATATCATTAATGCACATGCATAAAATCATAGCATTTCACATCATTATTCAAGACAGGACTCTACATCCTATTCTAGTGGACATGATCTTCCTATTGTGCTTGACCTTCTATAACATCTATGAGCCCGACACTCTAGGTCCGACCATATGAGCCTAGGGCTCTGATACCAATCTGTAACTACCCGGAAATTGGACCATTACCGGCGCTAGGATCCAGATCGGCTTAAGGCCGCCGGGACCCATAGCAAGCCTAACATACATCCTGTATACTTGTTTAATCCCATACATGATCAACAATTACATAGAAATTTAAAACTTTCTCATTTATTCATTCATTCATTCATTCCTTCACCAAGCTTAACTTGTGCATGCACAAATCATAACATAAAACCACTCACTGGAGTCCTCAACAAATACTCCAATGGGGTATTATAACATACATTAAACTTGGTTTACATAATCATCATTAAAAATTTAAGATCATGTACTAAAAAGGGATTAACAACATATTATGGTCAAGCACAACTCTAAACTTCCATAAGCATCATTACATTACATTTCTATACTATACTTTTACATTACATCATATTCATGTCCACATCTAGCTATTACATAAAACATGACTCTACTCCTGCTGACCACCTGGTCTACCCTGTACCTGCAAACCTAGGGGTTAAGGGAGAGGGGTGAGCTATAAAGCCCAGTGAGCAGAATAATTAAACATTCAATTTAAATTTCATGCTTTCATGAAATGCAACACATCACAAACAAGTCACATCAAGGATGGACTTGTCACCAATAGTCCTCTACATAGTCCAATCGTGCCAGGGGCGTAGAATGGGCCTCACTAGTCTTTCTCTTAACATAACATAACATAGCATAACATTCCATAGTGCCAGGGGCGTAGAATGGGCCTCACTGGTCTTCCATACCGTATCATCATCATATCATATCATACGAGGACTAAAGAATTATCCAACATCCATCCACATCAACATCAAATAATGCAATGTGACATATTCGTGAATTCTAATGCAAACAACCTAGTATATCTCATGGCATACGTGATGCATGTATCATGCTCAAAATTTATTTATTTGCTTTGAAACGTAATGAATTATTCCACTCACCTCTGGCTGAAGCTCTAATGACTCTGAAGCAGCTATCTCACTGCTGAGGTCCTCGGTTCCTCGGGTCCGAACCTACACAGGTGAACTCAAATGAGAGACCAAACATCCATGAACATGACTCTAAAATACTTCCCAAAAACCCCCTAATACCACTTAAAACAATCACATAAATCATGCAAAGGAAGGTTGAACAGGGCACTTTCGGCGGCAGGTTCGGCGGCCGAAAGTCCCTCCAGAGCCGAAACTCAGCCACTTTCAGTGGCACCTTCGGCGGCCGAAAGTGGGTTCCAGAGTCGAAACTCATGCATGTTCGGCGGCACCTTCGGCGGCCGAAACTCCCTTCCAGAGCCGAAAGTCCACTTTCGGGGGCAGGGTTTGGCAGCCGAAAGTTGGCCTCCACAGGCAGTGTAACGACCCGAAAATCAGACCGCTACTGACGCTAGGATCCAGATCGGCTTAAGGCCGCCGGGACCGGTAGCAAGCCAAACATTAATCCTGTGAACCTGCTTAATCCCATACATGATCAACAACATACATAAAAATTTTGAACTTTTCTTTCCATTCAATCACCAAACTCAACCTGTGCATGCACTATTCATAAACATAAACATTAACCCCACCTTGGAGTCCTCATCAATGCTCCAATGGGGTTACATAACATAAATTAAGTTTGGTTTACAATAATCATCATTAAGTATTAAGATCATGTACTAGAAAGAGATTAACATAATACTATGGTCAAGCACAACTCTAAACTTTCATAAGCATCATTACATAACATTTCTATATCATACTTTTACATTACATCATATCCATGTCCACATCTAGCTATTACATAACACAAAACTCTACTCCTGCTGACCTCCTGGTCTACCCTGTACCTGCAAACTTGGGGGTTAAGGGAGAGGGGTGAGCTATAAAGCCCAGTGAGCAGAATAATTAAACATTCAATTTAAATTTCATGATTTCATGAAATGCAACATATCACAAACAACTTGTCACCAATAGCCCACTACTCATTCCAATAGTGCCAGGGGCGTAGACTGGGCCTCACTGGTCTTTCTCTTACATTACATTCATAACATAACATTCCAATATGCCAGGGGCGTAGAATGGGCCTCGCTGGTCTTTCTCTTACATAGTGCCAGGGGCGTAGAATGGGCCTCACTGCTCTTCCATACCGTATCACATCATATCATAATGTAGTGCGGCTAAAGGATTATCCAACATTCACCCACATCAACAACATATTATGCAATGCAACATATTCATGAATTCTAATGCAAGCACCCTAGTATATCTCATGGCATTCATGATGCGTGTATCATGCTCAGAATTTATTTATTTACTTTGAAATGAAATAAGATATTCCACTCACCTCTGGCTGAAGCTCTAACAGACTCAGAAGCAGCTGAACTCACTGCTGGGGTCCTCGGTTCCTCGGGTCTGAACCTACACAGGTGGACTCAAATGAGGGACCTAACATTTATAAACATGACTCTAAAATACTCCCCAAAAACCCCCTAAAACACCTTAAAACAATCACATAAATCATGCAAAGGAGGGCTGAACAGGGCACTTTCGGCGGCAGGTTCGGCGGCCGAAAGGCCCTCCAGAGCCGAAAGACATGCACCTTCGGCAACACTTTCGGCAGCCGAAGGTTCCCTCCAGAGACGAAACTCATGCATGTTCGGCGGCCGAAACTCCCTTCCAGAGCCGAAAGCCCACTTTTGGGGGCAGGGTTCGGCAGCCGATACATGCTACCAAAGGCCCGAAAGAGCCTTCGACTGCCGAACCTGAGTTCTTCCCAAAAGGGCAGAAACTCAGCTCAACATGCATAAATGCCTCCCAACTCATTCAATCATGCATTTTCCTATTCTACAACATGCATACTCAAGCATACAGGCTCCTAGGGGCTTCAAACTATCCTAAACCCCATCTACAACACATCAAATATGCATATCCAACATACATTGTTCATAACACGCAGTAAACCCATAAACTCCACATAAACCTACACATGCATTTCTACCCCAAGAAACTTCATAAAACTTACTTAAAACATTAAAGGAACTATGGATCTACTCTTACCTCTTGAAGAACGAGAGGAGAGACGATCCAACTTGGAGATGGGAGAGATCTCAACTCTTTGGTCTCCAAGCTTCCAAAACTCGCTCTTTTGTTCAAATATCTTCAAATCAATATAAAGCTTGTTAAAACATGAAAGATCGAAGGAGAAACATCTAAAATGAACCATGGGAGAGCAAGAACTCACCGTGGCCGAAAATGGGGAGAAAACTCGCCCATTTCGGCCATGGAGCTCTTATATAGGGGCTGGCAGACCACCTTTCGGCAGCCTAAAGTGCCTCCAAAACTCATGCAAGTTCGGCGACCGAACATGAGGTTCAGCAGCCGAACCTTTGAAACTTTCGGAAACCTAACTTGCCCCCCCTAAACCATCCCACGTTCGGCGGCCGAACCTGGAAATGTCTCCTTGGTCTTTTTCATTTAAAACTCGATTTCCTTTTTGCTTAAAACCTTAAGATACATTAAAACATTTTATAAAAACATGATTTTACCCTTCTAGAGGTTTTCGATATCCGAGATTCCACCGGACGGTAGGAATTCCGATACCGGAGTCTAGCCGGGTATTACAGGCAGGTTCGGCGGCCGAAAGTTCCTTCGGCTGCCAAACCTGAGTTCTCCCAAAGGGGCAGAAACTCAGCTCCAACATGAACAAATGCCTCCCAACTCATTCAATCATGCATTTACCTATTCTACAACATGCAATCTCAAACCATCAAGCACATAGGGGTCTCAAACTAACTTAAACCCCAACCAAAGCACATCAAACAAACATATTCAGCATACATTGCTCAAAAACTCAACTTAAACCCATAAACTCAAAATAACCTAAACATGCATTTCTACCCCATAAATCCTCTTAAAACTTGTTTAAAACATAGAATGAGCTCAAGTTCGACTCTTACCTCTTGAAGATCAAGAGAGTGTGTGACCTAACTTGGAGATTTGGGGAGGATGGGTTCCTGAGGTCTCCAAGCTTCACAACTTCGATCTAAGCTCGAAATCTTCAAAAACCAAGTGAAAACTCATAAGAAAATCATGAAGATTCGAAGGAAGAAGCTCAAATTTGATGAGGGACGGCGGAGGACTCACCTTGGCCGAAAACGGAGAGAAAAGCTCACCCGTTCGGACATAGGGACCCCTTTATAGGTGGCTGGCCAGGCCACTTTCGGGAGCCTAACGTGCCTCCGCATGCATGCCATGTTCGGCGGCCGAACCTGGACTTCCCTCTCTCAGGCCTTCGGGGGCCTAAAGCACTTCTGAAATGCATGCATGTTTGGCAGCCGAACTTGAGGTTCGGTGGCCGAACTTGAGGTTCGGCGGCCGAACTTGGGTCTTCCTCCAAGGCTATTTTCATGCAAAAACTCATTTTCTTCTTACTTAAAATCATAAAATACATTAAAACATTTTATGAAAATATGGTTTTAACCTTCTAGAGGTTTTCGACATCCGAGATTCCACCGGACAGTAGGAATTCCGATACCGGAGTTTAGCCGGGTATTACATCTGGCCTGGCGAAAACTGCCTTGTTGCCTTGTTTAGTGGGACCAACGTTTGAATAGTCTAGCAGGAACTGCCTTATGACTTGGCCTGGCAAAAAATATCTTATGGCCTTGTTTAGTTGGACCAACACTCGAATGGTCTAGCGGGAACCGCCTTGTAACCTAGCCTAGCGAAAACTACCTTGTGGCTTTGTTTAATGAGACCCATGCTCAAATATTCTGGCAGGAACTGCCTTGTGACCTGGCCTAGCGAAAACTATCTTGTGGACCAATACCCGAATGGTCTGGCGGGAACCGCCTTGTGACCTGACCTGGAAAATACTGTCTTATGGCCTTGTTTCTTTAGTCTTTCTTTCTTTTGGGGAAGACAATATGTCATTCCTTGTCACTGAAATACACAACATATGAAGGAAATACCTTGTTAGCTCATTATTGATAAAATTTTCTCAAATTATAAATATTTCAGGAATGGAGAATAATTTGATCATCTAATTTAGATAGTTTATATGACCGTAGACAAATAACCTTTGAGACCTTAAATGGTCCTTTCCAGTTCTCGCGTAGCTTACCAGGCCCGGCATTGCCGCTTGTTGACTGTCGGTTGTCAAGGCCGGTAAAAAATAACCTTTCTGGTTAACAACAATCTTATAACTGTAGATAGTGGTGACACTACAAAAAAACAGACTATCAGTGACGGATTTTTCCGTCGCTGAAAGTCAAAAATCCGTCGCAGAAAGTTTCAGCGACGGATTTGCGACGGACTCAAGTCCGTCGCTTAAAGTCATGTCGCTAATTTTTTCCGACGGATTACAAGTCCGTCGGAAATATTAGCGACGGATTTCCGACGGATCTAGACTCCGTCAGAAATATTTCCGACGGCTTTTCCGACGGAAAATTCAGTCGGAAAAATTTAGCGACGGAAATTTTCCGTCGGAAATTCGTCGAAAATATTAACGTATTTTAAAAAATTTTCTCACTAATCCGTCGCTAATCCGTCGCAAATCCGTCGCTAATCTGTTAAAATTCAATCACAAAAAATAATTCCCTGTTTTTATTTACATATTCCCTGTATAATCAAATAATTTATAATTAATAATCATATTGAATATAAATTAAATATCATTCATAATAATTATAAGTAATGTTCATAATACTCAATAATATTCAGAATATTTAAAATAAATCCATAATATTTAACAATGTTCATAAAATTAAAAATAAATTCATAATACTTAACAATCGTCATAAAATTTAAAATAAATCAATTATACTTAACAATGTTCATAAAACTAAAAACTAATCTATGAATTTGTTGAACCATCTGATAGAGAAATACAATCTGCAGTTGGATTATGCGGTGAAGATCTTTTTTTGTTCTTCAATGATTTCATCTGATCTTTTATTTGCTTTTCTATCTGCACTCGCATTTGCTCTTGTTTCAATCTGATCAATTGTCGATCAGACGGGTTTGATGGGATAGGATGTCCCAAGTTCGGACCTCTAGTTCGAACTGATGATGATGATGATGCGTTTGCTTGTCCCTCTAATGCTGCTGGAGTGTGCTCCAGTGTTTCCTCTTGCATCTTACTGGCTCATCTGTTTCATTCGTAGAGAGCTGCTGGCTATGTCCTCTACCTCTAGATGATATTACTCTTCGAGGCATCTGAAAAAATAATTGTCCATTAGTTTCAATTAACAATAAAGACAACCAATATATAAGTATTTATGAATAAAAGAACTCTGTGTGATGGACATAAATAAATGGCTGAATATTTTGTATTAGTTGCTATTAATTTATTAAACATTTAAATTAGAATTATAACATATTTAACACTTAAATTTATAAAAATTATAATAATTAAACGTAAATTAGTTATACTAAACTATTAATAATTTATTCAAAAAATTAAAAATAAATTATATTCTAAATTTCATTAAATATACTGTGAATTTTAATAAGTTAATAAAGTTAATTAGATAAATATAACAATAAAATTTCAAATATATTTAATAATAAGTTAAATTATTTTTTATTTTTTTATAGATATCAATAATATAATTAATTTATATTTAATTATTATAATTTTTTATTGAGTTTTATTGTTATATTGGTGCGACAACTCTATTTAGGGTTTTTGTTTACTAATCCGGGGTTTCTAATGTTGAATATGAGAATATAAACAAATAGTACGATTGTAAAAATATTATTAGTATAGGGTATTTTTGTCGAAAAAAAAATGTTAAGCATACAAGCGTAAAAAAATGCAAAGTCTGAGATTTTTATAGACATTTTCTCAAATTTTAATTAAATTAGAGTAAAGATGGTTCCATGGAAAACGCCTATTAAAGCGCTTAACTTATTTTAAAATATTTAATTTTATTAATTAATTAATTAATTAATTTAGAGTGAAGAAGGTCCAAAGGAAAACAGTATTGGACCCCTTAACTAAGTCTGAAATATTTAAAATCAAGATGATTCAAAGAAAAATGCCTATTTGACCTCTTAAGTATTTGACTTAAATTGAGGTCGAGATTTGAATTAAATTAGGGTAGAAAAATTAAATTAGAGAAAAGGTGATCCAAAGGAAAACGCCTATTGAAACTCTTAACTCTTTTATTTCTTATTTTATTTTTATTATTGTTATTATTTTTTTAAGTTTTAACTGGATTGGAGAAAGACAATCCAAAGGAAAACATATATTGAGCCTCTTACCCCTTTTAAATATTTAACTTGTATTATTACTACTTAATTTTAATTAAATTGGAGCAAGACAACCCAATGGAAAATAACTAATGAACATCTTACCCTTTTAACTATTTTGATCTTATTATTATTACTCTTTAAATTGCCCAAGACAGTGCAAACAAAAATGCTATTGAATCTCTAAACTCAAAACAACGTCAAATTTACATAGCAATGGCAAGTTTTTAATATTTTTATAGGGTCCTTGCCAGCAACAGAAGTATATAATCAGTTCAAAACAACCTCAAATTTACAGAACCACAAAAACTGAAAGACAAGCATACAATGACTTCCCCATACTATTCACTAAGTCTTTAGGACAAAAGGATTGATAACAATTTTATTTTTTCCACACTCATTTGCGAGAAATAACTGGACAGAACATTACATCTGATTATCAACCGAGTGAAACTAATTAACATGGCATCCCGCGGCAAAGTCAGCATTATAAATTGATAGCAGTTAACAGAACATGAATTTGGGAAATTAGCATATGAAGGAAATAACAGAACCCAAGCGTATTGCCTCGGAACATAATGACCCACAGAATAAACTTGAAATAAATGAACAGAATCCAAAGCTTATCAAAATAAACAATCCAAAGATGAGAGTGACAATCGTTCCATGTCTCAACAAATACTTGTTCAATCACCTCCAAACAAACACAGAGAGAGAAATTATTCAAAATAAAACACATTCAAAAATAATTTCATTACATCATTCACTCATCACAGCACACACACACACACTTACCTGGAGTGGCGACGATCGGCAGCTGCAGCAGCGGGTGCCAACGGCGGCGACGGCGAGGGGACAGCGACGGCGAGGCAACGAGCGACACCCACGGGATCAGCAGCGACAGCGATGGCGACGGCGAGGGGACAGCGACGGCGAGTCGAAGGCAACACGCGACACCCACGGGAACAGCAACGACGGCGACGGTGAGGGGACAGCGACGGCGACGCGACACCCACGGGAACAGCAGCGACGGCAGGAAAATCAGCAACAACAGCGACGGAAGGGCGACAGCGACGGGAACAACGGCGGCGGCGAAGGCGGCGGCGGCGAGAGTGGCAAGAAGCACGAATGGGCGCTGAGGGGCAGAGAGGAGAGGAAAGGGAGGCTGAAATTAAAAGAGAGATGAAAAGAAGATTAGGTTTTTGCTTTTATATTGTTTGCTTTTTCTGACGGATTAGCGACGGAATAAATTTCGTCGCTAATATTTCAAAAATCCGTCGCTAATCCGTCGCTAATCCGTCAGAAAATTAAACATAAAATATTCGTCGATGATCCGTCGCTAATTCCGTCGCTAAATTTTTTTTTTCCGACGGAAATTACTTCCGTCGCTAAATCCGTCACTGATACCTTATTTTTTTGTAGTGTGAAAGGATCGAATTCACAGGGAATTGATACTCACCTATTTTTCTTATCAAGACCAAGAGAACAAACTGAAAGAAAAAGTAACTGAAAACAAATAAACTGAAAGTGAAATGAACTGACAATAAAAGTAAAAGGGGGGTGTTTGAGATTGATTCAATTAAACTAAGACTGAAAGAAATAAAGTGAATAATAAGAATAAAGAGATTCAATAATGAGAAAAACTCTAGTTGAAGAATTGAATTCACTTCAGTTGTCGGGATTGATCATTGAAACTTAGGTTCTCTTGTTTGATTTAATAAATTAGTTATGGAGATGGAAAACGCTTCTCACCATCATATCTCTCCTTAAGCATAAACCAATTAGGGAACGTTCTCTAATTAATTACTAATCAACAAATTGCCAAGGAACGTCCTTGGGCCTTAGGCATCAAAACAACTATAAATTGTACTAAGAAATAGAGAGATCTAATTCTAGCTACCCAAATGCATGGAGATATCGCTAGATAATGCAATTTCCTTAGTTTTTACACCAAGTATTTTTGCGTTTGAACAATCCAAGCAATTATGGACTCAAAATTATTCAAACTAACAATATATTACCTTGCAATCAAGAATCAAGTGGCCACATTGATCATAATAATAAAGCAATAATGGAATCAAGTATGAAATTGCATAAATATTGAATAAACCAAAGATAACAATGTATGTTCAGATCTCACAATCCATAAAATAACCAAAGTTTCACCTAATCTTCAACTAGAATTAAAGGTTTTAGCCACTCATGGCTGAAACAAAAACCAAAAAAAAGAAAACAAGAAGGAGAGAAGGAACCGAAGCTTGGAGAAGAGGAGAGCCTTGCGCCCTTGTGTGGCCGAATGGGGAGAATGGGGAGAGAGGTTCGACACCTTTGAAGAGAGGCTTATACAGCCTTTGAGTGTTGCCCTAGTGCTGCCCAAGTTGCTACCCAAGCCTTGCCCTAGTCTCTCTCCTTGCCGCCCATATCCTTGCATTGATGAGGTGGAGCCTCTCTATTGAATTTTGAATTTTGAATGTGCAAGACTTGTGGTGGCATGTATGTCTCGTTTGGCTTCTTTGACAAGCTGAATTTGAATTTCAAATTTGAATGTGCATCTTCTAGAGATTTGGCTTCTTCAAAAAGGAAAAGGATTTTTGAGGATTTGAATTTCAAACTACTCTGCTGACTGCACTTTTCTTATTTGCCACTTTCCTTATTTAGCACTTTTCTTAATGAGCTGAATCTTGATTTTGAATTTTGAATGCTCTTGAGGATTTGAAATTTGAATTTCAAATTACTTTCCTTATTTGGCTCCTTTCAAGTTGCACTTGGCATGTTGCTCTCCTTTGCTCCATTTTAGGCAATTTTAGGGGCATTTTCACCAAATTGCCTCTTTACACCATTTTCTGCAAAATAAGATTAACATTGCAAAATTAGGTAGAAAAAGTGTAAATTAACATCAATAACATCATGATAAAATGGTCTAAATTTGGACTGATCAAATACCCCCACACCTAGCCTTTTGCTTGTCCTCAAGCTAATAAACTTAGTCAAACAAGCTCTCCTTGCTACTTGATCCTTTATTTCCACTTAAGCTCTTACTCTAGATCCCTACTTTGAAGCATTGCAGTGAAGAATATATGCACTAAGGTTATTCACCTTCTTTCCTTGTCTCCCTTTACCTACCATGGCTAGTATTTATTTTACTCAAGAGAGAGATTACACATGCACATATTATTTGTTCAATTAAGACTCTTTCTAGCTTTCAGAGTGATTTGCCCTTACCTTGAAGTACTCTATTCGGCCTTTTGCACTTAAATCTTGCTTGAAAAAGTACCAACCTTTTGATGTGAAGGTATATATTTTCAGTTGGTCACCTGTCCAAGTGGCTACTAGCTCTGTTCATAGTCTTTTGACCATTGGAACAATTTAAAATTTGTGCTTTGAAGTCTAAGCCTTTTCTGAATTTCCTATCTCAATGGATTTGGGCAAACCATCACCAATTGCTAAAACAAGTCATGTTAAGTTTATTCACACATCTTTCAATTCATTCTCTCTAATGAGCAATATATATTTTTCACCATGGCAAGCTTAAAGGTTCAATTCAAAAGGGAATCCCCAAAAATTAATACAACTCACTGCAATTGATTCAACATAGGTTTAAAGAGTCATCACATCAATGGGGTCATGAAAAGAAAGCTCATCCAACATAGTCTATGAGTTTGAGTAAAGCAAATCAAAAAAGAAAAAAAGAAAAAACTGTGGCTAAATGTGTGTGTTATTGAAAGCAAAAATAACAAAAATGAAAAAAATTCAAACTGTGGCTATTCAAACTAAAACTGAAAGCAAAAATGGACTAAAAATAAAAGTTCAGAGATATGCACCCCCACACCTAATTCATGCATTGTCCTTAATGTATTGGAAAAATTAAAGTTCAAAGGAAACCGAGTACTCCCCTGGTGTGGTGTTGCATGGTGTGATCAACTAGGCAGACTGAGAGAGATGATGTAGTGGAATTTCTTCCACCACTTGTACTGCGAATCCTTCATAATATGGTTTCAAGCGATGCCCGTTCACCTTGAAGATCTTTCCTATCTCTATGTTTCGGATGTCTATGGCTCCATGGGGATAAGCATGCTCCACAATGAATGGTCCAATCCACCTAGATCGTAGCTTTCCTGAAAACAACTTCAAACGAGAATCAAAGAGTAAGACTTTATCACCAATCTCGAATTATTTTCTTGAAATCTGACTATCATGGGAGGCTTTGGTTTTGGCTTTGTAGTTTGGAAGAAGTCTCATATGCATCTCGTCTTATCTCTTCTAGCTCTTGCAGTTGCAATTTGCGATGGTGGCCAGCTTCCATGAGATCCATGTTGCAATTCTTAACTGCCCAATAAGCCTTGTGTTCAAGCTCAACTGGAAGATGACAGGCTTTCCCATATACCAATATGTAAGGAGATATACCTATGAGGGTCTTGTAGGCTGTCCTGTATGCCCATAAGGCATCTTCCAAATGTGCACTCCAGTCTTTTCTGTTGGGGGACACTGTCTTCTCTAGGATGGCCTTGATTTCTCTGTTAGACACTTTAGCTTGCCCATTTGTCTGAGGGTGGTAGGCTGTGGATATTCTATGTATGACATTGTACTTTCTAAGAAGGTTTTCCACTACCTTGTTGCAAAAGTGAGTCCCTCTATCACTGATGATACTCCATGTCTGGTAAAGATGTTGGTTTTCACAAAGTCCACTACTGCTTTTGCATCATTAGTTTTGGTTGCTCTAGCTTCTACCCATTTGGACACATAATCCACTGCAAGGATGATGTAAGTGTATCCAAAGGATGGTGGGAATGGCCCCATGAAGTCTATACCCCACACATCAAATAACTCACAGACCATGATGGGATTCTGTGGCATTTGATTTTTGTTGCTCAGATTTCCAGTTTGTTGGCATCTCGCACATGATCTGCAAAACAAAAAGGCATCTCGAAAAATAGTGGGCCAAAACAGGCCACTTTCAAGTATTTTATGAGCTGTCTTTCTTGGGCCAAAGTGTCCACCACAACTATATGAATGGCAGAATGTGAGTACTCAAGCTATCTCTTGATCTGGAATGCATCTCCTTATCATTTGATCAGAACAATGTTTCCACAAATATGGCTCATCCCAAACATAGTATTTTGCATCTTTCTTTATTTTCTCTCCTGTGTGCTTGGGCATATCAGAGGGTAAGTTACCTATGGCTAGGTAGTTTACCATGTATGCATACCATGGCTCATCAGTTTGGGCATGGAAGATCTGTTCATAGAAGCCATTCTCAATTTCTTCAAATTTGGAAAGGTGCTGTAAGGGTGGCTCCTATTTGGGCAGACAAGTGGGTGTCTGCATTGGTTGTCTGGCTGAGCTGGATTCAGCTTCCTCCTTCTGCATAAGGCCTGTCTGAAAGGGGTGTATTGCAAGACTGTCCTGCGGTTCAAGCTGAGGTGGTTCGGTTGGAGTTCCCTCTGTCTGGGCAAGGCTCTTCTGCGAATTGATCTGAAGAGGTACGATTGGTCCCATTCCTTTCTACATTTGGACACAGTCCATCTGCTGAATGCTGCAGGCTATTTCTTTCAATTATGGCTCTTTCTGGCTCTCTTCCCTGCAAAGGTCATTGTTTAGTATATCATCTTGATTCATATCAAAAACTTCCTGGCTCAAACAATCAATGATATCTAAACCATAAACAGGGGACATGTCATAAGGATATTTCATAGCATCATAAACATTAAACTTAATCACTTTCCCTTCAAATTCCATGGTCAATGTGCCATCATGCACATCTATCTTAGTCCTGGCTGTGCTTAAGAAAGGACGTCCAAGTAGGATGTCTGAAGTAGTGTTACCATTGTCTTCCTTTGTATCAATCACATAAAAGTCTGCTGGAAAGACAAGTTTATCTACTAGTACTAGAACATGATAGAACATATTTTAGTCCTTTTTATCTTGATACTATTGATGATTATCTACATGATTTTTGCTTAATTTAGTGATCTTGACATTATTTTGCAGAAAATGGTGAAAAATGACATTTTGGAGAAAATCCCCTTAAAACAACCTTAATTGGAGCAAAGGAGAGCAAGCCTGCCAAGTTGAATTCAAGTGAAGCTAAATAAGGAAAGTTCTAAATAAGGAAAGTTCTAAATAAGGAAAGTGGCAAAGAAGGAAAGAACATTCAGCCAAAGCAATTTGAAATTTAAATTTCAAATCTCCAAGTAGCCTTCTCCTTATTCAAGAAGCCAAGTCTCAAGTTGCCATAAATGAAGAGCCAAATAAGGAAAGTATTTTGAATTTCAAATCTTCAAGATTCACATTCAAATTTTGAATTTCAAAATCCAGCTTGTCAAGGAAGCCAAATCCAAAGATCACATGCTTGCCACCACATGCCTTGCACATTTAAAATTCAAATTGCAAAGAAGGCTCCACCTTCCTTATTAGTGCATGGGTGGCAAGGAGAGTGTGAAGGCAAGTCTTGGACACCTTGGGCAGCATCTTGAAGACACTTGGGTAGCAAACAAAGACCAAAAGACCCATTCTTGCACAAGCCACTCATGCCCCACGTTTTTCCCTTCACACATGTGCATGGATGGCACATCTTGGACTAAGGGCATTTTGGGCAGCCTCTTAAAACGTGGGCAGCCTCTTGAAACCCTAAGACAACACCTTAAAACATATTTAAAGATCTCAAAGAGGCCATCCAAGGCAGATTGGAAGAAGACACCATTCGGCCAAGGCAAGGAGGAGTGGCCGGCGCTCTCCCTTCTCCATCTCCATCTTCGGTTCTTCATCTTTTGCTTTCCTCTTTTATTTTCTGTTTTGTTTCAGCCATGAGTGGCTGAAACCTTTTATTCTAGTTGAAGATTGGTTGAAACTAAGGTTGTTTTATGGATTGTGAGATCTGAACATAAACTATTTGTCTTTGATTTGTTCAATATTCATACAATTTGATGCTTGAATCTATGATTACTTTGTTGTTTTGATCAAATTGGCCACTTGATTCTTGATTGCAAGGTAATTGATTGTTAGTTGGGATAATTTTTAGTCCGTAATTGCTGGAATTATTCTAACATAAGAACACTTGGTGTAATAACTAAGGAATTGTATGATCTAGCAACATCTCCATGCGTTTGTGTAGCTAGGATTGGATCTCTCTATTTCTTCATGCAATTGACAATTGTTTTGATGCCTAAGGTCCAAGAACGTTCTTTGGCAATTTTTTAATTAGTAATTGATTAGAGGACGTTCCTTAATTGATTTAATCATAAGGAGAGACATGGTGGTGAGAAGCGTTTTCCATCTCCATAACTAATCTATTGAATCAATCAAGAGAACATAAGTTTCAATGATCAATCCAAACAACCAAAGTGGATCCATCTCTTCAACTAGACCTTTCTCATATTGAATTTCTCTTTTATTTAATTTCTTGCTCATTTAATTACTTTCAGTAGTTTGCTAATCAAATCAATCTCAAAACCCCCTTTTTTACTTTTATTGCACTTTACTTTTGTTTCGCTTTCAGTTACTTGCTTTCAGTTTCTCATTCAGTTTAATCTCTTAGTCTTGTTGAGAAAAAATAGATAAGTTTTCAATTCTCTGTGGATTCGATCCTTTACCACTATCTGCAGTTGTAAAATTATTGATAACCGGAAAGGTTATTTTTGATCGGCTTCAACAACCGCGAGTCAGAACATCTTCTATTTGGATACACCACAGATCTGTCAGCCAATTGAATCACTACTCTGATGTCTTTCAGTGCACTTGCATTCAAAGAATTATAAATAGCAGGAGGCATAAAAATAATGGATGCACCTAGATCACACATAGCTTTCTTTATCCCAACATTGCCAATTTTGCAAGAAATAGCAAACATTCCTTTGTCTTTGCATTTGGTTAGGAGTTCTCTTTTTATCACAGTAGTAACAACCTCACCTACACTTACTTTTTCTCTCTCAGCAAGCTTTCTTCTGTTGGTATACAATTCTTTCAGAAATTTTACATACCTGGAAATCTATTTTACAGCATCTAGTAGAGGTATGTTGATTTCCACTTTCCTGAAGGTCTTAAGGATCTCCTTTTCTTCTTTTTCTTTTTGTGTCCTTCCAAATCTTTTTGGAAAAGGAGGTGGAATTTTAAAACTTACCTGTTGATTTGCATTTGGCTGTTGAACCGGTTTGGTTTGCTCATTCGGCTTGGAGAGGTGGTGCGTCAGTTGCTCTTCTGAAACACCTTGTTCTTACGCCTTTGGCCTTTCTTCATCAATAATGGTATCTTGAACCTCTTTTCCACTTCTTAATGTGATAACACTCACATTCTATCTAGGATTAGTTTCAGTTTGGGAAGGTAGCTTACCTTGGGACTCAAGCTTACTCATTGATGTGGCCATCTGTCCCATCTGTTGTTGGAGAGTTTGCACAGAGTTTGCCAATGTCTCAATCATCTTTTCAAGGTGCTGGTTAGAACTTGGAGATGCTGGTTGGGCTTGATTTCTTTGATAGTTCTGGTAGTTGTTAGTCCTTACATAGCTAAAATTGGGGTGGTCTCTCCAACCTGGATTGTAGGTGTTAGAATATGGATCATGTCTAGGCTAGCTGTTTAATCCTCCAAGTGCGTTCACTTGCTGGCTATCCTCTTGAAGTGTAGGACATTGATCAGTTGGTTGTCCTATATATGCACAAATCCCACATGGCCGAGGTGGCTGGGGTGGCTGAGCTTGGCCTATGACAAAATTTTTCATAACAGAGGTTAGTTTAGAAATCTAGGAGGAAAGAGTAGATGTACTTACCTCATTGGCTCCTCTCTGCAGTTGCTTTTCTTCTCCATATTGCCTAGATGAGGCTGCAAGTGTTGAGATCAACTCTCTCATCTCCCTAGGTGTTTTAACTGCAATGGAACCTCCACATGCTGCATCAATGAATCTCCTTTCGGATGGTAGCAAACCTCCATAGAAAAATTCTATGAGTGACTTGTCTGAAATATTATGTTGAGGACAACCTGTATACAATCTTTTAAACCTTTCCCAATAGTCATATAAATCCTCAGATTTTTTTTGCCTAATGCTAGTGATCTCTCTTCTTATGCCAATGGCTTTAGAAGTTGGGAAGTATTTGTTCAGAAAGGCTATACCATATCATCACATGAAGTGATAGATCCAGGTGGTAAGTAAAACAACTAATCCTTAGTATAATCATCAAGTGAAAAAGGAAAAGCTCTCAATTTAACATGTTCTTCAGTTATGCCTTACGACCTCATGGATGAACAGACAATGTTAAATTCTTTTAAGTGCTTGTGAGGATTTTCATTCTCTAAACCTCTAAATTTAGGGAGTAGATGAATCAAACCTTGTTTTGAGTTCAAAAGGAACTGTCAGAGGTGGATAAGTGATACAAAGAGGTGCTTGATTACCTATAGGGGCTGCCAACTCTCTCATTGTTATTTCTCTTGGCATTGGTGGCCTTATTGCTAGATTTTCTTGTATTAATTCATCATGGACAACATGTTCATTATGGACAGCAGGTTGTGCATTATTTTCAGCCATCTCCGCTGCTGGTTGGTGCGATTCAGAGGCTTCAGAAGTGGGCTCTATGATGGGTGGCTCTTCAGTGGGCGATTCAGCTTCAGTTGTTTCCCAAAGCCAAGTTGCTTGCTTCCCTAATCTCCTGATTGTGCTCTCAATTTCTAGATCGTAAGGCAGAGTCTCCTTATGTCCAGATCTGGTCATGAAAGAAAAATAAATCAGTTAAATCAACTCCCCGACAACAGTGCCAATTTTTGACTGTCAGTTGTCGAGGCCGGTCAAAAATAACATTTCTGGTTATTAACAATCTTACAATTGTAGATAGCGGTGAAAGGATTGGATCCACAGGGAATTGATACTCACAAGGATTGGATCCACAGGGAATTGATACTCACCTATTTTTCTTATCAAGACCAAGAGAACAAACTGAAAAAAAAAGTAACTGAAAGTAAAATAAACTGAAAGCGAAATGAACTAACAATAAAAGTAATAGGGGGGTGTTTGAGATTGATTCAATTAAACTAAGACTGAAAGCAATAAAGTAAAGTGAATAATAAGAATAAAGAGATTCAATAATGAGAAAAGCTCTAGTTGAAGAATTGGATCAACTTCAGTTGTCGGGATTGATCATTGAAACTTAAGTTCTCTTGTTTGATTTAATAAATTAGTTATGGAGATGGAAAATGCTTATCACTACCATATCTCTCCTTAAGCATAAACCAATTAGGGAACGTCCTCTAATTAATTACTAATCACCAAGTTGCCAAGGAACATTATTGGGCCTTAGGCATCAAAACAACTGTCAATTGCATTAAGAAATAGAGAGATCTAATTTTAGATAACCAAATGCATGGAGATATCGCTAGATCATGCAATTTCCTTAGTTTTTACACCAAATGTTCTTGCGTTTGAACAATCCAAGCAATTACGGACTCAAAATTATTCAAACTAACAATATATTACCTTGCAATCAAGAATCAAGTGGCCACATTGATCATAATAACAAAGCAATAATGGAATCAAGCATGAAATTGCATAAATATTGAATAAACCAAAGATAATAATGTATGTTCAAATCTCACAATCCATAAAACAACCAAAGTTTCACCTAATCTTCAACTAGAATTAAAGGTTTCAACCACTCATGGCTGAAACAAAAACCAAAAACAAGAAAAGAAGAAGGAGAGAAGGAACCGAAGTTTGGAGAAGAGGAGGGCCTTGCTCCCTTGTGTGGCCGAGTGGGGAGAATGGGGAGAGAGGTTCAGCGCCTTTGAAGAGAGCCTTATATAGCCTTTGAGTGTTGCCCTAGTTGCTGCCCAAGCCTTGCCCTAGTCTCTCTCCATGTTGCCCATATCCTTGCATTGATGAGGTGGAGCCTCTCTTTTGAATTTTGAATTTTGAATTTTGAATGCGCAAGACTTGAGGTGGCATGTGTGTCTCGTTTGACTTCTTTGACAAGCTGAATTTGAATTTCAAATTTGAATGTGCATCTTCTAGAGATTTGACTTCTTTAATAAGGAAAAGGATTCTTGAGGATTTGAATTTCAAACTGCTCCTGCACTTTCCTTATTTGCCACTTTCCTTATTTGCCACTTTCTTTAATGAACTGAATCTTGATTTTGAATTTTGAATGCTCTTGAGGATTTGAAATTTGAATTTCAAATTACTTTCCTTATTTGGCTCCTTTCAAGTTGCACTTGGCATGCTTGCTCTCCTTTGCTCCATTTTAGGCAGTTTTAGGGGCATTTTCACCAAATTGCCTCTTTACACCATTTTCTGCAAAATAAGATTAAAATCACAAAATTAGGCAGAAAAAGTGTAAATTAACATCAATAACATCATGATAAAATGGTTTAAATTTGAACTGACGACTTGTTATATTTATTCTTTTGAGGATTAAGTCTCCCACCTTAAAGGATCACAGCTTGACCTTGCTTTTGAACATTCTGGATATTTTATTTTTATAAATCACCATTCTGATTGCAGTCTTTTCTCGTAGGAATTTAACTTGGTCCAAATTGAATTGCATCTAGGGGTGAGTAGTATTCGGTTCAAACCAAAAAAACTGACTGAACCGAACCGATTTGAAAATTTGGTTCGATTTTTTATACATTTCGGTTCGATTTTTAATTTCAGAAATTTTGGTTATTTCGGTTCGGTTCGGTTTTGATCAGAAGAAAATAAAAAAACCGAACCGAACCGATTAGTGATAATAATATGTTTTTTCAATAATATAGAGAAATTAAATCATATTAAGATTAAAATATTTTAATTAAATTTTAAAATACTAAAAATAAAGTGTAAAAAATAAAAAAATTATTAAAATTTGAAACCGATCAAACCGAACCGAATCGAACCGAATCAGACCGGTTCGGTTCGATTCGATTTCTGACCAAAATCGATTCGGTTCGGTTTTCATAAACACTAAAATTTCTGTTTTTGGTTTATTCAGTTCGATTCGGTTTTGAATGTTCACCCCTAATTGCATCTCTTCAGGATGTCCTAAAATTTCAGGGTATTATGCCCTGAAGCAGCTTACTTGTATTTCCATGAGGATGACAGTCTCGACTCCATATATAAGGGAAAAGAGTGTTTTCCCTACAGCTGTTCTAGGAGTGGTCTTGTATGCCCATAATATATGAGGTAACTCCTCGGGCCAATTGCCTTTGGCTTGGTCGAATCTTTCCTTCAGCCCTTGTAAGATGGTCTTGTTTGTGACCTCTGTCATACCACTGGATTGGAGTTGATTGGTTGAGCTGAACCTCAAGTCGATTTTCCATCTCTTGCAAAAGTCTTTAAACCTGGTGCTTGCAAACTGAGTTCCATTATTAATGATCACTATTTTTGGTATTCCGAATCGGGTGAATATGTTTTTCCGGACGAAAGAGATTGCTTATTGGGTAGTGATGGACTGTATTATCTTAGCTTTCGCCTATTTGCTGAAGTGATCTACTGCCACGATAACAAACCTCCTTGACCCGGATGCCTTGGAGAAAGAGCCAAAGATGTCTTCTCCTACTAAAAGAAAGGCTAGGGGCTTCCAATGGCTGCTTGCATTTCTCTCGGGGTCACTACAATATTATCCATATCTTGTCACAAAATAAATTGTAGCTAAAAATAGTATTTTGGTGGCTAGATGCTTTTGCCACAATTTTTCCCGTGACATGCCGTAGCTAGAAGTGGCGTAACTAAAGTTTAGTTACAGGATTTACCTGTGTTGTGGCTAAAATAAATATTTATAGTCACACTCTTTATTTAAATGAAGCAAAAATATTGCCATTAAAAATAAATATTGTGGCTAGTTATTAGCCACGAGAATAGAATATTTATAACCACATTTTCTTTTTGCCATAGCAACTTTTTTTTGTAAGTGATTTTGCTATGATTATGTTACAAAAATAATAATGTGGCAATTTAAACTTATGTATAGTTACAAAATTAATTTTATGGCTAACATATCTAAATTTAGCCATAAACTTAATTGTATGACAAAAAATATTTACTATTAGCCACATTTAAATAATTATAAGGCAAGAATAAAATTTATAGCCACAAAAATAAGAAAGTGACAAGTTCTAGTATAATTCTTACACTTAATTTTATTTTATAACTATTGAATAAAGCCATAAAATTATTTAATTAGAAGCTATTATAAATATAGTACATACGGCTACTATTAATTATTTGTAACTAAAATGTAATATTTATTTAATTTATTATTATTTAATGGGATTATATTATAATTTACTATTACATATGTTATTTATCTATTAATAATTTTGGTAAAATTTATAATAGAATATAAAATTTATATAAAAAATTTAGCTAAAATTTAAATTTATAAAATAATTATATATTAATATTAAGACTCAATCAGAATGACAATTATAAAATAACAATAAATTTAATCCAAAATAACTAATATCCAAAATAAACTAATTTAAGTCATAAAGCAATCACACTAAAAATACTTGAAATTATAATACTATACTAACACTAATATTAATATCTAAATTTTCTAAAAGTAGTATTATAAGGCTGCTGGCTGCTTCAAAATCCAAAACTTCAAGTATTATGCAAATCATCCTCCAATTTCAACATCTTGGGAATCCTCCATAGGCTGTATAAAATTTTATTTGAAAATATTAATAACAAAATTATATATAATAGATAAGGTTCATACTAGTTATATAGCTTACAAAAATTCTTATATTAGAAAAAAAATGAGACTTAGTTTTTAATCACTTACTGATGCAATATTATTGTTTTTCTCCAAAAGCATCTTGAATTTCTGCTCCCATATTCTATTCATCTCTGCAAGTTTCTCATCCATTTGCTTCTTAACATCATTTACTTGTTCACTTGCTTCTTTTTGAATTTGTTGGACACGCTCATTTGCTTCTCTTCTTGAAGTATCAAGTTGTCTAAGTAGTTCTATCTTTGTAGGTCTAGCACTAAAATATTCCGTGACATTTTTTCCAGGACCATAAGCACGTATATAACTATTTTTTTTCTGGCCCAAGTACATCAGCAAACATAGCATCATTATCCAATGAAATTTGTTCTTCTTCTCGTTGTTTCTTTAGTTGCTGAAACTTTTCCTATAGAGATATTTATATTTATTGATATTAAAAAAATCAAAATATAGCATAAAATACATAACAAATAAATAAAATATATGTAAAAAGTATTACAATGGCTTCTTGTGATATTGGATCAATTTCTTTGCCTTGCTTTCTCTTTCTAGATTCAAGAAAAAGCTCTAAGCGAGAATGTGTTTTTCCATTTTTTTCTTCTGTTCAAATAAATATAACAATTAGTATTAGTTTATCATAGATCTATATCAATAAAAATTTGAGTTCAAGCAAAACCAAACTTTCCGTAAAAGAGTCAATTGACTTAACTACAAATATGCTGCAGATAAACAAAACTTGTATAAAAGAGCTAACATTTTTACAGCTAATGATATCAATTCAAGCGTTAAAATTCATAATACTGTTGATTATTATTTACTCTACAAGTTTGGATGCTCATAGGGTTGACCAATCATAATTCATTCCTATATTTAAAATATTAAAATGGTCAAATTTCACCATTAAATGAGTGAGTTATTAATGGTGTTTGCTGTCTAATCTAATACTACTAAAAAATTGCCATGTTTAACTTTAATGAGCATAAAGAAAAAGGGGATTTGTTTTGATGTGGGAAATGAAGGTTAATAACGGCAGTCTAAGTCTAATTAGGCATTTATAGAAAAAATAGTAAATGGCATATCAAAAAGTTCTAACAATCATATGAACTTCAAAAGGCATTATTATTATTATTTTTTTGATAAAAATAGCTTTTATTAGAACTTTGAGAGTTATAGCAGAATACAAAGAATAACAACAAGCAGCTAGCTTATACCATTACAGGTTGACCAGTTCTTGATTGTTGAGCTACTAAAAAAAATTTGGATTAAGGAATAAGGAAAGCTAGGCACATCTTAAACCAAATAAAAGATCCATAAAAGATCAAATCATAAACTTTCTCAAGCTCTAAACTAGAATTATCAAATACTATTTTGTTTCTTTCTAGCCATAGTCCACAAAACGACGGCAGTAAAAAGGGATTATTTATGTATCATTTAATTAATAAAAAACACTATAATACTAATAAAATAAAAACAAACTCATACCATATGATCTCTCAGCCGAGCAAAGCTTTTTGTCCCCGTGTATGGCGGCATAGAACGCTTGCATCTATTTGTCTTATTTTTGTTTTTTCTCTCCTAAAGAAAAACAATGAAATATTTTCAGAATTTATGTTAGCTAACAGAAACTGAATTCATATAAAATAAATTATTAAATTTTACACGAATTTTTAATACCTGAAATGCATTTTCTGTCCAAAGATTAACCAAATACTTCCAATCTTTTACATCCATATCCTTAGGCTTGTTTCGGAGACGAAGTGAATAAGTTGCCTTTGAATAAGTACTTCTTCTTCAACTTATGCCTATAATACCTATATAATGCATTCATATGATCGAAAATTGCTCCCTTTCTTGCATCAGAATACTCAAAAGTGAACTTTTCCTTTTAGCATAGAAGTAAGAAACAAAGATTATGATACTTAATAGAACTAAAAAAATTATAATCATTTTATAATGGATGTAATTTAATATAAATTTCCGTACCAATATGGTAGACCACATGTGGTCGAGCTTATCATCGGTAATCTTATTCCATTGTTTCACTTGCAATGGACAACATGACACACTTCTAATAGTTTGTCCTAAAAACCAAACAAATGCAGTAGTATTATTGCCTTCACCCATTCACAAAGAAGGCACATATGGGACCAAGGGCACTTTGGACAGCCTCTAAAAGACTTATGGACTGCCACCAAACCCTAAGGAGCCTCTCAAGATCTATTTAAAGGCTTCAAGAAGACAAGAAAGGCGGATTTTGAATCTCCCAACCTCTCCAAGGTTCGGCCGCCGCTCCTCCACCTTGTGCCACCGCCGGTTCTTCCATCTTCTTCTTTTCTTTTATTTTCTGTTTTGGTTCAGCCATGAGTGGCTGAAACCCTTCTTTCTAGTTGAAGTTTGGTTGAAACTAAGGTTGTTTAAAAGGTTGTGAGATCTGAACATAAAGTGTTTGATTTTGGTTTATTCAATATTCATGCAATTGTACTTTGATTCTAAGATTGCTTTGTTGTTTTGATCAAATTGGCCACTTGATTCTTAATTGCAAAGTTAATTGATTGTTGGATTAGGATATTTGTTAGTCCGTAATTGCTGGAAATATTCTGTCCATAGAACACTTGGTATAAAAACCCAAGAAATTGTATGATCTAGCAACATCTCATGCGTTTGAGTAGCTAGGGTTTGGATCTTTCTTGTTCTTCATGCAATTGGCAATTGTATTAATGCCTTTGGCCCAAGGACGTTCCTTGGCAATTTGTTGATTAGTAATTGGTTAGAGGACGTTCCCTAATCAGTTTGTTCATAAGGAAAGATATGGTGGTGAGAAGCGTCTTCCACCCCCATAACCAACCTATTGAATCAATTAAGATAACCATGTTTCATTGATCAACCCAAGCAATCAAAGTGGATCCATATCTTCAACTAGACTTTTCTCATATTGATTTCCCTCTTTTATTTTAATTACTTGCTGTTTTATTTGCTTTCAATAGTTGTTAGTCAAATCATCTCAAAACCCCCCTTTTTTACTTTCCTTGCACTTGTTTCTATTTCTCTTTGAATACTTGCTTTCACTTGTGCTTTCAATTAGTTCTATTGGTCTTGATTGAGATAAATAAATAGGTAATCAATTCTCTGTGGATACGATCCTTCACCACTATCTGCAGTTGTAAATTGTAGGTAACTAAGAAGGTTATTTTTGACCGGTTTCGACAACCGCTCCTGTCAAAACTCTTTTCAGATCCTGATACATTTTGGTGGCTCCAGGGTGAACTCTGTATCTAGCATTATGAGCTTCCCTCATAATGTCTCCCTTCAGGCTCACGTCATCTGGTACACATAACCTACTCCCATAGCGGAGGATCCCCTTGTTGTCAAATCTGAACTCTTCATTCTTGCCTGCCTGGACTGCTCTTGCTATCTTCACCAACTCGGGGTCCTCATGCTGTTTCTGAGCCACCTGCTCCAGAAACACGGGTGTCACTCTCATCTGGGCTATCAAAGCACCTATACCAGACAACTCCAACTGCAGCCCTTCATCAATGAGCTTATAGAATTCCCTCACCACCGGTCTTCTCTCTGCTGTAATATGGGATAGACTGCCAAGTGATTTCCGGCTTAGGGCATCTGCCACAACATTTGCCTTACCCGGATGGTACTGAATCTTGCAATCATAGTCAATGAGTAGTTCCACCCATCTTCTTTGCCTTAGGTTCAACTCTCTCTGACTCAAGATGTACTGCAAGCTTTTATGATCTGTGAAGATCTCACATTTAACCCCATAAAGGTAATATCTCCACATCTTGAGTGCAAAGATCACAGCTGCCATCTCTAGGTCATGTGTAGGATAATTCAACTCATGCTTCTTCAACTGCCTAGAAGCATAAGCAATTACCCTCTCCTTTTGCATTAACACACAACCTAGTCCCACACGGGATGCATCACAAAACACTGTGAAGTCTTCATTACTGGTAGGCAGAGCTAACACCGGTGCTGACGTTAACCTTTTCTTCAGCTCTTCAAAGCTTTCCTCACACTGATCAGACCACACAAACCTTTGATTTTTATTGGTCAGCCTGGTCATAGGAGTGGCAATTTTGGAGAAGTCCTGAACGAACCTCCGTAGTAACCTGCCAAACCCAGAAAACTCTTAATCTCTGTAACTGTCGTGGGTCTAGGCCAGTTAGCTACAACTTTCACCTTCTTGGGGTCTACTTCAATCCCCTTTTCTGACACAACATGTCCCAAGAAGGAAATGCTCCTCAACCAAAATTCATACTTGGAGAACTTGGCATATAAGCCATGCTCCCTCAGGGTCTGCAAAACTATCCTCAGATGATGGGCATGCTCCTCTGCGTTTCTGGAATACACTAAGATATCACCAATGAAGACAATAACAAAGTGATCCAGATACTAGCTAAAAAATCTATTCATGAGATCCATGAATGCTGCAAGGGCATTGGTTAGCCCAAACGGCATTACTAGGAACTCATAATGCCCATATCTGGTCCTAAACGCCGTCTTCGGCACATCTTCCTCTCTGATTCTCAGCTGATGGTACCCGGATCTCAGATCTATCTTGGAAAAACAACATGCCCCTGCTAGCTGGTCAAATAGATCGTCGATCCTAGGTAACGGATACTTATTCTTAGTAGTGACTTTGTTCAACTGCCTGTAGTCAATACAAAGTCTCAAGGATCCATCCTTCTTCTTTACAAACAGCACTAGAGCACCCCAAGGTGAGGTACTCGGTCGGATGAAACCCTTGTCTACCAATTCTTGCAACTGCTCCTTTAGCTCCTTCAACTCTGCTAGTGCCATCCTGTAGGGAGGGATAGAGATTGGTATGGTTCCAGGCATCACTTCTATTTCAAACTCTATCTCCCTAGCAGGTGGTAGTCCTGGAAGCTCATCTGGGAAGACATCTGGAAACTCGTCTGGGAAGACATCTGGAAACTCTCTGACTACGGGCACTGAGGCAGGCTCCCTAACCTGACTATCCAGCTCTCTCACATGAGCTAGAAACCCCTGCAACCCCTCCTGAGCAACCTACGAGCCTGTAGGGCTGATATCAGACCTCTAGGCATACCCCTCCTGTCGCCCCTGAAGACAACCTCTGACCCATCGTGATCTCTGAACCTGACTACCTTGTCTCTGTAGTCCAAGGTAGCACCATGAGTAGATAGCCAATCCATCCCTAGAACGACATCAAAATCCATCAAATCTAGAACCACAAGGTCGGCTGGAAGGCATCTACCTTCAACAAACACTGGACTAAACCGGCAGACTGACTCTGCCACTGATGGGTCACACTTGGGTCCACTGACCTAGAGGGGACACTCTAACCCAGAGACTATTAGACCCAACCTGTAACGACCCGAAAATCGGACCGCTACCGGCGCTAGGATCCGGGTCGACTTAAGGCCGCCGGGACCCGTAGCAAGCCTGACATATAACCTGTAAACCTGTATAATCCCATACATGATCAACAACATGCATAAAAATTAAAACTTTTTTTTCATACATACTGTCATCAACTAACTCAACCTGTGCATACTCTGATCATATACATAACATAGTCCCTCTGTGGGATCTCATTAAGCCTTTAAGGCAAATAACCTGTGTTGAGTTAGTTTACATAAACATCATAACATAAGATCATGTATATACAAAAGGGATTAACAATATACTACGGTCAAGCACAACTCTATCCTCAATAACCTCATTACATAACATACTGAATGTTTTTACATTTCATTATAATACAATTGTCATGTCCACAAGCTAACTATTACATACATATGACTTTTTTCTTCTTGCCTTCTCTATCTATCCCGTACCTGCAAATCTGGGGGTTAGGGGAGAGGGGTGAGCTAAATGCCCAGTGAGTAGAACTATAAAAAGAGTATTTAAAACATGCTATCATGAAATGCGCCACTGCACAAACAAATCACACCACGGATGGACTGATTCAAAAATCCCTCAACTCCATGCCCGGCCCTATTATGGGCACCACAGGACTTCGTATTGCCCGGCCCTATTATGGGCACCACAGGACTTCGTACTCGGAGTTATTGCCCGGCCCTATTATGGGCACCACAGGACTTCGTATTGCCCGGCCCTATTATGGGCACCACAGGACTTCGTATATAGAAGGCTAATGAATCATCCTAATGTCCATCCACTATCATCTATCACAACAATACAATGCGGCATAGTCGTGAATTCTAATGCAAACAACCTATAATAATGATCATGATGCATGAAACATGATAAAGGCATTTCATTTCTTATTTTAAAAGATTAAGTTTAGTTCCACTCACCTCTGGCTGACTCTGACAACTCTGTAGCAGTTGGCTCACTGCTGGGGTCCTTGGTTCCTCGGGTCCAAACCTACACAGGTGGACTCCAATGAGGGACCAAACATACATAAACATAACTCTAATATATCCCCCAAAAACCCCCTAAAACATCATGAAAACATCACAGAAAATATGCATGAAATGGCTGAACAGGGCACTTTCGGCGGCACCTTCGGCGGCCGAAAGTCCTGGACAGAGACGAAACTCAGCTAGGTTCGGCGGCACCTTCGGCGGCCGAAAGTGCCAGATAGAGATGAAAGTCTCTTTTCGGGGGCAACTTCGGCAGCCGAAAGGCCTGCCTCCCCAGCCATGTTCGGCGGCCGAAAGTACCTTCGGCTGCCGAACCTGGTTTCTGCCAAAGGGCAGAAACTTGGCTCCCTTTGCACATTTCGCCTCCAAACCTTCCAAACATGCATATATCTCAACCAAAACAAGCATACAAGTTCCTAGGGGCCTCAAACATGCATATACCCCATCTACAACACTTCAATCACACACAATTAAGCTACATTGTTCAAAAAGTCATCAAAAACCCATAGGTTCAATATATCCCCTAACATGCATTCTACCCCTTAAAACCTCATAAAACTTGTTTAAATCATACATTGAGCTTAAGATCGGCTCTTACCTCTTGAAGATCGAGGGTTGAGGAGATCTAAACTTGGAGATGGGAGAAGTTCCAACTTTTGGTCTCCAAGCTCCAAAACTCGTTCTAAGCTCAAAGATCTTCAAAACCAAAGTTATAAACTTGTAAAGATCATGGAAAAAGGAAGGAAAAACTCAAGATTGGGGAAAGATGGCGGAATGCTCACCTTGGCCGAAATGGGGAGAAAAAGCTCGCCCATTTTCGGCTAAGGGACCCTTTTATAGGTGGCTGGCCAGGCCACGTTCGGGGGCCGAATGTGCCTCCGCATCCATGCAAATGTTCGGCGGCCGAACTTCACTTTCGGCGGCCGAACTTGAACTTCCCTAACTCATGCTTTCGGGGGCCTAACGTGCCTCCAAAACGCATGCATGTTCGGCGGCCGAACTTGACTTTCGGCGGCCGAACCTGGGTTTTCCTCCAATGCTATTTTCATGCAAAAACTCATTTAGTTTCATACTTTAAAACCATTAAAAACATGAAAACGTTCTATGAAAGCATGGTCCTACCCTTCTAGAGGTCTCCGACATCCGAGATTCCACCGGACAGTAGGAATTCCGGTACCGGAGTCTAGCCGGGTATTACATTCTCCCCCCCTTAAGAACATTCGTCCCCGAATGTTCCTCACTAGCACACATAGCATGGCAAAGAACATAACACATAAACACATCATCACATAGGGATCTAACCTTAAAAGAGATGAGGGTACTGCTGGAGCATAGACTCCCGTGTCTCCCAAGTGCATTCCTCTAAATTGTGGTGGTTCCACAGGACTTTCACCATCGGGATTTCCTTGTTTCTTAACTTTCTGATCTGGGTGTCTATGATCCGTACTGGCTGTTCAACATAGGTGAGATCCTCTTGGACCTCCACATCAGGCTCACTAAGAACCTTGCTCGGATCTGACACAAACTTCCTCAACATTGAAACATGGAAAACCGGATGGATTCTTTCCATTGAAGCAGGTAAATCCAGCTTGTACGACACATTCCCAATCTTTTGCAAGATTTCAAAGGGTCCAATGTACCGTGGAGCTAGCTTACCTTTCTTCCCAAAGCGAACCACTCCCTTCATTGGGGACACCTTGAGCAATACCAGATCCCCCTCCTGAAACTCTAACTGTTTTCTGCGGACGTCTGCATAGCTCTTCTGTCTGCTGGTAGCAGTCTTGATTCTCTCTCTAATTATGGGTACCACCCTGCTGGTAATCTCTACTAGCTCAGGCCCTGCCAAGGCCTTCTCTCCAACTTCCTCCCAGCAAACAGGTGATCTGCACTTCCTTCCATACAAAGCTTCATATGGAGCCATCCCGATGCTAGCATGATGGCTGTTGTTGTAGGCAAACTCCACCAAAGGTAGATGCTGCCTCCAAGAACCGCCAAAGTCTAGCACACACATTCTCAGCATATCCTCGATGGTCTGGATGGTCCTTTCTGACTGTCCATCAGTCTGGGGGTGGAAGGCAGTACTGAAATCCAACCTAGTACCCATGGCATTCTGCAGACTCCGCCAAAATCTGGAGGTGAACTGGGGCCCTCTATCTGACACTATAGAAACAGGAACCCCATGCAGTCTGACTATCTCGTCTACATACACCTGCGCCAACTTGTCCACAGAATAACCACTCCTGACAGGGATGAAGTGAGCAGATTTGGTGAGTCTGTCCACAATCACCCATATGGAGTCCAATCTGTTGGACGTCGCCGGTAACCCCACTACGAAGTCCATAGCTATATTTTCCCATTTCCACTCTGGAATAGGTAGCGGGTTAAGCATTCCAGCCGGCTTCTGATGTTCCAGCTTCACCCTCTGACATATTTCGCAGGCTGACACGAACTGTGCCACTTCTTTCTTCATCGCTGGCCACCAATAAACTTTCTTCAAATCTTGATACATCTTGGTGGCTCCGGGGTGAATGCTGTATCTTGCATTATGAGCCTCTCTCATAATGTCTCCTTTTAGCCCTATGTCATCTGGTACACACAATCGACTCCCATAGCGGAGGATCCCCTTACTGTCGAATCTGAACTCACTATTATTGCCTGACTGAACTGTCCTGGCAATTTTCACTAACTCCGGGTCCTCATGCTGTTTCTGAGCCACCTGCTCTAGAAACACGGGTGCCACTCTCATCTGGGCCACCAAGGCACCTGTACCAGACAACTCCATCTGTAAACCTTCCTCAATAAGCTTGTAAAACTCCTTCACCACGGGTCTCCTCTCTACCGCGATGTGGGATAGACTACCGAGTGATTTCCGGCTTAAGGCGTCTGCCACAACATTCGCCTTACCCGGATGGTACTGAATCTTGCAATCATAGTCACTCAGCAGCTCTACCCATCTCCTCTGCCTCAAATTTAGATCCCTCTGACTCAAGATGTACTGTAGGCTTTTATGATCTGTGAAGATCTCACATTTTACCCCATAGAGGTAGTGCCTCCACATCTTGAGTGCAAAGATTACTGCTGCCATCTCAAGGTCATGTGTGGGGTAATTCAACTCATGCTTCTTCAGCTGCCTAGAAGCATAAGCGATCACCCTCTCATTCTGCATCAGTACACAACCCAGTCCCACACGGGACGCATCACAAAAGACTGTAAAGTCCTCATCACTAGATGGCAGAGCTAACACTGGTGCTGAAGTCAACCTCTTCTTAAGCTCTTCGAAACTCTTCTCGCACTGGTCGGTCCACAGAAACTTCTGATTCTTCCTGGTTAGTCTGGTCAGAGGAGCTGCTATCTTTGAGAAGTCCTGAACGAACCTCCTGTAGTAACCTGCCTAACCCAAGAAACTCCTGATCTCTGTCACTGAAGTGGGTCTAGGCCAGTTAGCCACAGTTTCTGTCTTCTTGGGATCTACCTCAATACCATTCTCTGACACTACATGCCCCAAGAACGAAATGCTCCTCAGCCAGAACTCACATTTAGAGAACTTGGCATACAAGCCATGTTCCCTCAAGGTCTGTAGGACCAACCGCAGATGATGGGCATGCTCTTCTGCATTCCTGGAATACACTAAGATATCATCTATGAAGACAATAACAAAGTGATCCAGGTACTGGCTAAACACTCTGTTCATGAGATCCATGAATGCTGCAGGGGCGTTAGTTAACCCGAACGGCATTACAAGGAACTCAAAATGCCCATATCTGGTCCTGAAAGCCGTCTTTGGCACATCCTCATCCCTTATCCTCAGCTGATGGTACCACGATCTTAGATCTATTTTGGAGAAACAACCCGCTCCGGCTAGCTGGTCGAATAGATCATCGATCCTAGGCAATGGGTACCTATTCTTGGTAGTGACTTTGTTCAACTGCCTGTAGTCGATACAAAGTCTAAGGGATCCATCCTTCTTCCTCACAAACAAGACCGGAGCACCCCAAGGTGAGGTACTCTGTCGGATGAAACCCTTTTCTACCAGCTCTTGTAATTGCTCTTTCAACTCCTTTAACTCGGCTGGAGCCATCCTGTAGGGAGGGATAGAGATCGGTCTAGTGCCAGGCACCAACTCTATCTCGAACTCTATCTCCCTAGCAGGTGGTAAACCTGGAAGCTCATCAGGAAAGACATCCTGAAACTCTCTGACAACTGGCACCGAGGCCGGCTCCCTGACCTGACTGTCTAGCTCTCTCACATGAGCTAAGTACCCCTGACATCCCTTCCTAAGCAACCTACGAGCCTGAAGAGCTGATATCAGACCTCTAGGTGTGCCCCTCTTGTCTCCTCTGAAGACTACCTCTGACCCGTTCTGATCTCTGAACCTGACTACCTTGTCCCTGCAGTCCAAGGTAGCACCATGGGTAGATAGCCAATCCATCCCTAGAATGACGTCAAAGTCTGTCAAATCTAGAACCACAAGGTCGGCGGAGAGGCATCTTCCCTCAATAAAAACTGGACTGTACTGGCAGACTGACACTGCCACTGACGGGTCACACTTGGGTCCACTGACCCATAGGGGACACTCTAACCCAGAGACTATCAGACCTAACCTCTCAACGGCTCTCGGAGCAATAAATGAATGAGATGCACCCGGGTCCATTAATGCATACACATCAGAACACCCAATGACGAGATTACCTGACACCACGGTGTTGGATGTGTTAGCCTCCTGCTGTGTCATGGTGAAGATCCTGGCTGGAGCTGATGGACCTTCACCTCGGGAACCAGAAGAAGAGGCTGCCCCTCTCCCTCTACCTCTGCCACTGCCCTGAGTTGTGGCTGGAACTGCTGGCTGTGCCACACTACCAGAAGCTGTATGCTGGGGCTGGCCCATAAAAGGCGCTCTAGGACAATCCCGAGCTATGTGTCCCTCCTGTCCACGTCTGAAACATGCATTAGTCCCAGCTCGACACACTCCCCTGTGTGGTCTTCCACATCTCTGGCATTCTGTACCATCTGAGCCTGAGCTCGAGCCACCGCCAAATCCCAGACCGGATTTCAACTTGTTCCAAAACTTATTCTTCTTCGGCTTCTTGGTGGTGCTATCCCACCTCTTCTTACCTGAGCTCTGAGAAGAGAAACCTGGTCCTCCTCTGCTTGGGGTCTTAACCCCTGAAGACTGGGTCACTGACTGCCTCACTGACCCCTCCACTATAGCACTTGCTTCCATTCTTCGAGCCATATCCACCACAGTGTGGAAACTTTCTCTCTCAGCTGACTGAACCAATGAGGAGTACCTGGAATGCAGCTTCATAACATATTTCTTGGCTTTCTTCGTATCTGAATCTAGAGCTTGCCCTGAAAAAGGCAATAGCTCCAAGAATTTATCCGTGAACTCCTCTACACTCATGTGCTCTGACTGCCTCAGTTGCTCAAACTCAATCATCTTCAGTTCTCTAGAACTGTCTGAAAAAGCCCATCCAGCGAACTCATTCGCAAATTCCTCCCATGTCATACCGTCTAGTCTCGGGTCCACATAACACTTGAACCATTCCCGTGCCTTCTTGCACTTTAAAGTGAACCCTGCCATCTGAATGGCCCTACTGTCACTTGCCCCTAGCTCATCAGTGATTGTCTTCACTACTCTTAGATACTCAAAGGGGTTATCCCCTGACTTGTATTTGGGAGCATCCAGCTTGAGGTAGTCTGTCATCTTTACCTTGCTCCCATCGACTGAGCTAGGTCTAGGAGGTTGAGTAACTGGGGCTGCTGGTTCTGTAGGTGGTGGAGGTGGAGGTGCAGCATTCCCCGAGATGGGGTTTGCCGGGTTTGGATAGAAGGGTGAGGGTGGATAAGCTGGGTACTGTGTATAGGGTGGATAGAAAGGTGGATAGGGCATGTAGGTAGGGTAGGGGTTAAAGCTGGAGTAATCCGATGTGCCTCCCATCGGATACCCTGAACCCTGTGGGAAGGGTGGATAATGGGGTGGAAAACCATACCCCGAGGCCTGAACGCCTCCCTGAGACTCCCCTGTCCCTTCTTCCTGCATGCTCACATCCAGGTTCCATCCCTCCTCTGATCCTCTTCCATAACCTCCCTCACATCTGAAGAACTTCCACCTCTATCTGTCCCCCTTCTGCTAGCATCAAAAGACCTTCTAGGGTCCCTTGACACTCTTTCTCTGTTGGCTCTGCAAGACATTGCCCTAGGCAATGTAGGAGGACGGGCGCTCGTGCCCTCATCCTCTGGTGGCACTCCAGTCAATCGTGCAGATCGACGAGTTCCTCTCATCCTATTCTCTGAAAAACAGCTCATAACAAGCAAACATTAGCATCATATGGTTCATGTGGGCACACATGAACCCTCATCACATACATCACATAGCATAGCATATCATTAATGCACATGCATAAAGTCATGGCATTTCACATCATCATTCAAGACAGGACTCTACATCCTATCCTAGTGGACATGACCTTTCCTATTGTGCTTGACCTTCTATACCTCTATGAGCCCGACACTCTAGGTCCGATCATATGAACCTAGGGCTCTGATACCATTCTGTAACGACCCGAAAATCGGACCGCTACCGGCGCTAGGATCCGGGTCGACTTAAGGCCGCCGGGACCCGTAGCAAGCCTGACATATAACCTGTAAACCTGTATAATCCCATACATGATCAACAACATGCATAAAAATTAAAACTTTTTTTCATACATACTGTCATCAACTAACTCAACCTGTGCATACTCTGATCATATACATAACATAGTCCCTCTGTGGGATCTCATTAAGCCTTTAAGGCAAATAACCTGTGTTGAGTTAGTTTACATAAACATCATAACATAAGATCATGTATATACAAAAGGGATTAACAATATACTACGGTCAAGCACAACTCTATCCTCAATAACCTCATTACATAACATACTGAATGTTTTTACATTTCATTATAATACAATTGTCATGTCCACAAGCTAACTATTACATACATATGACTTTTTTCTTCTTGCCTTCTCCATCTATCCCGTACCTGCAAATCTGGGGGTTAGGGGAGAGGGGTGAGCTAAATGCCCAGTGAGTAGAACTATAAAAAGAGTATTTAAAACATGCTATCATGAAATGCGCCACTGCACAAACAAATCACACCACGGATGGACTGATTCAAAAATCCCTCAACTCCATGCCCGGCCCTATTATGGGCACCACAGGACTTCGTATTGCCCGGCCCTATTATGGGCACCACAGGACTTCGTACTCGGAGTTATTGCCCGGCCCTATTATGGGCACCACAGGACTTCGTATTGCCCGGCCCTATTATGGGCACCACAGGACTTCGTATATAGAAGGCTAATGAATCATCCTAATGTCCATCCACTATCATCTATCACAACAATACAATGCGGCATAGTCATGAATTCTAATGCAAACAACCTATAATAATGATCATGATGCATGAAACATGATAAAGGCATTTCATTTCTTATTTTAAAAGATTAAGTTTAGTTCCACTCACCTCTGGCTGACTCTGACAACTCTGTAGCAGTTGGCTCACTGCTGGGGTCCTTGGTTCCTCGGGTCCAAACCTACACAGGTGGACTCCAATGAGGGACCAAACATACATAAACATAACTCTAATATATCCCCCAAAAACCCCCTAAAACATCATGAAAACATCACAGAAAATATGCATGAAATGGCTGAACAGGGCACTTTCGGCGGCACCTTCGGCGGCCGAAAGTCCTGGACAGAGACGAAACTCAGCTAGGTTCGGCGGCACCTTCGGCGGCCGAAAGTGCCAGACAGAGACGAAAGTCTCTTTTCGGGGGCAACTTCGGCAGCCGAAATGTAATACCCGGCTAGAATCCGGCATCGGGATTCCTGCCTTCCGGCGGAATCTAGGGTGTTGGATCTCTCTAGAAGGGTAAAATGTGTTTTCTAAAGTGTTTTCTACTGATTTTATGGTTTTAAATGGAAAGGAAATGAGCTTTGGAAAGAAAAGACCAAGGAGGCGTTTGCCAGGTTCGGCCGCCGAAAGTGAAGTTCGGCCGCCGAACATGGGAAGGCTTCGGGAGCGCCTTTGGCCTCCGAAAGTCTTGTTTGAACGAGCTAAGGTTCGGCCGCCGAAAGTCAAGTTCGGCCGCCGAACATGCATGAGTTTAGGGGGCACGTTAGGCTGCCGAAGGTCTTCGACCAGGCCACCTATAAAGGCCCTCAGATCGGAAATGGGTGAGTTTTCTCCCCATTCTCGAGCTCAGGTGAGTTTATGCCTTCCTTTGGTCATTTTCGTGTTTTCTCTACCCATCTCTCAAGTTTTTCATGATTTCTACCCTTGTGTTTGAAGATTTAAAGCTTGAAAGGAGTTTTGGGAGCTTGGAGCTTTTGGAGCTTGGATTCTCCACACCTCCGAGTTAGGGGTCACACCACCCTTGATCTTCAAGAGGTAAGTGTAGATCCTTATTTCCCTAGTGTTTTCATGAAGTTTTATGAAGTTTTTGATGGTTGAGTATGGGTAGATATGCATGTTTAGGTTTATGTGGGTTTTATACCCAATGTATGTTATGTGATGTTTGTGTTGAGGAGTTTATGTTAGTTTATGCTCCTTCATGCTTGTGGGAGTGAGTATGCATGATTGGGAGAGAGTATGTGAGGATTTGGGTATATTTGAGTTTGGTTTTTGACTGGCAGAATCGGACCTGTCGTCCAGAGGGGACCAGGTTCGGCCGCCGAAAGGAGTTTCGGCCGCCGAACCTGCATGGGAGGCAGTCTTTAGGCTGCCGAATGTGCCCCCGAAGGAGGGACTTTCGTTTCTGTCCAGGGGTTTCGGCCGCCGAACCTGCCGCCGAACCTACCCGAGTTTCGTCTCTGGAAGGGACTTTCGGCCGCCGAAGGTGCCGCCGAAAGTGCTCTGTCCAGCCGTTTCTTGGGTGTTTTCCATGCATGTTTAAGTGATGTTTAGAGGGGTTTTTGGGGGTATGTTTATAAGTTGTTTAGAGTATGTTTGGCACCTCATTCGAGTCCACCTATGTAGGATCGGACCCGAGGGATCGAGGAGGCCATCAGTGTTAGCAGTTTCAGAGTCGGTTCAGCGTCTGCCAGAGGTGAGTAGAACTAAACTTAATCTTTTATGCACAAAAATCTAATGCCTAAAGCATGTTCATGCATCATGATTATATGTAGTAGGTTGATTGCACTAGTTTCACGAATATGACGCATTGCATTATTTGATGTTGATGGAGGAAGGGTGGACCGAGGCGACTTCAATAGCCCATATCTGTCACGCGTCTTGTCCTAGTCCTTTGAGAGCCGGACAAGTACATGTAGGAAAGTCCATGTGAGCTCTCTGTGGACCAGACACCATGTCATGTATGTTACAGGCCTTTGTGAGCTCCTATGGGGGAGCCGGGCACCGACAGAGGGATTTTTGATGTCATGTCCATCCTCTGAGAGGAAAGATGCATGCAAAAAGACAGACTCTCAGAAACCAGGGTCCGTGGGGAATAAATATTGCATGAGCCCCGAGACGGACAAGATTATGTGATTTCTCTGTGTTATGATGCATTTCATGAAAGCATGTAATTAATGAACTGTTTTCTATGTTTCTACTCACTGGGCTTTTTAGCTCACCCCTTTCCCCTAACCCCAGTGTTTGCAGGTTTAAGTCAGAGCTCAGAAGTCAGCAGGGTAAAGATTAAGTGACGTGTGTTTGTATTGCGGTAGTTATGTTTACGTTGCAGTTTAGTAGTTTTAGAAGTGGACATGTAAGATAAGTTGATGTAATGTAATAGAAGATAATGTATGTAACTGATAGTAGAGTTAATGTTTATGGATTAGAATGTGCTTGGCCCTATAGATTGGTTAATCCCTGTTGATGCATGGTTATGTAATGCTTTTTATGTTACAGAATGAGAACCAGGCTTGTTGTATGTAATGTTGACCCAACTAGAGCATTTGATGAGGGCTCTAGCATGGGAAAGTTTATGTTCACAATTATGTTGTAGCATACGGATCAAGCTTGGTGTATGTTCAGTTTTACAGGTTTTATGGTTAAGTTTTAATCATGTATGGGATTTGACCAGGTAATAGTATGTAAGTTTGGCTTGCTACGGGTCCCGGCGGCCTTAAGCCGATCTGGATCCTAGTGCCGGTGGCGGCTCGGGCCGTTACAGAGGGGTATCGGTTTTCGGGTCGTTACAGAATGGTATCAGAGCTTTGGGCCTCGAGAGTACGGTGTGTTGTACATCGGAAAGAGGTTGGCTTAGAGGTCATAGAAGGGCAAGCACAATAGGAAGAATCATGTCCACTAGGATAGGATGTTGAGTCCTGTCTTGATGATGATGTGTAATGCCATGATTTTATGCATGTGCATTAATGTTATGTATGATATGCTATGTATGTATGTATGACATGTATGTAGGTTCATGTGTTTTCATATGAACCGTATGATGCTAATGATTGATTGTATGCTTGTGTGTTGTTCTTCAGAGGAGCCAGAATGCGAGGTGCTCGTCGATCTGTGGAATCGACTGGAGTTCCATCTGAGAGGGAAGGTTTGGACACCTTTCCCCCTGCTCTGCCAAGAGCGCAGTCATGGGGAGTCAGCAGATGGGGAACATCAAGGGACCCTGGAAGGTCTTTTGATGCAAGCAGAGAAGCAATGGCTCCAAGAAGGATGTCAGCTAGTATGAGAGAAGTAGAGTTGGAGGTTCAGAGAAGGGATGTCAGTTTGGGAATCAGAGTGCCAGAGGAAGGCATGGGAGATTCTCAGGAGGATGCTCAGACTCAGGATTCTAGGATTTCAGGTTCAGGAGGGATTGATCCCTCCACTTTGAGTACAGCCTCCACGAAGAGTAAGAAGTGGGGCAGAGGCCTCAGAAGGTCGAAGAAGAAGTTTTGGCAGAATTTGAAGGCTAGTTTGGGTTTTGGTGGTTCGAGCTCTGGCTCAGGCAGTTCAAGGTGCTTGAGGTGCGGAAGGCCGCACAAGGGAGTCTGCCGTTATGGGACTACAGCATGTTTCAGGTGCGGACAGGAGGGGCACATAGCACGTGAGTGTCCCACTGCGCCCAGGTTGGCTCCGTCCCAGCCAGCAGCTCCAGGTAGAACAGCTCAGCCAGTAGCTCCAACCATGTTTCAGGTTGGTGGTCGAGGCAGAGGAAGAGGGTCAGCCCCTCATTCCTCAGGTTTCCGTGGAGAAGGTCCGTCAGCTTCAGCTCGGATCTTCACCCAAGCTCAGCAAGAGGCAGGCACATCAAACATGGTGGTGTCAGGTACGCTCACTTTTGAATGTTCTGATGTGTGTGTTTTTGTGAACCCTGGAGTTTCTCTTTCTTTAGTTGCTCTAGGAGCCGTCGAGAGGTTGAGTTGATAGCTTCTGGGCTAGAGTGTTCTCTTTGGGTCAGTGGACTCACGTGTGATCCATCTGTGGTAGAGTCAGTCTGCCGGTTCAGTTCTGTGTCAGTTGAGGGTAGATGCCTTCCACCCGACTTTGAGGTCCTAGACTTGATTGTCTGGACGTCAGTTTAGGGTTGGACTGGGTTTTTCTACTCGTGGTGCTATCTTGGTCTGCAGAGACGAGGTAGTCAAGTTCAGAGGACAGGATGGGTCAGAGGTAGTTTGTTGAGGGAACACAGTAGGGATGCCTAGAGGTTTGATGTCAGCCTGTCAGGTTCGTAGGGTGCGTAGGAGGGATTGTCAGAGGGTTCTAGCTCTTGTTTGAGGGTTTAGCCGTCAGGTCAGGGAACCAGCCTCAGTGTTAGTTGTTAGAGAGAGTTCTTAGATGTCTTCCCAGGCGAGTTGTCAGGTTTACCATCTGTCAGGGAGTTAGAGTTTGGTATAGGAGTGGTGTCTGGACGCAGAACCATTTCTTTCCCTCCCTATAGGATGGCACCTGTAGAGTTGTTAGAGCGGTTGTGTGACTTGGTAGATAAGGGTTTTATCCGACCGAGTACCTCACCCTGGAGTGTTCCGGTGTGGTGGTGGGAAAAGAAGGACGAATCCCTGAGACCTTGTAACGACTGTAAACAGTTGACTGAGGTCACTACCAAGAGCAGGTATTCCCACGCAGGATGGATGATCTATTGGGACAGCTAGTAAGAACTGGTTGTTTTCCAAGATAGATCTGAAATCTGGGTACTACCCGTGAGAGTTAGAGTTAGTTTGGGTTAGCAGTGAGAAGAAGCCAGTTAGTAAAGATGAGAAGAGAAGAGAAGAGTAAGGATCAGAGTAGCGCAGTGGAAGCGTTGAGTTTCAGAGGGAATTGGGTATTGCTAGAGGTGTCTCCTATTGGAAGGTGTTTCTTTTGGAGACCCGGGAGTTTTACTCCAGTAGTGCCTGTGTCTCTCTTTCAGGAGAGAGATTTTTAGGTTTTGCTTGCTTGTTTGCTTGCATGTTTTATGTATGATTGATGTTATGTTTTATGTTATGCCTGTTTGTTTGTGGAACATTCGGGGACGAATGTTCTTAAAGGGGGGAAGAATGTAATACCCGGCTAGAATCCGGCATCGGAATTCCTGCCTTCCGGCGGAATCTAGGGTGTTGGATCTCTCTAGAAGGGTAAAATGTGTTTTCTAAAGTGTTTTCTACTGATTTTATGGTTTTAAATGGAAAGGAAATGAGCTTTGGAAAGAAAAGACCAAGGAGGCGTTTGCCAGGTTCGGCCGCCGAAAGTGAAGTTCGGCCGCCGAACATGGGAAGGCTTCGGGAGCGCCTTTGGCCTCCGAAAGTCTTGTTTGAACGAGCTAAGGTTCGGCCGCCGAAAGTCAAGTTCGGCCGCCGAACATGCATGAGTTTAGGGGGCACGTTAGGCTGCCGAAGGTCTTCGACCAGGCCACCTATAAAGGCCCTCAGATCGGAAATGGGTGAGTTTTCTCCCCATTCTCGAGCTCAGGTGAGTTTATGCCTTCCTTTGGTCATTTTCGTGTTTTCTCTACCCATCTCTCAAGTTTTTCATGATTTCTACCCTTGTGTTTGAAGATTTAAAGCTTGAAAGGAGTTTTGGGAGCTTGGAGCTTTTGGAGCTTGGATTCTCCACACCTCCGAGTTAGGGGTCACACCACCCTTGATCTTCAAGAGGTAAGTGTAGATCCTTATTTCCCTAGTGTTTTCATGAAGTTTTATGAAGTTTTTGATGGTTGAGTATGGGTAGATATGCATGTTTAGGTTTATGTGGGTTTTATACCCAATGTATGTTATGTGATGTTTGTGTTGAGGAGTTTATGTTAGTTTATGCTCCTTCATGCTTGTGGGAGTGAGTATGCATGATTGGGAGAGAGTATGTGAGGATTTGGGTATATTTGAGTTTGGTTTTTGACTGGCAGAATCGGACCTGTCGTCCAGAGGGGACCAGGTTCGGCCGCCGAAAGGAGTTTCGGCCGCCGAACCTGCATGGGAGGCAGTCTTTAGGCTGCCGAATGTGCCCCCGAAGGAGGGACTTTCGTTTCTGTCCAGGGGTTTCGGCCGCCGAACCTGCCGCCGAACCTACCCGAGTTTCGTCTCTGGAAGGGACTTTCGGCCGCCGAAGGTGCCGCCGAAAGTGCTCTGTCCAGCCGTTTCTTGGGTGTTTTCCATGCATGTTTAAGTGATGTTTAGAGGGGTTTTTGGGGGTATGTTTATAAGTTGTTTAGAGTATGTTTGGCACCTCATTCGAGTCCACCTATGTAGGATCGGACCCGAGGGATCGAGGAGGCCATCAGTGTTAGCAGTTTCAGAGTCGGTTCAGCGTCTGCCAGAGGTGAGTAGAACTAAACTTAATCTTTTATGCACAAAAATCTAATGCCTAAAGCATGTTCATGCATCATGATTATATGTAGTAGGTTGATTGCACTAGTTTCACGAATATGACGCATTGCATTATTTGATGTTGATGGAGGAAGGGTGGACCGAGGCGACTTCAATAGCCCATATCTGTCACGCGTCTTGTCCTAGTCCTTTGAGAGCTGGACAAGTACATGTAGGAAAGTCCATGTGAGCTCTCTGTGGACCAGACACCATGTCATGTATGTTACAGGCCTTTGTGAGCTCCTATGGGGGAGCCGGGCACCGACAGAGGGATTTTTGATGTCATGTCCATCCTCTGAGAGGAAAGATGCATGCAAAAAGACAGACTCTCAGAAACCAGGGTCCGTGGGGAATAAATATTGCATGAGCCCCGAGACGGACAAGATTATGTGATTTCTCTGTGTTATGATGCATTTCATGAAAGCATGTAATTAATGAACTGTTTTCTATGTTTCTACTCACTGGGCTTTTTAGCTCACCCCTTTCCCCTAACCCCAGTGTTTGCAGGTTTAAGTCAGAGCTCAGAAGTCAGCAGGGTAAAGATTAAGTGACGTGTGTTTGTATTGCGGTAGTTATGTTTACGTTGCAGTTTAGTAGTTTTAGAAGTGGACATGTAAGATAAGTTGATGTAATGTAATAGAAGATAATGTATGTAACTGATAGTAGAGTTAATGTTTATGGATTAGAATGTGCTTGGCCCTATAGATTGGTTAATCCCTGTTGATGCATGGTTATGTAATGCTTTTTATGTTACAGAATGAGAACCAGGCTTGTTGTATGTAATGTTGACCCAACTAGAGCATTTGATGAGGGCTCTAGCATGGGAAAGTTTATGTTCACAATTATGTTGTAGCATACGGATCAAGCTTGGTGTATGTTCAGTTTTACAGGTTTTATGGTTAAGTTTTAATCATGTATGGGATTTGACCAGGTAATAGTATGTAAGTTTGGCTTGCTACGGGTCCCGGCGGCCTTAAGCCGATCTGGATCCTAGTGCCGGTGGCGGCTCGGGCCGTTACAGAGGGGTATCGGTTTTCGGGTCGTTACACGAAAGGCCTGCCTCCCCAGCCATGTTCGGCGGCCGAAAGTACCTTCGGCTGCCGAACCTGGTTTCTGCCAAAGGGCAGAAACTTGGCTCCCTTTGCACATTTCGCCTCCAAACCTTCCAAACATGCATATATCTCAACCAAAACAAGCATACAAGTTCCTAGGGGCCTCAAACATGCATATACCCCATCTACAACACTTCAATCACACACAATTAAGCTACATTGTTCAAAAAGTCATCAAAAACCCATAGGTTCAATATATCCCCTAACATGCATTCTACCCCTTAAAACCTCATAAAACTTGTTTAAATCATACATTGAGCTTAAGATCGGCTCTTACCTCTTGAAGATCGAGGGTTGAGGAGATCTAAACTTGGAGATGGGAGAAGTTCCAACTTTTGGTCTCCAAGCTCCAAAACTCGTTCTAAGCTCAAAGATCTTCAAAACCAAAGTTATAAACTTGTAAAGATCATGGAAAAAGGAAGGAAAAACTCAAGATTGGGGAAAGATGGCGGAATGCTCACCTTGGCCGAAATGGGGAGAAAAAGCTCGCCCATTTTCGGCTAAGGGACCCTTTTATAGGTGGCTGGCCAGGCCACGTTCGGGGGCCGAATGTGCCTCCGCATCCATGCAAATGTTCGGCGGCCGAACTTCACTTTCGGCGGCCGAACTTGAACTTCCCTAACTCATGCTTTCGGGGGCCTAACGTGCCTCCAAAACGCATGCATGTTCGGCGGCCGAACTTGACTTTCGGCGGCCGAACCTGGGTTTTCCTCCAATGCTATTTTCATGCAAAAACTCATTTAGTTTCATACTTTAAAACCATTAAAAACATGAAAACGTTCTATGAAAGCATGGTCCTACCCTTCTAGAGGTCTCCGACATCCGAGATTCCACCGGACGGTAGGAATTCCGGTACCGGAGTCTAGCCGGGTATTACACAACCTCTCTACGGCTCTCGAAGCAACAAAAGAATGAGATGCACCAGAGTCTATTAAAGCATACATATCTGAACAACCAATGATGAGATTACCTGACACCACGGTGTTTGACGTGTTTGCCTCCTGCTGTGTCATAGTGAAGATCCGAGCTGGAGCTGATGGACCTTCACCCCGGGAACCTGCTGAAGAAGAGGCTGCCCCTCTCCCTCTGCCTCTGCCACTGCCCTGAGTCGAGGCTGGAGCTACTGGTTGAGCCACACTACCTGAAGCCGTCTGCTGGGACGGTGCCATAAAAGCTGCCCTAGGACACTCCCGAGCCATGTGTCCCTCCTGCCCACACCTGAAGCAGGTTGTCATCCCAAACCGACATACTTCCTTGTGTGGCTTACCACACCTCAAGCATTCTGAACCATTTGAACCTAAGCTCGAGCCACCACCTAATCCCAGACCGGACTTTAACCTGTTCCAGAACTTATTCTTTTTCTGCTTGGGCTTGCCCCACTTTTTACTGCCTGAAGCTGCTGTACTCAGAGATGAGAGATTAAACTTTCCCCTTCCTGGGGTCTTGGAACCCAAAGACTGTGCCACTGTCTGCTTAACTGACCCCTCGATGATGGCACTAGCCTCCATCTTTCGTGCTGCATCCACAATAGTGTGGAAGCTCTCCGGATCCCTTTCTGCTGCAAGGATCAGGGAGGAATACCTAGGGTGGAGCCTCATGGTATACCTCCTAGCTTTCTTCTGATCTGTGTCATATGCCTGACCCACATACTGCAGCAATTCCAGAAACCTGTCGGTGTACTCGTCGACACTCATCTCCTCTGTATGCCTTAGCTGCTCAAACTCAACAACTTTCAGCTCTC
This sequence comes from Manihot esculenta, assembly GCF_001659605.2. Taxonomy (NCBI): domain Eukaryota; kingdom Viridiplantae; phylum Streptophyta; class Magnoliopsida; order Malpighiales; family Euphorbiaceae; genus Manihot; species Manihot esculenta. Next base: position 21,815,342 of record NC_035176.2, on the reverse strand, counting down.
TGGAACTGTCTGGAAACGCCCATCCAGCAAACTCATTTGCAAACTCCTCCTAAGATAGGCTGTCCAACCTTGGGTCCACATAATTTTTGAACCATTCTCTTGCTTTCTTGCATTTCAATGTGAACCCAGCCATCTGAATGGCCCTACTATCATTTGCCCCCAACTCATCTATTATCATTTTAACCGTTTTGAGGTACTCAAACGAATCATCACTAGTCTTGAACTTGGGAGCATCCAGCTTCAAGTAATCGGTCATCTTTACCTTGCTCCCCACAGATGAGCTAGGTTTGGGTGTTTGGATTTCAAGAGCTACTGGTTCTGCTGGTGGAGGAGGAGGTGCAGCATTCCCTGGGTTAGGGTTTGCTGTATTTGGGTAGAAGGGTGAGGGTGGATACATGGGGTACTGGGGATATGGTGGATAAAAAGGAGGGTAAGGCATGTAGGAGGGATATGGGTTAAAGCTGGAGTAATCCGATGTACGCCCCATCGGATACACTGGGCCTTGCGGAAAGGGTTGATACTAGGGTGGATAACCAAACCCCGAGGCCTGAGCGCCTCTATGCCCAAGCTACCATCTCTTCTCTGTTCATCCTCCTCTGATCCCCTCACATCAGCTAACATACCACCCTGAACTGTTCCTCTTCTGCTTACATCAAAAGACCTTCTAGGGTCCCTTGACATTCCCTCTCTACTTGATCTGCATGACATTGCCCTTGGCAAAGCAGGGGAATGGGCATCCATGCCCTCATTCTCTGGTGGGACTCCAGTCAATCGTGCAAATCGACGAGTGCCTCGCATTCTGATTTCTGAAACACAACACATACACATAAACATCAGCATCATATGGTTCATGTGGAAACACATGAACCCACATCACATACATAGCATAACATTAATGCACATGCATATCATCATGGCATTACACATCATCATCAAGACAGGACTCTACATCCTATCCTAGTGGACATGATTTTACTATTGTGCTTGCCCTTCTAGAACATCTATGAGCCTGACACTCTCTAGGTCTGACCATATGAACTTAGGGCTCTGATACCACTCTGTAACGACCCAAAAACCAGATCGCTACCGGCACTAGGATCCAGATCAACTTAAGGTCGCTGGGACCCGTAGCAAGCCTACTGTACATCCTGAACACCTGATAAAATCCCATACATGATCATACTTTTTCATAAAAACTTTAAACTTTTCATATACCATGCTTGACCTGTGCATGAACCATAACATTATACATACAAACCCCATACTAGAGCCCTCATCAAATGCTCTAGTTGGGTCAACATTACATACATCAAGCTTGGTTCAACATATATCATCATTAAAACATTAACATAAGATCATGTACAAAAAGGGATTACCATACATTAGGGCCAAGCACAATACTAATCCTCATTACATCTCTGTACAATACCTTACATTACATTACATTATTTTACATATCATGTCCACTACTAATCTATTACATAAACATAACTTTTACCCTTGACGACTTCCCGGTCTATCCTGAACCTGCAAACCTGGGGGTTAGGGGAGAGGGGTGAGCTACAAAAGCCCAGTGAGAAGAACAGTAAAAACAATTCAAATAATATATGCTTCCATGAAATGCATCACATCACAAACAAATCACATCAAGGATGGACTTGTCACCAATGACCCTCTACATATCCAACTGTGCTAGGGGCGTAGAATGGGTCTCGACCTGGACTTTCTCTTACATCGTACCAGGGGTGTAGAATGGGCCTCGACCTGGACTTCCATACCATATCATATCATATCATATCATATCAAGGGCCAATGGGTCATCCAACATCCATCCACAACAACATCATAATATGCAATGCATCATATTCGTGAATTCTAATGCAATACAACCTATTACATACATGGCATTCATGATGCATGAACATGCTTAAAAGTTTAATTGCTTTTAATAAAAAGAGTTGTGTTCTACTCACTTCTGGCTGACTCTGAAACAGCTAGCACTGCTGGCTTCCTCGGTTCCTCGGGTCCGATCCTACACAGGTGGACTCAAATGAGGGACCAAACAAACTCTAACATGACTCTAAACATCTCCCCAAAACCCCCCCTAAAATATCATAAAACATTCATAGAAAACATGCAAAGGAAGGCTGAACATGGCACTTTCGGCGGCAGGTTCGGAGGCCAAAAGTCCCTCTAGAGCCGAAAGTCAAGCACTTTCGGGGGTAGGGTTCGGCGGCCGAAGGTCCTTCCAGAGCCAAAAGTCACCAACTTTCGGGGGCAAGTTCGGCGGCCGAAACCCCCATCCAGAGCCGAAAGTCCAACTTTCGGAGGCGAGGTTTGGCGGCCAAAACTGCCTCCACAGGCAGGTTCGGCGGCCGAAACTGGCTTCGGCGGCCGAACCTGGGCTCTCCCAAAGGGTAGAACCCGATTCTGCCTTGCATATCCAGCCACCCACAACATCCCAACATGCAACCAACTATGTACTAAAACATGCATAAACACTTTCTCAAGCATATAGGGGCATAAAACTAACCTTTACCCCAACAACATCACATTTAGCATACATTTATCATTTAACTAACATAAGCCCTAACATTTTACATCTAGCCTAAACATGCATCAAAACCCTTAATCCCTTCTTAAAACTTACTTAAAGCATCATAAAAACCGTGGATCGACACTTACCTCTTGAAGATCGAGAGGAGATGCAATCCCAAACTCGGAGATATGGAGGAACAAGCTCCGGGGGTCTCTAAGCTTCAAAACTTTGATCTTTAGCTCAAAAATCTTCAAAACAAGATGAAAGCTTGTAAAAAACTTGAAAGATTTGAAGGAAAACCTAAAATCGACCAAAGGAAGGTGAAATCTCACCTATGACCGAAAATAGGGAGAGAAAACTCGCCCATTTTCGGACAAGGGACCTTTTATAGGTGGCTGGCCAGACCACCTTCGGGGGCCAAAGGTGCTTCTGCAAGAGCACCATGTTCGACGGCCGAACATGAGGTTCGGCGGTCGAACCTAGACTCTTCCTCCATGGTGTTTTCTTTCAAAAACTCATTTTCTTTCTTCATTAAAACTATAAAAACATGTAAAAACATTTTATAAAAATATATTTTACCCTTCTAGAGGGTTCCGACATCTGAGATTCTGCCGAAAAGTAGGAATTCCGATGCCGTGGTCTAGCCAGGCATTACACCAAAAGTTTGGACTTTCGGCTCTAGAGGGGAGTTTCGGCAGCCGAACCTGCCCCCGAAAGTGCCTGACTTTCGGATCTGTGAAGGCTTTCGGCCGCCGAACCCTGCCCCCGAAAGTGTCTGACTTTCGGATCTATAGGGACCTTCGGCTGCCGAACCTGCTGCCGAAAGTCCCCTGCGCAGCCTTCCTTTGCTTGTTTTGTGTGCATGTTTTATGATGTTTTAGTGGGTTTTTGGGGAGATGTTTATAGTCTTTATAGAGTATGTTTGGTCCCTCATTTGAGTCGACCTGTGTAGGATCGGACTTGAGGTACCGAGGTGACCAGCAGTGAGATAGCTGCTTCAGAGTCAGTTGAGTACCAGCCAGAGGTGAGTAGAACATAACTTCTTTTATTTCAAAGCAATCAAACTTTTAAGCATGTTCATGCATCATGATACGTCATAGGTTGTTTGCACTAGAATTCACGAATATGACGCATTGCATAATTTGCTGTTGATGTGGATGGATATTGGATGACCCATTAGCCTTCGATATGATATGATATGGTATGATATGTGTAATACCCGGCTAGATTCCGGCATCGGAATCCCCACCTTCCGGCGGAATCCCCGTTGGAATCTGGAATTTCTGAAGATGCCAGAGGCTTCTAGAGGGGTAAAATGTGTTTTCTAAAAGGTTTTTACTGATTTCATGGTTTTAAATGAAAAGGAATTGAGTTTTAAAAAGAAAAGACCAAGGAGGCGTTTGCCAGGTTCGGCCGCCGAAAGTGAAGTTCGGCCGCCGAACATGGAAAGGCTTCGGGAGCGCCTTTGGCCTCCGAAAGTCTTGTTTGAACGAGCCAAGGTTCGGCCGCCGAACCTCAAGTTCGGCCGCCAAACATGCATGAGTTTAGGGGGCACGTTAGGCTGCCGAAGGTCTTCGACCAGGCCACCTATAAAGAGCCCTCAGATCGGAAATGGGCGAGTTTTCTCCCCATTCTCGAGCTCAAGTGAGTTTTTGTCCTCCTTTGGCCATTTTCATGTCTTTCTTCATCTCCTTCATGTTTTCATGAGTTCCATGGTTATTTTGAAGAGTTTTCAAGCTTAGATCAAGTTTTGGGAGCTTGGAGCTTTTGGAGCTTGGATTCTCCACACCTCCGAGTTAGAGATCACGCAACCCTCGATCTTCAAGAGGTAAGTGAGGATCTTTGCTTTCCTTTAGGTTTAAAATGAAGTTTAAGTGAGTTTTAAGAGGATTTGATGGTGGAGTATGGGTAGATATGCATGTTTAGGTTTATGTGGGTTTTATGCCTAATGTATGCTTATGTATGTTTATATATGTTTATGTGAGGATATGTAGGAAGTTTAAGCTAGTCTATGCATGTGGGAGTGAGTATGCATGATGGGGAAAGAGTATGTGAGGATTTGGGTTGTTTTGATGGTTTTGGCCTATGTGGGTCATAAGCTATCTATGTATGTTTTGATGTTGTTTCAGGAGTTTAATCAAGTTGTTAAGCTCCTTTGTGCATGGTTAAAGGTTTATGCATGTTTTGGTAAAGTTGGGTGCTTGTTTTGGGGTGTTGGAAGGTTTGGGAGGCTTAAATGCATGAGAAGCTGAGTTCTGCCCTTTTTGGGAAGAACTCAGGTTCGGCCGCCGAAAGTAGCTTCGGCCGCCGAACCTGCCTTTGGATGCATGGATTGCCCGCCTAACCTTGCCCCCGAAAGTTGAGTTTTGGCTTGAAAGCAGACTTTCGGCCGCCGAAGGAAGGATTCGGCCGCCGAAAGTGCCTGACTTTCGTCTCTGGAGTGGGACTTTCGGCCGCCGAAGGTGCAGCCGAAAGTGCCCGAGTTTCATCTCTGGAGGAAGGGTTCGGCCGCCGAAGGTGCCGCCGAAAGTGCTCTGTCCAGCCTTTTCAAGGTTGTTTTCTATGCATGTTTAAGTGATGTTGTAAGGGGTTTTTGGGTAGTTGTTTATGAGTTGTTTAGAGTGTGTTGGCACCTCATTCGAGTCCACCTGTGTAGGATCGGACCCGAGGGATCGAGGAGGCCATCAGTATTAGCAGTTGCAGAGTCAGTTCAGCGTCTGCCAGAGGTGAGTAGAACTAAACTTAATCTTTTATTTTACGAAATCAAATGCCTAAAGCATGTTCACGCATCATGTTTATATGTAATAGGTTGATTGCACTAGTTACACGAATATGACGCATTGCATTATTTATTGTTGATGTGGATGGACCAAGACGACCCCAATAGCCCAAGTTATGTATGAAAGACCTAGATAAGTCCCTTCGTGGGCCAGGCACTATGTTATGTATGAAAGACCTGGGTAAGTCCCTTCATGGGCCAGGCACTATGCAGAGGGAGTTTTGGTGGTCACGTCCGTCTGTTATGTGGAATGTTTGTGCTGTGACGCATTTCATGAAAGCATGTAATTAATGAACTGTTTTCTTTGTTTCTACTCACTGGGCTTTTTAGCTCACCCCTCTCCCCTAACCCCAGTGTTGCAGGTATGAGGTCGATCGGGAAGTCTCAAGAGCAAAGGTTTTGCTTATGTAATAGTATTAGATTAGTACTTTTAGTGTGGACATGTATTGTAAATTGAGATAATGGATTGTAAGATAATAAGATGTAATGTAAGGCAAGTATAGTAGAGTATTGGATTAGTACTGTGCTTGGCCCTAAGACTTGGTTAGTCCCTGTTTAATACATGATGTATGTTATGTTTAGTGTTGAGTTATGTTTGAACTAAACTGGTGGCATGTGTTGTTTACCACGCTAGTGTTTGATGAGGACCCTAGTGGAGGTCTTATGTTTGTGGTTTGATGCATGCACAGGTTAGGTTCTAGTCCTTTGGATGTAATCCCAGCTTGATGTATGTTATGTTGACCCAGCTAGAGTTTTGATGAGGGCTCTAGTGGGGGGGGTTTCTTTATGTTTTCAGTTTTTGCATACAGGTCAAGCTCGGTATTTACATCAGATGTTCCAGTTTTTACGTTAAAGTTTTGATCATGTATGGGATTTGACCAGGTGATAGGATGTATGTTTGGCTTGCTACGGGTCCCGGCGGCCTTAAGCCGATCTGGATCCTAGCGCCGGTAGCGGGTTCGGACCGTTACAGAGGGGTATCGGTTCCGGGTCGTTACAATATGTAAGTCTAGGTCGAGGCCTATTCTACGCCCCTGGCATGATGTAAGAGAAAGTTCAGGTTGAGGCCTATTCTACGCCCCTGGCACAATTGGTTATGTTATGTTATGTTATGTTATGTTATGTTATGTTATGTTAAGAGAAAGTCCAGGTTGAGGCCTATTCTACGCCCCTGGCATGGTTGGAAATGTAGAGAGTTACTGGTGACAAGTCCGTCCGTGATGTGAATTGTTTGTGTTGTGATGCATTTCATAAAAGCATGTGATTATTAAATTGTTTTATTGTTCTGCTCACTGGGCTTTTGTAGCTCACCCCTTTCCCCTTACCCCCAGGTTTGCAGGGTCAGAGATAGCTCTTGAGGTCGGCTAGGGGCTGGTTTATGCTATGTAATAGTCTAGTAGTGGACATGTATTATGATGTAATGTATTGTATTGAGGATTAGTATTGTGCTTAGCCCTAATGTTGGTTGTAAATCCCTGTTGTACATGATCTTTATGAAATGTTTTATTGATGATATATGTTGAACCAGGCTTGACATATGAGATGTTGACCCAACTGGAGCATTTGATGAGGGCTCCAGTAAGGAGTTTTATGTACACAGTTTTAGCGCATGCACAGGTCAAGCTTGGTATATGAAAAGTTTAAAGTTTTTATGAAAATGTATGATCATGTATAGGATTTTATCAGGTGTACAGGATGTATGTTAGGCTTGCTACGGGTTCCGGCGACTTTAAGTCGATCTGAATCCTAGCGCCGGTAGCGGTCCGGTTTCCGGGTCGTTACAAAGGCGATGGATAGCTCCAGAATTTAAAATTTTGCCAGCTCATCACAATTTTTCCTGCTGTACAGAGATAGATTAGCTTCAAATTAGAGCAAATACAATTAGATTAGGATAGGGATAAGATAGGAGTAGTAGAGTTTATTTTAAATTGAGAATTTTTATCTTTTTGTTGGGGGGAAGCCCATATAAAAGCTGTCCAAGAATTAATCTAGTATCTCATATTTTCTCTTCTTTTTCTCCTCTCCCATATTTGGCCGCCTCTCCTGCCGCCCCCTTCTTCTTCTCTTTTCTTTAGTTTTTGCAATTTTATTATAACTCTTAGAGGCTAAACACTTTTTTCCAGTTGAAAGTTAATCAAAAGTGAGGTTTATTCAAATTGTGAGATTATGTTCTTAACTTCTCTTCATCTTATTTTTATTTTCTATTAATTTCTATTTTCGAGAAATACCACCTTCATTGTTGTCCTCTTAAGAATTTAAGAGACCTATTGAATCTCTTGGAAAGACAACATATTGCTAATAACCCAATTAAATCTGTAATTGTTTAATTGGATTAATAATAAATAGCAATTAGCATATTTGTTTATATTAAAGAATTAATAGATTTGATTTAAATAATTCGCGTGTTATTATTAATCAAGTTTGGATTCTTCTCTCCTAAAGTGATTAACTAATTAAATCTATATGCGTGTTGGGGTTGTTAGTTAACTAGAAATTAAGTTAAACAGAAAGCAGATTAATTTAATTATAAGGAAGAACGGGTGGGATTTGCATGTTTGAACACTATAACCAAATAATAGATAATAAAATGAATTATTTTTCTAATCAATGATCAATTGCGAACCTCTCATTTTGATTACCTTTAGCTGAATTTTAATTTAATTATTTGTTTCACCATTTTAATTGTATTGTTTTTCTTCTTTAAAGTTTTTGGATTACCAAGGCAAAATCAATTTCTTTCAACAACAATTCTCTTCTTCTCTCTTTTTATTTTAAACTATTCTTCTTATTTTATTAGTCATCTAAATTAAACAAATGGGATCGACACTCATTTGCCTTAGCTACAAATTCTTTTGAATCAAGGAAGGGGAAATAAGTTTTAATTGATGGATTTGACACCCGTCACTACACACTCTTCCTCCCACTCAAACTTACCTTTGTCTTTTAAGGCTTTGAAGAATGGGAGACATCTTCTGGCCAAGCATGATGTGAATCAACCAAGAGCAGTGACTAACCTCTGTACTTCATTGATGGTTTTGGGTGCTTCCATGTTTTGGATACCGCTGATTTTCTCAGGATTCGCTTCTATGCCTCTTTCTGAGATGATATATCCTATAAACTTCCTAGCCTTAACTCCAAAGGTACACTTTTCTGGATTCAGCTTCATGCTCACCTTGTCCAGGACGTTAAAGACTTTTCGGATATCCTTCGGGTGGTCCTCCAATGATTAGCTCTTTACCACCATGTCATCCACGTGCACTTTGATGGTTGATCCCACCATATCCTTAAAGATTCCTAACACTAATCTTTAATATGTAGCCCCTGCATTTTTTAAACTAAAAGGCATTACCTTATAGCAGTAAACTCCCTCGTCTGTTATGAACGTCATATTCTCTATGTTCTCCGTATTCATCATGATTTGGTGGTATCCTGAAATGGCATCAAGGAAGGAAATCACTGCATGACCCGAGGTTGAGTCCACTAATCTATCGATAGATGGCAATGGGTAATGATCTTTTAGGCATACTTTATTTAGATCAGTGAAGTCCATGCACATTCTTCATGTAACGACCCGGAAATTCGGACCGCTACCGGCGCTAGGATCCAGATCGGCATAAGGCCGCTGGGACCCGTAGCAAGCCTACTATGCATCCTGTACAGCTGGTATAATCCCAAACATGATCAAACATATCCATAAAACATTTAAAACTTTACCTTTAACCAGTATGACCTGTGTATGCACTATGACTGAACTCATAGAACCCCTAGGGTCAGCATACTCTATGTCAAACTCGGTTCATCACATGTAACAACATAAAATAAAACTCATGTACAAAGGGATTAACCAACTCGGGCCAAGCACAATACTATAACTTTGAACATATAACATAATATCATTACCTTACATTACATCATGTCCACTACTATTCTATTACATAAACATGACCATGGACGTAACCTGCTGATCTCCTGACTATCTCTGACCCTGCAAACCTGGGGTTAGGGGAGAGGGGTGAGCTAAAAAGCCCAGTGAGCAGAAACCATAAAAGAAAATAGTTCATTTTAACATATGCTATCATGGAATGCGTCACATCACAAATATATCACCTCAAGGATGAATCTGTCACCAATAGCCCTCTACATATCAATCTCGTACCATAACAAGTCAACAATACTCTATGCCAGGGGCGATACGGCCACGCCTGGACTTCACATACTCTATGCCAGGGGCGATACGGCCACACCTGGACTTCTCATGCTCTATGCCAGGGGCGATACGGCCACACCTGGACTTCTCATCTCATATCATATCGTACATGCCATATCATATCATTCCATATCATGTCATAACATACTGAGGGCTAGAGGATCATCCAGTATCCATCCACATCATTATCATCGTATTATGCAATGCATCATATTCGTGAATTCTAATGCAAACAACCTATTGCATAACATGGTATTCATGATGCATGAACATGCTTGAACATGCTGAAAACATTTGATTTAAAACATAAGGGTTAGTTCCACTCACCTCTGGCTAGCTCTGGACTAACTCTGAAGCAGCTAACACTGCTAAACACCTCGGTTCCTCGGGTCCGATCCTACACAGGTGGACTCCAGTGAGGTGCCAAACATACTCTAAACAACTCATAAACAACTACCCAAAAACCCCCTAAAGCATCACTTAAACATGCATAGAAAACACTCAAGAAAAGGCTGGGCAAGGCACTTTCGGCGGCACCTTCGGCGGCCGAAGGTCCCTTCTAGAGACGAAAGTCAGGCAGGTTCAGCGGCACCTTCGGCGGCCGAACTCTCTCTCCAGAGACGAAAGTCAGGCACTTTCGGCGGTCGAACATTACCTTCGGCGGCCGAAAGTCTGCATTCAAGCCAAAACCCAACTTTCGGGGGCAAGGTTAGGCGGCCAAACCATGCATCCTCAAGCAGGTTCGGCGGCCGAAACCACCTTCGGCGGCCGAACCTGAGTTCATCCAAAACTCAGCCTTTGTGCATTTCAAGCCTCCCAAACCTTCCATACACCCCAAAACAAGCATCCAACTCCTCAAACACATGCATACATCCTTAACCATGCACAAAGGAGCTCAAACAAGCTTAAACTCCCCAAAAACAACATCTAAAGCATACCTAGATAGTTTATGACCCACATAGGCCAAAACCATCAAAACAAACCAAACCTCACATACTCTTTCCCAATCATGCATACTCTCTCCCATATGCTCAAGGGGCTTGAAAACTGACCTAAACCCCAACACAAACATCACATGAACATACATTATCATACATTGGGCATAAAACCCACATAAACCCTAACATGCATATCTACCCATACTCAACCATCAAAACCTCTTAAAACTCACTTAAAACTTCATGAAACGTAAGGAAAAGCATAGATCCACACTTACCTCTTGAAGATCGAGGGTTTGTGCGAGCTCTAACTTGGAGATGGGAGGAAACTACTCCTTGGGTCTCCAAGCTTCCAAAACCTTGATCTAAGCTTGAAAACTCTTCAAAACAACCATGGAACTCATAAAAATATGAAGGAGATGAAGAGAAAATATGAAAATGACCAAAGGAGGACATGAACACACCTGAGCTCGAGAATGGGGAGAAATCTCGCCCATTTTCGGTCTGAGGGGCTTTTATAGGTGGCCAGCCAAACCTCTTTCGGCGGCCTAACATTGCATGCAAAACACCCCCATGTTCGGCGGCCGAACCTGGTTTGTTCAAACAAGGCCTTCGGAGGCCCAAAAGCGCTCCCAAAACCAACTCATGTTCGGCGGCCGAACTTTACTTTCGGCGGCCGAACCTGGCAAAAACCTCCTTGGTCTTTTCCTTTTCAAAACTCAAATCTTTTTCATTTAAAACCATGAAATCAGTAAAAATCATTTTAGAAATCACATTTTACCCCTCTAGAAGACTCTGGCATCATCAAAATTCCATATTCCAACGGAGATTCCGCCGGAAGGTAGGGATTCCGATGCCGGAATCTAGCCGGGTATTACACTTCACTTCCTATTAGCTTCCTTCACCAAGATTGCATTAGCCAGCCATATGAGATACTGGACTTCCTTTATTAATCCTGCACTCAAAAGGTTATTAACCTCCTCTTTGATCACCTACTGCCTCTCTAGTGTGAACTTTCTTTCCTTTTGTTAGACTGGTTTAATGTTCTTGTCACTGGATAGCTTGTGGGTGATAAGAGCTGGGTCTACACCCATTACATCCTTTGGAGACCACGTGAAAGTTGTCACTTCGACTCTTTAGCAATCCTATTAGATGAGCCTTTATTTCACCGGTTAACGTAATGTCGAACCATACCTTTTGTCCCTTACCTATCAAGACCTCCTCTACCGAGTCTGCTAGTTTTGGTTTTACATGAGAGTTCAATTTTTCCAATAAGTCAATGGGTATGGTTGCTTTCCTAAGGCTTTTTGCCGGATGTCCGCAACCTTCTTTGGCCAACCTCAGATTGCCTCGAAGCAATTTCTCCTGGAGCTAGAAGCTTAAGACACATAGCACCCATGTTAATAAAGATACCATGGTAGTTTAGGACTGGATAGTCGAGTATCACATTGTATGCAAATGGGACATCTACCACCACAAACTCTACATGCAACTCTCACCTATACTATTTGTCATCCAATACCAAGGGAAGGTTGATAGTACCCAGCACCGCCACGGTCTTATCTCCTAAACCTAAAGGATAGAAGCTCTGACAAGACTGTTTTTATCTAAGCCTAACTTGTTAAAAATATTTAAGATGAGAAGGTTAATAAAACTACTTGTATCCACCAATACTCCTCTTACCTCGTACCAGTTTAGGAGGATCTTAATGACTAGCGGGTCATTTTGAAAGAATCTGATTGCTTTGTCAGCAAGACCAAACCTTACCTCTTGCTTGGTCCATAGTTCTTGGTGGACAAATAGAACATCCTCTACTACATGCTTATTTTTGTCTTTATCCTTATCAGGTCCTCCCATAATGACATATACGATTCCAGCCATTTTAAGAGGTGGGGAGGAAAGGTTCCTTTTTTAGAAAGAAAAGGAACAAGAGACCGGTTTTAATCCAAATGAATAGATAGAGTTCAATGGACTTTTCCTAGCAACAGAACTGAATGCTTTTGCGGAAATTAGATTAAGGACGTAATCAGAATGGACTTGTGCTGTGATTGGCTAGAACCTACAAAGAAGAAAATGTGAGGTGGTGGTGGGAGCCCACAGTAGGCACTCCGGCACTCAAGTCAGTATCGACGAGTATAGAGAATGGCTACACAATCCTCAACAACCAACTCAACCGTCTTGCCTAAATTAAAATTGGATGAGAAGTCATCCAGTTATTGAAATTCTTTAATTCAAATTCAAGCATATTATGGAGAGACCATTCTATTCTTCCTCAGTAATGAAACATATTTAGATTATGGTTGTTGTGAAACTATTGATACTATTATAGAGTAATATTGGCCTAACATGATTGATTCACTAAGTTTTACAACTAAAGAAAATGACGTAATTGAAGGGTATTGTGCTAAAACATATGATTCTCCTCCTTCATCACCTCCACTCCACCATCGCCATCCATCACTGTTAAACCTTCACTCCACTGTCATCCACCACTGTTAGGGTTTAGTAAATGTTATTTTTCTAAGACTATAGTTACTTGAATGAAATTTATTACTGGATATTAATAATACATGATAATAAGTACTAAAATCTTTATTTTTTTTAGTGCAATTAAGTTTATGATGCATGGTTTTATATTTAATTAATATTTTAAGTCTTTAAAATTCTTAATCTAAAACTAAAAATCACGTATATTGGTTGAATTTTTAATTTTCCTCCACTATTATCTTTTCTATTTTACAGATGATAGGTTGCATATTTAATCAAATATATTGATAAAATTAAATATTTTATTTTGTAAAAATTATTATTTCTTAATTATTTTAAATCTCAAAAAAAAGTAATATTATTGATTATGGATGAACAATGTGAAAAAAAAATTTTTTTTTCTTATTTGAATAAAAAAATGTTATTTTATAAAATAATATTGTATAACTACGTAATTTTATATTATTTTATATAGTAATAATGTAAAAAATTTTAATAGCCGCATGAGCTTTAGTTAATTTTTCTCTAAATTGTCAACATTGAAACAAGGGAATTAAACTATAATTTCAACAAAAAAAAACATTATATAAATAAATAAAAGGGATTTTTATTGTGATTAGGCCAACCAAAAGTGGATCTCTCATCATTTTTTTCACGCGCTCTTTTACTAGAAAGGATTCTATTATGCATTGTGATTAACCATAAGATGCTTACAATTCAAAGCTATTGCAAAGATCAAATGGGCAACTGAAGATGGATGCTTAACTTAACGAGTATCATATCTCCAAAAGCTCTTTTTCCGACAAATTACAAAAGCTACACCACAAAAACCCACAACAAAACCAAGACCAATGCTAATGTAGAGTCCTGGGAATAAAGAATCGTTTTCATCTTCGTCATCTCCTCTGCTGTCCCTAGAAGTTGTTATGCTGTTCTCTGTTTCATCCCCAGGGCACTTGGCTTGTGGAGGAAACCCACATAGAAATGGATTGCCCTCATAAATTGAAGAAGCATTCAGTGTTTGGAGCTGATTTCCTGTGGGCATCTTTCCTGATAAGTTATTGTAAGACAAGTCTAAATGACTTATAAACGTTAAAAAAGACAAGGTTTGAGGAACTGTCCCAGAAAGATTGTTGTGTGACAGATCAAGAGTTTCCAACAAGTTCAGATTTCCAATCTTCTCTGGAATGCTTCCGCTAATATGATTCCTTGATAAATTCATGCCGCGCAATGCTTTAAGGCTTGTGATCGCTTCAGGGATTCCACCTTTCAAGTTATTACCTGAAAGATCAATGGCATTCAGTAATGCAATATTATGGTTAAATTCGTACTCTCTTCCTTTTGTCGCAACAATTATCTGGTCCTTGAAGTAGGCCAAGCGATATTGCGCATAGTATGTTTGACTGGTGTTTCCATAGATCAAGCCAGTCAGATTATCCAAACAGCTTGGAATTACTCCAGAAAAATTGTTGTGGGCGAGATCCAAGAAATGAAGATTTGGGAGATTGCAGAGTTTTGTTGGGATCTCTCCCTCCAATAAGTTTGATCTAAGCCTGAGTATGAAAATGGATGATACATTTACACCTATCCATGAAGGAATCTTTCCTGACAGTCTATTTCCGCCAAGATCAATGCTTGATAACGCTGAACAATTTTGCAGTGAAGATGGAATTTCACCATCTAGATTGTTGTTGCTCAACAACAACATTCCAAGTGATCGTAAGTGACCGAGTGATATAGGGATGCTTCCTGATAGACGGTTGTTTGATGCATCCAGAACCCATAAAGATTGCAGACTTTCCCAACAATCAATAAGCTCTCCATGAATTTCATTATTCCTCACAGAAAACACTAGCAATTCCACCAAATTACATATGGAAGATGGGACCGTACCATTTAAATGATTGTCAGATATATGCAAGTTTCGTAGTCTTGGCATTAGTTCACCAATATTCTCCGGGATATGCCCTGAAAATGAATTGTTTTGGAAGTATACCTGTGTTGCATTGGTTGACCAAAGAGGAAGAAGGCCCTCAAATCCATTAGAACTCAAGTCGATGACATCTAATTGCAGACACTCCAATTTTCGAGGAAGCTTCCCCTTGATATAGTTGTTGGATAGATCTAAGACAATGAGTTTAGAAGCTAACTTGGAAAACCACTCTTCAGGTATGGTGTCAGAGATACCAACATTGGTGAGTCTCACTTGCTGGAGCTCACTCTGCACTTGAAGCCACATAGGAAAGGAAGGACCGAGTTTGCAGTCTCTAATTTCGATATACTTCAGTCTGAAGGGAGGTACCCATCCATAGCTCACATTGAGCACCAAAGACCATGTTGGTTCAGTTGAAAGCATTATTCTTTCTAAACTGCTGAGATTCATGAAGTGCACTTCTGTCATAACACCTCCCCATGCATTGGCGATGAGATTCAAGTCTACAAGCTTCGAGAGCTGTCCAAAGCTTTCAGGGATGCTTCCATTCATTTTGTTTGAGTGAAGGTACAAGACTTTCAAGGATGATAGGTTTCCAATTGCTGATGGAATCGAACCCCAAAAAGAGTTGTAGGCAAGATCAAGAATTTGCAAGTTCTTTAGACTGCCAATGGAATCAGGCAATTGTCCAGTGATCTGATTAGAATTTAGAGAAAGTGAAACCAAACTGACAGAAGGGCAAACAGATAAATTGTTCAGAAATTCAGAAATCTCACCACTGAGATTGTTTGCTGCAAGATTTAGGTTCTTCAACTTGCAAAGTGCTCCTAGTGAGCTTGCTATGTGACCTCCAATGTAACCATTCAAGGACAAATCAAGGTCTTCAAGAGATACCAAATTGGCAAACTCACTACTGATGGAACCACTGAAAGAATTTGAGCTGAGATCGAGTTTGGTAAGGCTCGTAAGATTAAACAACCAATTGGGTATTGATGAGTTGAAGAAATTTTTCGAAATATCGAGAACCGTAAGGGAGGTGAAATTAACGAAAGAAAGAGTAACAAGAATATCTTGAAGCTCACATTCATGTAAACGGATCTCCAACAAAGAAGGAATCATATTGATTGCATTCAACCAAGCACCTTCCTTGCTATTGATTCTTACGAATCCCATGTCAAGGTATTTCAGAGTGGAAAAAACAGAAAGCCATTGTGGGTTCTCCACTTGCAATCCAGTACTACCAAAATTGTTATATGAAAATCCATTCAGATCAAGATATTGCAAGTTCGACAAATTTCCAAGATGAGGAGGAACCTCTCCTGTAAATGATGCATAAGAGAGGTTGAGATACCACAAATTCTTGAACTGACCAATGAATTCTGGAATTTGGGTTCCCTCAAAATTGTTCAAGCTCAAGTCCAAGTAATTCAAAAACTTCAAATTAAGCAAAGAGGCATTCAACTCACCGCCCAAGCACAAACTCCTATACGTGGCCACTTCATTATCTGTCAAAGAATAAGGATCAAGGCTCCTGAAATGAAATGGGTTTCGAAGATCAAGCTTGAAAACGTTTCCCGTTTGGTTGTTGCATCCAACGCCTTCCCACCGGCAGCAATCATCACCGACCCAGGAAGATAGCCTAGCAGAAGGATCTGTGAGACCATTTCTGAATGCAAGAAGTGCTTCTCTCTCGGTGTTTGAGCACTTGGCAATGGAATCGGCATTGCAGAAATTGAAACTGATGGAGTGAACAACGAAGAGGATGGGAAGAAAAAGGAAAAGCAGAGAAATAGAGTAGAAGGAAATATTTCCGTCCATGTGAATGTATTGTATGTCTTACACTTGCGCTGTGTCATTACTCGCTGGCGTTTGACCTTTCAATACTTGAAAGATGAGCGGTGAGATCACAAATTTTATAGTGTAATTTTCTTCCCTCAAATTCTGCAAAAAGCAAAGCTACTTCTGAATAAAGGAAAGTCGTTCAAGAGTCATCTAGCTGGTATGACTTCTCTCTTTTCCATTTTTAAATTTGTAGTGTAATGTATCTAATGCAAATTATTACTTAAATTTTTATAATATAAGAATCCATCTTACTCGCGCAATTTAATTTTTATAATATAAGAAATCGTATTAGATCGTGAAACGATTATTTAATATTTTTTAGCGTCACGCAAATACGATTCCAGTCGTTTAGAGTTTGTTGCTTCGCATATCCATCACCTCTAATGAGTTGGATTTCCTTTATGTGGGCTTGTTCTTTATTTGGTCCGGTTTGTCTGAAAGAAACTTGAGTTGTGTGCTAGTGGTCCAGCCTGCATATTGGACTTAGATGGATTATGACTTACCCTTTTAACATGGGTTCAACCACGGCCCGAGTATAAGAACCCAGCGAATATCAAGTGCCTCTTTACCTGCTCATTAATTATTACATGATTAATGATGTAATACTCGGCTAGACTCCGGTATCGGAATTCCTACCGTCCGGTGGAATCTCGGATGTCGGAAAACTCTAGAAGGGTAAAACCATATTTTCATGAAATGTTTTAATGTATTTTATTGTTTTAAGCAAGAAAAGAAATTGAGTTTTGAATGAAAAAGACCAAGGAGGCAATTCCAGGTTCGGCCGCCGAACATTGGATAGTTTAGGGGGGCAAGTTAGGCTTCCGCAAGTTTCAAAGGCTCGGCCGCCGAACCTCATGTTCGGTTGCCGAACTTGCATGAGTTTTGGAGGCACTTTAGGCTGCCGAAAGGTGGTCTGGCAGCCCCTATAAAAGGGCTCCATGGCCAAAACGGGCGAGTTTTCTCCCCATTTTCGGCCACGGTGAGTTCCTGCTCTCCCATGGTTGATCTTTGATGTTTTTCCTCCGATCTTTCACGTTTTAACAAGGTTTATGTTGATTTGAAGATATTTGAACAAAAGAGCAAGTTTTGAAGCTTGGAGACCAAAGAGTTGATTTATCCCCATCTCCGAGCTAGGATTGTCTCTCCTCTCGTTCTTCAAGAGGTAAGAGTAGATCCATAGTTCATTTCATGTTTTAAGCAAGTTTTATGAAGTTTCTTGAGGTAGAAATGCATGTGTAGGTTTATGATGAGTTTTTGGTTAAATGTGTGATTATGAACAATGTATGTTGAATATGCATGTTTGATGTGTTGTAGTTGGGGTTTAAGATAGTTTGAATCCCCTGGGAGCTTATATATGAATGTATGTATGTTGTGGAAGTGTTTATGCATGTTTTGGTTGAGTTATGAAGTTTGGGAGGCATTTGTGCATGTTGGAGCTGAGTTTCTGCCCTTTGGGAAGAACTCAGGTTCGGCAGCCGAAGGCTCTTTCGGCCGCCGAACCTTCCTGTGGTAGCATGTATCGGCTGCCGAACCCTGCCCCCGAAAGAGGACTTTCGGCTCTAGAAGGGAGATTCGGCCGCCGAAGGTGCCGCTGAACATGCATGAGTTTCGTCTCTAGAGGGAACCTTCGGCCGACGAAAGTGCCGCCGAAGGTGCATGACTTTCGGCTCTAGAGGGCCTTTCGGCCGTCGAACCTGCCGCCGAAAGTGCCCTGTTCAGCCCTCCTTTGCATGATTTCTATGATTGTTTTAAGGTGTTTTAGGGGGTTTTTGGGGAGTATTTTAGAGTCATGTTCATGGATGTTTGGTCCCTCATTTGAGTCCACCTGTGTAGGTTCAAACCCGAGGAACCGAGGACCTCAGCAGTGAGATAGCTGCTTCAGAGTCATTAGAGCATCAGCTAGAGGTGAGTGGAATAATTCTTTACGTTTTAAAGCAAATAAATAAATTTTGAGCATGATACATGCATCACGTATACCATGAGATATACTAGGTTGTTTGCATTAGAAATTCACGAATATGTTGCATTGCACTATTTGATGTTGATGTGGGTGGATGTTGGATGATCCTTTAGTCCTCGTATGATATGATATGATGATGCTATGGTAAGAGATAGACCAGTGAGGCCCATTCTACGCCTCTGGCACAGTTGTAATGTTATGTTATGTTATGCTATGGTAAGAGAAAGACCAGTGAGGCCCATTCTACGCCCCTGGCACGATTGGACTATGTAGAGGACTATTGGTGACAAGTCCATCCTTGATGTGATTTGTTTGTGCTGTGTTGCATTTCATGAAAGCATGAAATTTAAATTGAATATGTTATTATTCTGCTCACTGGGCTTTATAGCTCACCCCTCTCCCTTAACCCCCAGATTTGCAGGTACAGGGTAGACCAGGAGGTCAGCAGGAGTAGAGTCACGTTGTATGTAATAGATAGAAGTGGACATGAACATGAATATGATGTAATGTAAAAGTATAGTATAGAAATGTAATGTAATGATGCTTATGGAAGTTTAGAGTTGTGCTTGACCATAGTATGATGTTAATCCCTTTCTAGTACATGATTTTAAATGTTAAATGATGATTATTGTAAACCAAGCTTAATGTATGTTATGTTACCCCATTGGAGTATTTGATGAGGACTCCAGTGAGGGGTTTTATGTTATGATTTGTGCATGCACAGGTTAAACTTGGTGAAGGAATGAATGAATGAATAAATGAATGATTGAATGAGAAAGTTTTAAATTTTTATGTAATTGTTGATCATGTATGGGATTAAACAGGTATACAGGATGTAAGTTAGGCTTGCTACGGGTCCCGGCGGCCTTAAGCCGATCTGGATCCTAGCACCGGTAGCGGTCCGGTTTCCGGGTCGTTACAGATTGGTATCAGAGCCCTAGGTTCATATGGTCGGACCTAGAGAGTGTCGGGCTCATAGATGTTCTAGAAGGTCAAGCACAATAGGAAAATTATGTCCACTAGGATAGGATGAAGAGTCCTGTATTGATTGATGATGTGAAATGCCATGATTATATGCATGTGCATTAATGATATGTTATGTATGTGATGTATGTGATGCGGATTCATGTGTTTTCACATGAACCATTTGATGCTAATGTTTATATGATGTGTACTGTTTTTCAGTAATCAGGATGAGAGGAACTCGTCGATCTGCACGATTGACTGGAGTACCACCGGAGGATGAGGGCATGAGTGCCCGTCCCCCTGCATTGCCAAGGACAATGTCTAGCAGGTCTAGCAGGGAAAGAGCATTGAGAGACCCTAGAAGGTCTTTGGATATGAACACAAGCATATCAGTAAGGGGAACAGTGTAAGGAGGAATGTCAGAGGATGTGGGGGATGATATGGATGTGGATCAGAGGAGGGATGGCAGTCTTGGAGTGAGTATGTCAGAGGAGGGTATGGGAGAATCCCAAGGAGGCACTCAGGCCTCGGGATTTGTTCAGCCACCCCAGTACTCACCCTTTTCTCAGAATCCCGGGTATTCGATGGGAGGTACATCAGATTACCCCAGCTTTAGCCCTTACCACTCCCACATGCCATACCCACCTTTCTACCCACCATACCCACAGTACCCTATGTACCCACCCCCATCCTTCTACCCAGGTACAACAAACCCTACCCCAGGGGATGCTGCACCTCCTCCACCATCAACAGCACCTATTGCCCCATAAACCCAAATGCCTAAACCTACCTCATCTGGAGGGAGCAAGGTCAAGATGACCGACTACATGAAGCTGGGTGCTCCCCAGTATGAAGCAGGTGATGACCCGTTTGTGTACCTTGAGAGGGTCAGAACGATTACAGATGAGATAGGAGCTGATGACAGTAGAGCCATTCAGATGGCTGGGTTCACACTGAAATGCAAGAAGGCCCGTGAGTGGTTCAAGAACTATGTGAACCCGAGATTGGACAGCCTATCATGGGAGGAGTTTGCAAATGAGTTTGCAGGATGGGCTTTCCCTGACAGTTCAAGGGAGTTAAAGATGATTGAATTTGAGCAGCTGAGGCAGACGGATGAGATGAGTGTGGATGAGTATACAGACAGATTTTTGGAGCTGTTGCCATTTGCTGGGTAGAATTTGGACACAGATCAAAAGAAGTCAAGGAGATATATCATGAGGCTCCATTCCAGGTATTCCTCCTTGATTCAGTCAGCAGAGAGGGAGAGTTTCCATGCCATTGTGGATATGGCTTGGAGGATGGAGGCTAGTGCAATCATCGAAGGGAAAGTTAATCAGTCAGTGGCACAGCCTTCTGGTTCCAAGACCCCTGGTGGGGGCAAGTTGGACCCTTCTTCTCTGAGTTCAGCTAGTAAGAGGTGGAGCAGTACCACCAAGAAGTCAAAGAAGAACAAGTTCTGGAGCAAGATCAAGTTAGGTCTGGGATTAGGAAGTGGCTCGAGCTCAGGTGCAGTTAATGCAGTATGTAGGAAGTGTGGGAAGCCGCACAAGGGTGTATGTCGGGTTGGGACGACAGCCTGCTTTAGATGTGGGCAGAAGGGACACATGGCTCGGGAGTGTCCTAGAGCAGCTTTTATGGCACAGTCTCAGCAGACAGCTTCTGGTAGTGTGGCTCAGTCAGCAGCTCCAGCCGCGACTCAGGCTAGTGGCAGAGGCAGAGGGAGAGGGGCAGCCTCTTCTTCAGCGAGTTTCAGAGGTAAAGGTCCATCAGCCCCAGCACGGATCTTCACAATGACACAGCAGGAGGTAAATGCATCAAACACAGTGGTGTCAGGTAATCTCATCATTGGTTGCTCAGATGTTTATGCCTTAATAGACCCTGGTGCATCTTATTCTTTCATTGCTCCGAGGGCCGTCGAGAGATTGGGTTTGATGGTCTCTGGGTTAGAGTGTCCCCTATGGGTCAGTGGACCCAAGTGTGACCCGTCAGTGGCAGAGTCAGTCTGCCAGTATAGTCCAGTTTTTGTTGAGGGGAGATGCCTTTCTGCCAACCTTGTGGTTCTAGATTTGACAGATTTTGACGTCATTCTAGGGATGGATTGGCTATCTACCCATGGTGCTACCTTGGACTGTAGAGACAAGGTAGTCAAGTTCAGTTGTCAGGATGGGTCAGAAGTTGTCTTCAGAGGAGACAGGGGGAGTACACCTAGAGGTTTGATATCAGCCCTTCAAGCTCGTAGGCTACTCAGGAGGGATTGTCAGGGTTTTCTAGCTCATGTGAGAGAGCTAGATAGTCATGTCAGAGAGCCCGCCTCAGTGCCTGTGGTCAGTGAGTTTTTAGATGTATTCCCAGAGCTGCCAGGTTTACTACCTGCTAGGGAAATAGAGTTCGAAATTGAATTGATGCCTAGAACCAGACCGATCTCTATTCCTCCCTACAGGATGGCAACAGCAGAATTGAAGGAGCTTAAGGAGCAGTTGCAAGAGTTGGTAGATAGAGGCTTCATCCGACCGAGTACCTCACCTTGGGGTGCTCCAGTGCTATTTGTGAAAAAGAAGGATGGATCTCTCAGACTTTGTATCGACTACAGGCAGTTGAACAAGGTCACTACCAAGAATAAGTACCCGTTGCCAAGGATCGACGATCTATTCGACCAGCTAGCAGGAGCAGTGTAACGACCCGAAAATCGGACCGCTACCGGCGCTAGGATCCGGGTCGGCTTAAGGCCGACAAGACCCGTAGCAAGCCTGACTTGCAACCTGAAAACCTGTTTAATCCCATACATGATCACAACATACATAAAAATTTAAAACTTTTCTTTCATACATCCAACTCAACCTGAACATGCACTGCACATAGCCATAATCATAATCATGATCCCTCTGTGGGATCTCATCAATGCCCCAATGGGCGATACATCATAAGATGAGTTGGCTTTCATGAACATAATAAAACATTTTTGATCATGTGAAAAAAGGATACCTCATACACAATGTCAAGCACAATATCTAATCCTTAATATCATTACATGACTGAAACTGTTCTTTTACATAACATTAATACATCTATCATGTCCACACTAACTATTACATACACGTGACTTCATTACTCTTGTAAACCTCCTGGTCTACCCTGTACCTGCAATCCTGGGGAAATTGGGAGAGGGGTGAGCTACTAGAGCCCAGTGAGCAGAATAATAAAACACTTAAAACATATGATAACATGAAATGCATCACATCACAGCTAATCACATCAAGGATGAACTTGTCACCAATAGCCCTCTACATGGTCCAACTGTGCCAGAACGTAGAATGGGTCCTGGTCTTTCCCTTACATATCATAACATAATAGTGTCCAACTGTGCCAGAACGTAGAATGGGTCCTGGTCTTTCCCTTACATAGTGCCAGCGAACGTAGAATGGGTCCCACTGGTCTTACTTTCCGTACCGTACATATCATATCGTCATATCATAGATCGAGGGCTATGGATCATTCAACATTCATCCACATCAACATCAAAATGTGCAATGCAACATATTCGTAAATTCTAATGCAAGCAACCTAATTCATCACATGGCATTCATGATGCATGAACAATGCTCAAAACTTTGAAATTTATTTACTTTAAACGTAAAGGTTTATTCCACTCACCTCTGGATAGCTCTGACCAGACACTGGGGCAACAGACTCACTGCGGGGGTCCTCGGTTCCTCGGGTCCGAACCTACACAAGTGGACTCAAATGAGGGACCAAACATACGTGAACATAACTCTAAACTATTCCCCAAAACCCCCTAAAACATCATGGAATAATCATAGAAAAACATGCAAGAAAGGGCTGGACAGGGCACTTTCGGCGGCAGGTTCGGCGGCCGAAAGTCCATCCAGAGCCGAAAGTCAGGCAGGTTCGGCGGCACCTTCGGCGGCCGAAACTCCCAGACAGAGGCGAAACTCATGCATGTTCGGCGGCACCTTCGGCGGCCGAAAGTCCCAGACAGAGACGAAAGTCTCCTTTCGGGGGCAAGCTTCGGCAGCCGAAGGCTGCCTCCACAAGCATGTTCGGCGGCCGAAAGTTCCTTCGGCTGCCGAACTTGGTTTCTCCCAGAATGGCAAAAACTCAGCTTCCCTATGCATTTATGCCTCCTATCTCATCCAAACATGCATAAACCTATTCTACAACACTCATACACAAGCATACAAGTTCCTAGGGGCATCAAACCATCAAAACCCCAACTACAACACACATGCAACTCACATTGTTCAAAATCACATCAAAAACCCATAAGCTCAACATAAGCTACACATGCATTTTCTATCCCATGAACTTGCATAAAACTTGCTTAAAACATAATGTAAGCTAGAGATCGACTCTTACCTCTTGAAGATCGAGGGTGGAGGCGATCTAACTTGGAGTTGGAAGAGATTTGAGTTTTTGGACCTCAAAGCTCCAAAACTTGCTCAAAACTCAGAAATCTTCAAAACAAGATGAAAACTAGTGAAAAACTTGAAAGATCAGAAGGAAAAGACTCAAGATCGGTGAGGGGTGGCGGAGAACTCACCTTGGTCGGAAATGGGGAAAAAGCTCGCCCGTTTTCGGCTAAGGGACCCTTTTATAGTGGCTGGCCAGGCCACGTTCGGGGGCCGAACGTGCCTCCGCATGCATGCCATGTTCGGCGGCTGAACTTGAGGTTCGACGGCCGAACCTGGACTTTCCTCACTTATGCTTTCGGGGGCCTAAAGGCGCTCTCAAAGGCATGCATGTTCGGCGGCCGAACCTGAGTTTTCCTTCAAGGTTGTTTTCATGCAAAAACTCATTTCCATTTTACTTAAAACCATGAAATACCTTAAAACATTTTATGAAAACATGATTCTACCCTACTAGAGGCTTCCGACATCCGAGATTCCACCGGACGGTAGGAATTCCGATACCGGAGTCTAGCCGGGTATTACATTCTCCCCCCCTTAAGAACATTCGTCCCCGAATGTTCCTCAACTAGCACATAGCATGGCATAAAACATAACATACATACATAAACACATAAACACATAAAGATCTAACCTTAAAAGAGATGAGGGTACTGCTGGAGCATAGACTCCCGTGTCTCCCAAGTGCATTCTTCCAAATTGTGGTGGTTCCACAGGACTTTCACCATCGGGATTTCCTTGTTCCTTAACTTTCTGATCTGGGTGTCTATGATCCGTACTGGCTGCTCAACATAGGTGAGATCCTCTTGGACCTCCACATCAGGCTCACTAAGAACCTTGCTCGGATCTGACACAAACTTCCTCAACATTGAAACATGGAAAACCGGATGGATTCTTTCCATTGAAGCAGGTAAATCCAGCTTGTACGACACATTCCCAATCTTTTGCAAGATTTTAAAGGGTCCGATGTATCGTGGGGCTAGTTTACCTTTCTTCCCGAAGCGAACCACTCCCTTCATAGGAGACACCTTGAGCAATATCAGATCCCCCTCCTGAAACTCGACCTGCCTTCTGTGGATGTCTGCATAACTCTTCTGTCTGCTTGCAGCAGTCTTGATTCTTTCTCTGATTATGGGTACTACTCTGCTGGTAATCTCAACTAGCTCAGGCCCTGCCAAGGCCTTTTCTCCCACTTCTTCCCAGCAAACAGGTGATCTGCACTTCCTCCCATACAAAGCTTCATATGGAGCCATCCCGATGCTAGCATGATGGCTGTTATTGTAGGCAAACTCCACCAAAGGTAGATGTTGCCTCCAAGAACCACCAAAGTCCAGCACACACATCCTGAGCATATCCTCTATGGTCTGGATGGTCCTTTCTGACTGTCCGTCCGTCTGTGGATGGAAAGCAGTACTGAAATCCAACCTAGTACCCATGGCGTTCTGCAGACTCCACCAAAATTTGGAGGTGAACTGGGGCCCTCTATCTGACACTATCGAAACAAGAACCCCATGCAGTCTGACGATCTCATCGACATACACCTGCGCCAACTTGTCCACAGAATAGCCACTCCTGACAGGGATGAAGTGAGCAGATTTAGTGAGTTTGTCCACAATCACCCATATGGAGTCCACTCTGTTGGACGCTGCCGGTAACCCCACTACGAAGTCCATAGCTATATTTTCCCATTTCCATTCTGGAATAGGTAGCGGGTTAAGCATTCCAGCCGGCTTCTGATGTTCCAGCTTCACCCTCTGACACACTTCGCAGGCTGACACAAACTGTGCCACTTCCTTCTTCATAGCTGGCCACCAATAAACCTTCTTTAGATCTTGATACATCTTGGTGGCTCCGGGGTGAATGCTGTATCTTGCATTATGAGCTTCTCTCATAATGTAATGACCCGAAAATCGGACCGCTACCGGCGCTAGGATCCGGGTCGACTTAAGGCCGCCGGGACCCGTAGCAAGCCTAACATGCATCCTGTGAACCTGTTTAATCCCATACATGATCAACAATACACATAAAAATTAAAACTTTTCTTTCCATATACATCAACCAAACTCAACCTGTGCATAAACATCATACATAACATAAACATAACATTGATCCCTCAGTGGGATCTCATCAGTGCCCCCAATGGGTGGCATAGCATATGTTGAGTTGGTTTACAAAAATCATCATAAAAATCTCTAAGATCATGTAATAAAAGGGATAACAACCATCTATGGTCAAGCACACCTCTAACATCCATAAACATCCTTTCATAACTATACTATTTAAAACATTACAATATAATAGGATCATGTCCGTTACTAACTATTACATAAACATGACTTCTTTACTCTATCCGGACTCCTGCTCTATCCTGTACCTGCAAGCCTGGGGGTAAAGGGAGAGGGGTGAGCTGAAAGCCCAGTGAGTAGGACTATAAAACATATTAACACTATGCTCCAATGAAATGCATCATAACACAGACAATTCACATAAGGGTTGGGTGAGCTTGTCACCAATTAGTCCAAGTTAACATAGTGCCAGGCCGTAGCATGGGGTCCTGGTCTTCCTGTCATAACATACATTACTTACCATTTCCCCAGGGCCTCCTCTAGGCTCCTGGTCTTCGAGTCTCATAACCGTGCCAGGCCGTAGAATGGGGTCCTGGTCTTTCCTTACATAGTGCCAGGCCGTAGCATGGGGTCCTGGTCTTCCTGCCATGGACTAATTGGGTCATCCAACATTCACCCACATCAACAACAATAGATGCAATGCGGCATATTCGTGAAACTAATGCAATCATCCTATTGCATAATCATGATGCATGAAACATGATAAAACATTTAATTTAAAAGATCAAGTTTAGTTCCACTCACTTCTGGCAGACTCTGACAACACCGAAGCAGCTGAACTCACTGCTGGGGTCCTCGGTTCCTCGGGTCCGAACCTACACAGGTGGACTCAAATGAGGGACCAAACATACCTGAACATAACTATAAACTACTCCCCAAAAACCCCTTAAACATCATGAAACAACCATACAAAAACATGCAAGGAAGGCCTGGACAGGGCACTTTCGGCGGCAGGTTCGGCGGCCGAAAGTCCCTCCAGAGCCGAAAGTCAGGCAGGTTCGGCGGCACCTTCGGCGGCCGAAACTCCCAGACAGAGACGAAACTCATGCATGTTCGGCGGCACCTTCGGCGGCCGAAACTGCCAGACAGAGACGAAAGTCTCCTTTTGGGGGCAGCTTCGGCAGCCGAAAGGCTGCCTCCCCAGCCATGTTCGGCGGCCGAAAGTTCCTTCGGCTGCCGAACCTGGTTTCTGCCAAAGGGCAGAAACTTGGCTCCCAATGCACATTTCGCCCCCAAACTTATCAAACATGCATCAAACCTATTCTACAACACACAAACGCAAGCATACATATTCCTAGGGGTCTCAAACCATCATAAACCCCATCTACAACACATTAAGCATCCACATTGTTCAAGAACACACATTTATACCCATAAACATAACCATAACCTAAACATGCATTCTAACCCATAGATCTTGCATAAAACTTATCCAAAACATAAAACGAGCTTAAGATCGGCTCTTACCTCTTGAAGATCGAGAGAGACGACCCAAAAACTCGGAGTTGGGAGAGATTTGGTTCTTGAACCTCCAAGCTCCAAAACTTTGCTCAAAAGCTTAAATCTTCAAAACCAAGTTAAAACAAGTGAAAATCTTGAAAGATTTAGAGGAAGAACATCAAAAATGGGTGAAGGGCGGCGGAGACTCACCTTGGCCGAAAATGGGGAAAAGCTCGCCCGTTTTCGGCTAAGGGACCTTTTTATAGTGGCTGGCCAAACCACGTTCGGGGGCCGAATGTGCCTCCGCATGCATGCCATGTTCGGCGGCCGAACTTGAGGTTCAGCGGCCGAACCTGGACTTCCCTCACTTATGCTTTCGGGGGCCTAAAGCACACCCGCAACGCATGCATGTTCGGCGGCCGAACTTGAGGTTCGACGGCCGAACCTGAGTTTTCCTCCAAAGCTATTTTCATGCAAAAACTCATTTTATTTCATACTTAAAACCATAAAATGCATTAAAACATTATATCAAAACATGGTTTTACCCTACTAGAGGCTTCCGACATCCGAGATTCCGCCGGACGGTAGGAATTCTGATACCGGAGTCTAGCCGGGTATTACATTCTCCCCCCCTTAAGAACATTCGTCCCCGAATGTTCCTCAACTAACTCATGCTAAGCATACAACATACTATACACATAAAACACATAGAGACTAACCTTAAAAGAGATGTGGATATTGTCGGAGCATAGACTCCCGTGTCTCCCAAGTGCATTCTTCCAAATTGTGGTGGTTCCACAGGACTTTCACCATCGGGATTTCCTTGTTTCTTAGCTTTCTGATCTGGGTGTCTAGGATCCGTACCGGCTGCTCAACATAGGTGAGATCCTCTTGGATCTCCACATTAGGCTCACTAAGAACCTTGCCCGGATCTGACACAAATTTCCTCAACATAGAAACATGGAAAACCGGATGGATTCTCTCCATTGAAGCAGGTAAATCCAGCTTGTACGATACATTCCCAATCTTTTGCAAGACTTCAAAGGGTCCGATGTACCGCGGAGCCAGCTTACCCTTCTTCCCAAACCGAACCACTCCTTTCATTGGAGACACCTTGAGCAATACCAGATCCCCCTCCTGAAACTCTACTAGTCTTTTGCGGATGTCTGCATAACTCTTCTGTCTGCTTGCAGCAGTCTTGATTCTTTCTCTGATTAAGGGTACCACCCTGCTGGTGATCTCTACTAGCTCAGGCCCTGCCAAGGCCTTTTCTCCAACTTCTTCCCAGCAAACAGGTGACCTGCACTTCCTCCCATATAAAGCTTCATACGGAGCCATCCTGATGCTAGCATGATGGCTGTTATTGTAGGCAAACTCCACCAAAGGTAGATGCTTCCTCCAAGAACCGCCAAAGTCCAGCACACACATTCTTAGCATATCTTCTATGGTCTGGATGGTCCTCTCTGACTGTCCGTCTGTCTGTGGGTGGAAGGCAGTGCTAAAATCCACCCTGGTACCCATAGCATCCTGCAGACTCCGCCAAAACCTGGAGGTGAACTGGGGTCCTCTATCTGACACTATAGAAACAGGAACCCCATGCAGTCTGACTATCTCATCAACGTACACCTGCGCCAACTTGTCCACAGAATAGCCACTCCTAACAGGGATGAAGTGAGCAGATTTGGTGAGTCTGTCCACAATCACCCATATGGAGTCCAATCTGTTGGACGTCGCCGATAACCCCACTACGAAGTCCATAGCTATATTCTCCCATTTCCACTCTGGAATAGGTAGCGGGTTAAGCATTCTAGCCGGCTTCTGATGTTCCAGCTTCACCCTCTGACAAACTTCGCAGGTTGACACAAACTGTGCCACTTCTCTCTTCATAGCTGGCCACCAATAAACTTTCTTCAAATCCTGATACATTTTGGTGGCTCCGGGGTGAATGTTGTATCTTGCATTATGAGCCTCTCTCATAATGTCTCCTTTTAGCCCTATGTCATCTGGTACACATCAACGACTCCCATAGCGGAGGATCCCCTTGTTGTCGAATCTGAACTCACTGTCCTTGCCTGACTGAACAGTCCTGGCAATCTTCACTAATTCTGGGTCCTCATGCTGTTTCTGAGCCACCTGCTCCAGAAACACGGGTGTCACTTTCATCTGAGCAACCAAGGCACCTGTACCAGACAACTCCAACTGTAGACCTTCATCAATAAGCTTGTAAAACTCCTTCACCACTGGTCTCCTCTCTGCCGTGATGTGGGATAGACTGCCTAGTGACTTCCGGCTTAGGGCGTCTGCCACGACATTCGCCTTACCCGGATGATACTGAATCTTGCAATCATAGTCACTCAACAGCTCTACCCATCTCCTCTGTCTCAAGTTCAAATCTCTTTGACTCAGGATGTACTGCAGGCTCTTATGATCTATAAAGATCTCACATTTTACCCCATAGAGGTAGTGCCTCCACATCTTGAGTGCAAAGATTACTGCTGCCATCTCAAGGTCATGTGTGGGGTAATTCAACTCATGCTTCTTTAGCTGCCTCGAAGCATAAGCAATTACCCTCTCATTTTGCATCAGTACACAACCCAGTCCCACACGGGACGCATCACAAAAGACTGTAAAGTCTTCATCACTAGATGGCAGAGCTAAAACTGGTGCTGAAGTCAACCTCTTCTTAAGCTCTTCAAAACTCTCTTCGCATTGGTCAGTCCACAGAAACTTCTGGTTTTTTCTGGTTAGCCTGGTCAGAGAAGTTGCTATTTTCGAGAAATTCTGAACGAACCTCCTGTAGTAACCTGCCAAACCCAAGAAACTCCTGATCTCCGTTACTGAAGTGGGTCTAGGCCAGTTAGCCACAGTTTCTGTCTTCTTGGGGTCCACCTCTATCCCATTCTCTGACACTACATGCCCCAAGAACGAAATGCTCCTCAGCCAGAACTCACACTTGGAGAACTTCGCATACAAGCCATGCTCCCTCAAGGTCTGTAGAACCAACCTCAGATGATGGGCATGCTCCTCTGCATTCCTGGAATACACTAGGATATCATCTATGAAGACAATAACGAAGTGATCCAGGTACTGACTAAACACTCTGTTCATGAGATCCATGAATGCTGCAGGGGCATTGGTTAACCCGAACGGCATTACAAGGAACTCAAAATGCCCATATCTGGTCCTGAAAGCTGTCTTTGGCACGTCCTCTTCCCTGATCCTCAACTGATGGTACCCAGATCTCAGATCTATTTTGGAGAAACAACCCGCTCCTGCTAGCTGGTCGAATAGATCGTCGATCCTTGGCAAAGGGTACTTGTTCTTGGTAGTGACTTTGTTCAACTGCCTGTAGTCGATACAAAGTCTAAGGGATCCATCCTTCTTTCTCACGAACAAAACTGGAGCACCCCAGGGTGAGGTACTCGGTCGGATGAAGCCCTTGTCTACCAACTCCTGCAATTGCTCCTTCAACTCTTTCAATTCTGCTGGCGCCATCCTGTAGGGAGGGATAGAGATCGGTCGGGTTCCAGGCATCAGTTCTATCTCAAACTCTATCTCCCTAGCAGGTGGTAAACCTGGCAGCTCATCTGGGAACACATCTAAGAACTCTCTAACCACTGGCACCGAGGCGGGCTCTCTGACCTGACCTCTAAGCTCTCTCACATGAGCCAAATACCCCTGACATCCCCTCCTGAGCAACCTACGAGCCTGAAGAGCTGATATCAGACCTCTAGGTGTACCCCTCCTGTCTCCTCTGAAGACAACCTCAGACCCATCCTGACCTTTGAACCTGACTACCTTGTCTCTGCAGTCCAAGGTAGCACCATGGGTAGATAACCAGTCCATCCCTAGAATGACGTCAAAATCTGTCAAATCTAGAACCACCAGGTCGGCGGACAAGCATCTTCCCTCAACAAACACAGGACTACACATCCTATCCTAGTGGACATGATCTTTCCTATTGTGCTTGACCTTCTATAACATCTATGAGCCCGACACTATAGGTCCGACCATATGAACCTAGGGCTCTGATACCATTTTGTAACGACCCGAAAATCGGACCGCTACCGGCGCTAGGATCCGGGTCGACTTAAGGCCGCCGGGACCCGTAGCAAGCCTAACATGCATCCTGTGAACCTGTTTAATCCCATACATGATCAACAATATACATAAAAATTAAAACTTTTCTTTCCATATACATCAACCAAACTCAACCTGTGCATAAACATCATACATAACATAAACATAACATTGATCCCTCAGTGGTATCTCATCAGTGCCCCCAATGGGTGACATAGCATATGTTGAGTTGGTTTATAAAAATCATCATAAAAATCTCTAAGATCATGTAATAAAAGGGATAACAACCATCTATGGTCAAGCACACCTCTAACATCCATAAACATCCTTTCATAACTATACTATTTAAAACATTACAATATAATAGGATCATGTCCGTTACTAACTATTACATAAACATGACTTCTTTACTCTATCCGGACTCCTGCTCTATCCTGTACCTGCAAGCCTAGGGGTAAAGGGAGAGGGGTGAGCTAAAAGCCCAGTGAGTCGGACTATAAAACATATTAACACTATGCTCCAAAGAAATGCATCATAACACAGACAATTCACATAAGGGTTGGGTGAACTTGTCACCAATTAGTCCAAGTTAACATAGTGCCAGGCCGTAGCATGGGGTCCTGGTCTTCCTGTCATAACATACATTACTTACCATTTCCCCAGGGCCTCCTCTAGGCTCCTGGTCTTCGAGTCTCATAACCGTGCCAGGCCGTAGAATGGGGTCCTGGTCTTTCCTTACATAGTGCCAGGCCGTAGCATGGGGTCCTGGTCTTCCTGCCATGGACTAATTGGGTCATCCAACATTCACCCACATCAACAACAATAGATGCAATGCGGCATATTCGTGAAACTAATGCAATCATCCTATTGCATAATCATGATGCATGAAACATGATAAAACATTTAATTTAAAAGATCAAGTTTAGTTCCACTCACTTCTGGCAGACTCTGACAACACCGAAGCAGCTGAACTCACTGCTGGGATCCTCGGTTCCTCGGGTCCGAACCTACATAGGTGGACTCAAATGAGGGACCAAACATACCTGAACATAACTATAAACTACTCCCCAAAAACCCCTTAAAACATCATGAAACAACCATACAAAAACATGCAAGGAAGGCCTGGACAGGGCACTTTCGTCGGCAGGTTCGGCGGCTGAAAGTCCCTCCAGAGCCGAAAGTCAGGCAGGTTCGGCGGCACCTTCGGCGGCCGAAACTCCCAGACAGAGACGAAACTCATGCATGTTCGGCGGCACCTTCGGCGGCCGAAACTGCCAGACAGAGACGAAAGTCTCCTTTCGGGGGCAGCTTCGGCAGCCGAAAGGCTGCCTCCCCAGCCATGTTCGGCGGCCGAAAGTTCCTTCGGCTGCCGAACCTGGTTTCTGCCAAAGGGCAGAAACTTGGCTCCCAATGCACATTTCGCCCCCAAACTTATCAAACATGCATCAAACCTATTCTACAACACACAAACGCAAGCATACATATTCCTAGGGGTCTCAAACCATCATAAACCCCATCTACAACACATCAAGCATCCACATTGTTCAAGAACACACATTTATACCGATAAACATAACCATAACCTAAACATGCATTCTAACCCATAGATCTTGCATAAAACTTATCCAAAACATAAAACGAGCTTAAGATCGGCTCTTACCTCTTGAAGATCGAGAGAGACGACCCAAAAACTCGGAGTTGGGAGAGATTTGGTTCTTGAAACTCCAAGCTCCAAAACTTTGCTCAAAAGCTTAAATCTTCAAAACCAAGTTAAAACAAGTGAAAATCTTGAAAGATTTAGAGGAAGAACATCAAAAATGGGTGAAGGGCGGTGGAGACTCACCTTGGCCGAAAATGGGGAAAAGCTCGCCCGTTTTCGGCTAAGGGACCCTTTTATAGTGGCTGGCCAGACCACGTTCGGGGGCCGAATGTGCCTCCACATGGCTGCCATGTTCGGCGGCCAAACTTGAGGTTCGGCGGCCGAACCTGGACTTCCCTCACTTATGCTTTCGGGGGCCTAAAGCACACCCGCAACGCATGCATGTTCGACGGCCGAACTTGAGGTTCGGCGGCCGAACCTGAGTTTTCCTCCAAAGCTATTTTCATGCAAAAACTCATTTTATTTCATACTTAAAACCATAAAATGCATTAAAACGTTATATAAAAACATAGTTTTACCCTACTAGAGGCTTCCGACATCCGAGATTCCGCCGGACGGTAGGAATTTCGATACCGGAGTCTAGCCGGGTATTACACATAATGTCTCCTTTTAGCCTTATGTCATCTGGTACACATAGTCTGCTCCCATAGTGGAGGATCCCCTTGCTGTCGAATCTGAACTCACTATCATTGCCTGACTGAACAGTTCTGGCAATCTTCACTAACTCCAGGTCCTCATGCTGCTTCTGAGCCACCTGCTCCAGAAACACGGGTGCCACTCTCATCTGGGCCACCAAGGCACCTGTACCAGACAACTCCATCTGTAGACCCTCCTCAATGAGCTTGTAAAACTCCTTCACCACTGGCCTCCTCTCTGCCGATATGTGGGATAAACTGCCGAGTGATTTCCGGCTTAAGGCGTCTGCCACAACATTCGCCTTACCCGGATGGTACTGAATCTTGCAATCATAGTCACTCAGCAGCTCCACCCATCTCCTCTGTCTCAAATTCAAATCTCTTTGACTCAAGATGTACTGTAGGCTCTTATGATCCGTGAAAATCTCACATTTAACCCCATAGAGGTAGTGCCTCCACATCTTGAGTGCAAAGATTACTGCTGCCATCTCCAGGTCATGTGTGGGGTAATTCAACTCATGCTTCTTCAGCTGCCTAGAAGCATAAGCAATCACCCTCTCATTCTGCATTAGTACACAACCCAGTCCCACACGGGACGTATCACAAAAGACTGTAAAGTCCTCATCACTAGATGGCAGAGCTAAAACTGGTGCTGAAGTCAACCTCTTCTTAAGCTCTTCAAAACTCCCTTCGCACTGGTCGGTCCACACAAACTTCTGATTCTTCCTGGTTAGTCTGGTCAGAGGAGCTGCAATCTTTGAGAAGTCTTGAACGAACCTCCTGTAGTAACCTGCCAAACCCAAGAAACTTATAATCTCTGTCACTGAAGTGGGTCTAGGCCAGTTAGCCACAGTTTCTGTCTTCTTGGGGTCCACCTCTATACCATTTTCCGACACCACATGCCCCAAGAACGAAATGCTCCTCAGCCAGAACTCACACTTAGAGAACTTGGCATACAAGCCATGTTCCCTTAAAGTCTGCAGAACCAACCTCAGATGATGGGCATGCTCCTCTGCGTTCCTGGAATACACTAAGATATCATCTATGAAGACAATAACGAAGTGATCCAGGTATTGACTAAACACTCTGTTCATGAGGTCCATGAATGCTGAAGGGGCGTTAGTTAACCCGAACGGCATCACAAGGAACTCAAAATGCCCATATCTGGTCCTGAAAGCTGTCTTTGGCACATCTTCATCCCTTATCCTTAGCTGATGGTACCCCGATCTTAGATCTATTTTGGAGAAACAACCCGCTCCTGCTAGCTGGTCGAATAGATCATCGATCCTTGGTAGAGGGTACCTATTTTTGGTAGTGACTTTGTTCAACTGCCTGTAGTCGATACAAAGTCTGAGGGATCCATCCTTCTTTCTCACAAACAAGACCGGAGCACCCTAAGGTGAGGTACTCTGTCGGATGAAGCCCTTTTCTACCAGCTCTTGCAACTGCTCCTTCAATTCCTTCAACTCGGCTGGGGCCATCCTGTAGGGAGGGATAGAGATCGGTCTAGCTCCAGGCACTAACTCTATTTCGAACTCTATCTCCCTAGTAGGTGGTAAACCTGGAAGCTCGTCTGGAAAGACATCCTGAAACTCTCTGACAACTGGCACCGAGGCTGGCTCCCTGACCTGACTGTCTAGCTCTCTCACATGAGCTAAGTACCCCTGACATCACTTCCTAAGCAACCTACGAGCCTGTAGAGCTGATATCAGACCTCTAGGTGTGCCCCCGTTGTCTCCTCTGAAGACGACCTCTGACCCGTTCTGATCTTTGAACTTGACTACCTTGTCTCTGCAGTCCAAGGTAGCACCATGGGTAGATAGCCAATCCATCCCTAGAATGACGTCAAAGTCTGTCAAATCTAGAACCACAAGGTCGGCGGAGAGGCATCTTCCCTCAACAAAAACTGGACTGTACTGACAGACTGACACTGCCACTGACGGGTCACACTTGGGTCCGCTGACCCATAGGGGACACTCTAACCCAGAGACTATCAGACCCAACCTCTCAACGGCTCTCGGAGTAATAAATGAATGAGATGCACCCGGGTCCATTAATGCAAACACATCAGAACACCCAATGACGAGATTACCTGACACCACGGTGTTGGATGTGTTAGCCTCCTGCTGAGTCATGGTGAAGATCCTGGCTGGAGCTGATGGACCTTCACCTCGGGAACCAGAAGAAGAGGCTGCCCCTCTCCCTCTACCTCTGCCACTGCCCTGAGTTGTGGCTGGAGCTGCTGGCTGTGCCACACTACCAGAAGCTGTCTGCTGGGGCTGGCCCATAAAAGGTGCTCTAGGACACTCCCGTGCTATGTGTCCCTCCTGTCCGCATCTGAAACATGTATTAGTCCCAGCTCGACACACTCCCCTGTGCGGCCTTCCACACCTCTGGCATTCTATACCATCTAAGCCTGAACTCGAGCCACCGCCAAAACCCAGACCGGATTTCAACTTATTCCAAAACTTATTCTTTTTCGGCTTTTTGGTGGTGTTATCCCACCTCTTCTTACTTGAGCTCTGAGAAGAGAGACCTGGCCCTCCTCTGCCTGGGGTCTTAACCCCTGAAGACTGGGTCACTGACTGCTTCACTGACCCCTCAACTATAGCACTCGCCTCCATCCTTCGAGCCATATCCACCACAGTGTGGAAACTTTCCCTCTCAACTGACTGAATCAACGAGGAGTACCTAGAATGCAGCTTCATCACATATCTCTTGGCTTTCTTCATATCTGAATCTAGAGCTTGCCCTGAAAAAGGCAATAGCTCCAAGAATTTATCTGTGAACTCCACGCTCATGTGCTCTGTCTGCCTCAGTTGCTCAAACTCAATCATCTTCAGTTCTCTAGAACTGTCTGGAAAAGCCCATCCAGCGAACTCATTTGCAAATTCCTCCCATGTCATACCGTCTAGTCTCGGGTCCACATAACACTTGAACCATTCCCGTGCCTTCTTGCACTTTAAAGTGAACCCTGCCATCTGAATGGCCCTGCTATCATTCGCCCCTAGCTCATCAGTTATTGTCTTTACTACTCTCAGATACTCAAAGGGGTCATCCCCTGACTTGTATTTGGGAGCATCTAGCTTAAGGTAATCTGTCATCTTTACTTTGCTCCCATCGGCTGAGCTAGGTCTAGGAGGTTGAGTAACTGGGGCTGTTGGTTCTGTAGGTGGTGGAGGTGGGGGTGCAGCATTCCCCGAGGTGGGGTTTGCCGGGTTTGGATAGAAGGGTGAGGGTGGATAAGCTGGCTACTGTGTATAAGGTGGATAGAAAGGTGGATAAGGCATGTAGGTAGGGTAGGGGTTAAAGCTGGAGTAATCCGATGTGCCTCCCATCGGATACCCTGAACCCTGTGGGAAGGGTGGATAATGGGGTGGAAAACCATACCCCGAGGCCTGAATGCCTCCTTGAGACTCCCCTGTCCCCTCTTCCTCCATGCTCACATCCAGGTTCCCATCCCTCCTCTGATCCTCTTCCATAACCTCCCTCACATCTGAAGAACTTCCTCCTCTATCTGTCCCCCTTCTGCTAGCATCAAAAGACCTTCTAGGGTCCCTTAACACTCTTTCTCTGTTTGCTCTACAAGACATTGCCCTAGGCAATGTAGGAGGATGGGCGCTCGTGCCCTCATCCTCAGGTGGCACTCCGGTCAATCTTGCCGATCGACGGGTTCCTCTCATCCTGTTTTATGAAAAACAGTACTCATCACATAAACATCAGCATCATATGGTTCATGTGGGCACACATGAACCCTCATCTCATAAACATATCATTCATATCATAGCATCAATGCACATGTATATAATCATGGCATTTCACATCATCATACAAGACAGGACTCCACATCCTATCCTAGTGGACATGATCTTCCTATTGTGCTTGACCTTCTAGAACATCTATGAGCCCGACACTCTAGGTCCGATCCTATGAACCTAGGGCTCTGATACCATTCTGTAACGACCCAAAAATCGGACCGCTACCGGCGCTAGGATCCGGGTCGGCTTAAGGCCGCCAAGACCCGTAGCAAGCCTGACTTGCAACCTGAAAACCTGTTTAATCCCATACATGATCACAACATACATAAAAATTTAAAACTTTTCTTTCATACATCCAACTCAACCTGAACATGCACTGCACATAGCCATAATCATAATCATGATCCCTCTGTGGGATCTCATCAATGCCCCAATGGGCGATACATCATAAGATGAGTTGGCTTTCATGAACATAATAAAACATTTTTGATCATGTAATAAAAGGGATACCTCATACACAATGTCAAGCACAATATCTAATCCTTAATATCATTACATGACTGAAACTGTACTTTTACATAACATTAATACATCTATCATGTCCACACTAACTATTACATACACGTGACTTCATTACTCTTGTAAACCTCCTGGTCTACCTTGTACCTGCAATCCTGGGGAAATTGGGAGAGGGGTGAGCTACTAGAGCCCAGTGAGCAGAATAATAAAACACTTAAAACATATGATAACATGAAATGCATCACATCAAGGATGAACTTGTCACCAATAGCCCTCTACATGGTCCAACTGTGCCAGAACGTAGAATGGGTCCTGGTCTTTCCCTTACATATCATAACATAACAGTGTCCAACTGTGCCAGAACGTAGAATGGGTCCTGGTTTTTCCCTTACATAGTGCCAGCGAACGTAGAATGGATCCCACTGGTCTTACTTTCCGTACCGTACATATCATATCGTCATATCATAGATCGAGGGCTATGGATCATTCAACATTCATCCACATCAACATCAAAATGTGCAATGCAATATATTCGTGAATTCTAATGCAAGCAACCTAATTCATCACATGGCATTCATGATGCATGAACAATGCTCAAAACTTTGAAATTTATTTACTTTAAACGTAAAGGTTTATTCCACTCACCTCTGGATAGCTCTGACCAGACACTGGGGCAACAAACTCACTGCGAGGGTCCTCGGTTCCTCGGGTCCGAACCTACACAGGTGGACTCAAATGAGGGACCAAACATACGTGAACATAACTCTAAACTATTCCCCAAAAACCCCCTAAAACATCATGGAATAATCATAGAAAAACATGCAAGAAAGGGCTGGACAGGGCACTTTCGGCGGCAGGTTCGACGGCCGAAAGTCCCTCCAGAGCCGAAAGTCAGGCAGGTTCGGCGGCACCTTCGGCGGCCGAAAGTCCCAGACAGAGACGAAAGTCTCCTTTCGAGGGCAAGCTTCGGCAGCCGAAGGCTGCCTCCACAAGCATGTTCGGCGGCCGAAAGTTCCTTCGGCTGCCGAACCTGGTTTCTCCCAGAATGGCAGAAACTCAGCTCCCCTATGCATTTATGCCTCCTATCTCATCCAAACATGCATAAACCTATTCTACAACACTCATACACAAGCATACAAGTTCCTAGGGGCATCAAACCATCAAAACCCCAACTACAACACACAAGCAACACACATTGTTCAAAATCACATCAAAAACCCATAAGCTCAACATAAGCTACACATGCATTTTCTATCCCATGAACTTGCATAAAACTTGCTTAAAACATAATGTAAGCTAGAGATCGACTCTTACCTCTTGAAGATCGAGGGTGGAGGCGATCTAACTTGGAGTTGGAAGAGATTTGAGTTTTTGAACCTCAAAGCTCCAAAACTTGCTCAAAACTTGGAAATCTTCAAAACAAGATGAAAACTAGTGAAAAACTTGAAAGATCTGAAGGAAAAGACTCAAGATCGGTGAGGGGTGGCGGAGAACTCACCTTGGCCGGAAATGGGGAAAAAGCTCGCCCGTTTTCAGCTAAGGGACCCTTTTATAGTGGCTGGCCAGGCCACGTTCGGGGGCCGAACGAGCCTCCGCATGCATGCCATGTTCGGCGGCCGAACCTGGACTTTCCTCACTTATGCTTTCGGGGGCCTAAAGGCGCTGTCGAAGGCAT
The DNA here is from genome assembly GCF_001659605.2 of Manihot esculenta. Lineage (NCBI taxonomy): Eukaryota > Viridiplantae > Streptophyta > Magnoliopsida > Malpighiales > Euphorbiaceae > Manihot > Manihot esculenta. The sequence goes on along the minus strand of NC_035176.2, from coordinate 21,775,374 downwards.
GCATGTTCGGCGACCGAACTTGAGATTCGGCGGCCGAACCTGAGTTTTCCTTCAAGGTTGTTTTTATGCAAAAACTCATTTCCATTTTACTTAAAACCATGAAATACCTTAAAACATTTTATGAAAACATGATTCTACCCTACTAGAGGCTTCCGACATCCGAGATTCCACCAGACGGTAGGAATTCCGATACCGGAGTCTAGCCGGGTATTACAAGCAGGTTGTTTCTCTAAAATAGATCTGAGATCGGGGTATCATCAGCTGAGGATAAGAGAAGAGGATGTACCAAAGACAGCATTCAGAACCAGATATGGACACTATGAGTTCCTTGTGATGCCGTTCGGGTTAACCAACGCCCCTGCAGCATTTATGGATCTCATGAACAGAGTTTTCAGTCAATACCTAGATCACTTCGTTATTGTCTTCATAGATGATATCTTAGTGTATTCCAGGAATGCAAAGGAGCATGCCCATCATCTGAGGTTAGTTCTGCAAACCTTGAGGGAACATGGCTTGTATGCCAAGTTCTCCAAATGTGAGTTATGGCTGAGGAGCATTTCATTCTTGGGGCATGTGGTGTCAGAAAATGGAATCGAGGTAGACCCTAAGAAAGTGGAAGCTGTAGCTAACTGGCCTAGACCCACTACAGTGACGGAGATCAAGAGCTTCTTGGGTTTGGCAGGGTACTACAGGAGGTTCGTCCAGGACTTCTCTAAGATTGCAGCTCCTATGACCAGACTAACTAAGAAGAACCAGAGGTTTGTGTGGACCGATCAGTGTGAAGAAAGCTTTGAGGAGCTCAAGAAGAGGTTGACTTCAACACCAGTGTTAGCTCTGCCATCTAGTAATGAAGACTTCTCAGTGTATTGTGATGCGTCCCGTGTGGGACTGGGTTGTGTGCTAATGCAGAATGAAAGGGTGATTGCTTATGCTTCTAGGCAGCTGAAGAAGCATGAGTTGAATTACCCTACACATGACCTAGAGATGGCAGCAGTAATCTTTGCACTCAAGATGTGGAGGCATTACCTTTACGGGGTAAAATGTGAGATCTTCACTGATCATAAAAGCCTGCAGTACATCCTGAGTCAGAGAGAGCTGAATTTGAGGCAGAGAAGATGGGTAGAACTGCTCAGTGACTATGATTGCAAGATCCAGTACCATCCGGGTAAGGCGAATGTTGTGGCAAACGCCTTAAGCCGGATATCACTTGGCAGTTTGTCCCATATTTCAGCAGAGAGGAGGCCGGTAGTGAGGGAGTTCTTCGAGCTCATCAATGAAGGTCTGCAGTTGGAGTTGTCTAGTACAGGTACTTTGATAGCCCAGATGAGAGTGGCATCCGTGTTTCTGGAGCAGGTGGCTCAGAAACAGCACGAGGACCCAGAATTAGTAAAGATTGCCAGGACTGTTCAGTCAGGCAAGAATGAAGAGTTCAGATTTGACAGTAAGGGGATCCTCCGCTATGGGAACAGATTATGTGTACCAGATGACGTAGGTCTGAAGGGAGACATTATGAGGGAGGCTCATAATGCCAGATACAGTGTTCACCCTGGAGCCACCAAGATGTATCAAGATCTGAAGAGAGTGTATTGGTGGCCAGCTATGAAGAGAGAAGTGGCACAGTTTGTGTCAGCCTGCGAAATATGTCAGAGGGTGAAGCTGGAACATCAGAAGCCGGCTGGAATGCTTAACCCACTACCTATTCCAGAGTGGAAATGGGAGAATATAGCTATGGACTTCGTGGTGGGGCTACCGGCGGCGTCCAACAGATTGGACTCCATATGGGTGATTATGGACAGGCTCACCAAATCTGCTCACTTCATCCCTGTCAGGAGTGGCTATTCTGTGGACAAGTTGGCGCAGGTGTATGTAGATGAGGTTGTCAGGCTGCATGGGGTTCCTGTTTCAATAGTGTCTGATAGAGGGTCTCAGTTCACCTCCAGGTTTTGGCGGAGTCTGCAGAATGCTATGGGTACCAGGTTGGATTTTAGCACTACTTTCCATCCACAGACGGACGGACAGTCAGAGAGGACCATCCAAATAATAGAGGATATGCTCAGAATGTGTGTGCTGGATTTTGGTGGTTCTTGGAGGCAGCATCTACCTTTGGTGGAGTTTGCCTACAATAACTGCCATCATGCTAGCATAGGGATGGCCCCATATGAAGCTTTGTATGGAAGGAAGTGCAGGTCGCCTATCTGTTGGGAAGAAGTAGGAGAAAAGGCCTTGGCAGGGCCTGAGCTAGTAGAGATCACCAGCAGAGTGGTGCCCATAATCAGAGAAAGGATCAAGACTGCTGCAAGCAGGCAAAAGAGTTATGCAGATATCCGCAGAAGGCAAGTAGAGTTTCAGGAGGGGGATTTGGTATTGCTCAAAGTGTCTCTAATGAAAGGGGTGATTCGGTTCGGGAAGAAAGGTAAGCTAGCTCCACGATACATCGGACCCTTTGAGATCTTGCAGAAGATCGAGAATGTATCGTATAAGCTGGATTTACCTGCTTCGATGGAGAGAATCCATCTGGTTTTCCATGTTTCCATGTTAAGAAAGTTCGTGTCAGATCCGAGCAAGGTTCTTAGTGAGCCTGATGTGGAGATCCAAGAAGATCTCACCTATGTTGAGCAGCCAGTACGGATCATAGACACCCAGATTAGAAAGTTGAGAAACAAGGAAATCCCGATGGTGAAAGTCTTTTGGAATCACCACAACATTGAGGAGTATACCTGGGAGACACGGGAGTCCATGCTCCAGCAATATCCTCATCTCTTCTAAGGTAAGTGTTATGTGTTTTATGTGAATGTTTATGTTTTATGCCATGCTATGTTTGTTTGGTGAACATTCGGGCACAAATGTTCTTAAGGGGGGGAGAATGTAATACCCGGCTAGACTCCGGTATCGAAATTCCTACCGTCCGGTGGAATCTCGGATGTCGGAAAACTCTAGAAGGGTAAAACTATATTTTCATGAAATGTTTTAATGTATTTTATTGTTTTAAGCAAGAAAGGAAATTGAGTTTTGAATGAAAAAGACCAAGGAGGCATTTCCAGGTTCGGCCGCTGAACATTGGATAGTTTAGGGGGGCAAGTTAGGCTTCCGAAAGTTTCAAAGGCTCGGCCGCCGAACTTGCATGAGTTTTAGAGGCACTTTAGGCTGCCGAAAGGTGGTCTGGCAGCCCCTATAAAAGGGCTCCATGGCCAAAACGGGCGAGTTTTCTCCCCATTTTCGGCCACGGTGAGTTCCTGCTCTCCCATGGTTGATCTTTGATGTTTTTCCTCCGATCTTTCACATTTTAACAAGCTTTATGTTGATTTGAAGATATTTGAACAAAAGAGCAAGTTTTGAAGCTTGGAGACCAAAGAGTTGATTTCTCCCCATCTCCGAGCTAAGATCGTCTCTCCTCTCGTTCTTCAAGAGGTAAGAGTAGATCCATAGTTCATTTCATGTTTTAAGCAAGTTTTATGAAGTTTCTTGGGGTAGAAATGCATGTGTAGGTTTATGATGAGTTTTTGGTTAAATGTGTGATTATGAACAATGTATGTTGAATATGCATGTTTGATGTGTTGTAGTTGGGGTTTAAGATAGTTTGAAGCCCCTAAGAGCTTATGTATGAATATATGTATGTTGTGGAAGTGTTTATGCATGTTTTGGTTGGGTTGTGAAGTTTGGGAGGCATTTGTACATGTTGGAGCTGAGTTTCTGCCCTTTGGGAAGAACTCAGGTTCGGCAGCCGAAGGCTCTTTCAGCCGCTGAACCTTCCTGTGGTAGCATGTATCGGCTGCCGAACCCTGCCCCGAAAGAGGACTTTTGGCTCTGGAAGGGAGATTCGGTCGCCGAAGGTGCCGCCGAACATGCATGAGTTTCGTCTCTAGAGGGAACCTTCGGCCGACGAAAGTGCCGCCGAAGGTGCATGACTTTCGGCTCTGGAGGGCCTTTCGGCCGCTGACCTGCCGCCGAAAGTGCCCTATTCAGCCTTCCTTTGCATGATTTCTATGATTTTTTTAAGGTGTTTTAGGGAGTTTTTGGGGAGTATTTTAGAGACATGTTCATGGATGTTTGGTCCCTCATTTGAGTCCACCTGTGTAGGTTCGGACCCGAGGAACCGAGGACCTTAGCAGTGAGATAGCTGCTTCAGAGTCATTAGAGCTTCAGCCAGAGGTGAGTGAAATAATTCTTTACGTTTCAAAGCAAATAAATAAATTTTGAGCATGATACATGCATCACGTATGCCATGAGATATACTAGGTTGTTTGCATTAGAAATTCACGAATATGTTGCATTGCACTATTTGATGTTGATGTGGGTGGATGTTGGATGATCCTTTAGTCCTCGTATGATATGATATGATGATGCTATGGTAAGAGAAAGACCAGTGAGGCCCATTCTACGCCCCTGGCACAGTTGGAATGTTATGTTATGTTATGCTATGGTAAGAGAAAGACCAGTGAGGCCCATTCTACGCCCCTGGCACGATTGGACTATGTAGAGGACTATTGGTGACAAGTCCATCCTTGATGTGATTTGTTTGTGCTGTGTTGCATTTCATGAAAGCATGAAATTTAAATTGAATATGTTATTATTCTGCTCACTGGGCTTTATAGCTCACCCCTCTCCCTTAACCCTCAGATTTGCAGGTACAGGATAGACCAGGAGGTCAGCAGGAGTAGAGTCACATTGTATGTAATAGATAGAAGTGGACATGAACATGAATATGATGTAATGTAAAAGTATAGTATAGAAATGTAATGTAATGATGCTTATGGAAGTTTAGAGTTGTGCTTGACCATAGTATGATGTTAATCCCTTTCTAGTACATGATTTTAAATGTTAAATGATGATTATTGTAAACCAAGCTTAATGTATGTTATGTTGCCCCATTGGAGTATTTGATGAGGACTCCAGTGAGGGGTTTTATGTTATGATTTGTGCATGCACAGGTTAAGCTTGGTGAAGGAATGAATGAATGAATAAATGAATGATTGAATGAGAAAGTTTTAAATTTTTATGTAATTGTTGATCATGTATGGGATTAAACAAGTATACAGGATGTAAGTTAGGCTTGCTACGGGTCCCGGCGGCTTTAAGCCGATCTGGATCCTAGCGCCGGTAGCGGTCCGGTTTCCGGGTCGTTACAAATGAGGGGGTAAATCCCGAAGTCTCAATTATAATTGTGTGGTTCTAGGAATGCTTTTGCCAAAATGTCTTATCTCCGCCTTTACCCATTTCAACTTCACATTTTCGACTCTACTCTCGGTTCTTCTTCTTGCGTTACTTCTGTTAACTCGTTTTCTTTTTTCTCTGTAATCTTTGCTTTTTTCGATTCGAGGTATGTCTCACTTTTTTCATGACTTCCATTAGAATTCTTGATGTCGTTAGCTTAGCGTCTTCTGTCATCCCTTCTTCCCTTCTCCATTTCTTCTCTCATGAGTACACCGACACCACCATCTATAGGATTAGGGCTCTTCTTCCTAATGAGAGAATTATTCTTCCCAATCCACCTCCAGTGGGCTTGATAAACGTCCAACAAGGATGTAGTTTAGTTTTCTTTGTGAAACAACGCGATTTCGAGCAAACATTCCTCTTTACCCCTTTCTTTATTGAGGTTTTTCATCACTTTAGGATGATCCCCCATATGTTATCTCTCAACTCCATTCTGCTTATGCGTTGCTTTAAGTCTGTTTGTCTGTGTTGGAGTTTTGCCCCTTCTGTTGCTTTATTCTCTACCTTCTCTCGTCTTGTCCTGTCTACCTACGGGTTCTATTACTTTGGTCCCCTAACAGGGTTATCTATCTTGGCTGAGTACAAGGACTCGATAAAAACCTGTGGAGGCCTTTGTAGTTGTCGAACTGAAAGAGAGCTCAGGGATCAACTGGGATGTTGATCTCTCTTGGGGGGAGGTCCCTCAGGGCTGTAATAATTTTCCTAGGCTGACCCTGTTGGACCATTTCTGCCTTCTTCGACTAATCTCTACGAGGAAGAAGTATGACGTCGAGAAATGCATGTTCATGTCCAACCTTCGGGACTGCTGGGAAGCTGATATTACTATTTTCTAATTTTTCTTCTTTATTACATTTTCTTTTTGTTATTCTAAGTTCTAACTGTGATAGAGCATATTTTAGACCATTTTATCATGATGTTATTGATGTTTCTTTAAATCTTTTCTGCCTAATTTTGTGGTTTTGATCTTATTTTGTAGAAGATAGGTGTAAAGAGACAATCTGGTGAAAATGCTCTTTAAACTGCCAAAAAGTGCCAAATATGGAAAGTGCCAAATAAGGAAAGTTTTCAAATAAGGAAAGTGCAGAAGCAAAAGCAGATAAGGAAAGCGCATTCAGCAGATAAGGAAAGCGCATTCAGCAGATTATTTGAAATTCAAATTACAAGACACCTCAGCAGTTAGATCTTCCTATTCAGGAAGCGAGATCTCAAGAAGATGCACTTGCCTCTCATGCATTCAGTATTCAAAATTCGAAATTCAAACAAAGGCTCCACCTAAAAAGGAAAGTTGGACAGCATCTCTTCCCTTCTGCACATCCTTGCCGCGCGCCTCCTTCCTTCTGAGAACCAATCCGCGCAACTCTTTCCTTCTGAAAGCCTTGCAACGCGTTTCTTTCCTTTTCAGACACAACTTGGGCAGCAAGCAGCCTATTGGGCAGCAAGTAAGACTTAGGGCAGCATCTACTTCTATTTAAGAAGCACATAAGGCCAGCCGAATAGCTTCTTGCACTTCACCTCTTCGGATTGCACAAGGCCGACACATTCTCCTTCTTCTCTTCATCTTCTTCTTCTTCTTCTTTTCTTGATTTTGGCTTTTGTTTCAGCCATGAGTGGCTGAAACCTTTTATTCTAGTTGAAGATTGGTTGAAACTTAAGTTGTTTTATGGATTGTGAGATCTGAACATTAGTTGTTTGTCTTTGATTTATTCAATATTCATACAATTTCATGCTTGATTCCATTATTACTTTATTGTTTTGATCAAATTGGCCACATGATTCTTGATTGCAAGGTAATATATTGTTAGTTTGAATAGTTTTAAGTTCGTAATTGCTTGGACTGTTCAAACACAAGAACACTTCGTGTAAAAACTAAGGAAATTGTATAATCTAGCAACATCTCATGCGTTTGGGTAGCTAGGATTGGCTCTCTATATCTCTTAATGCAATTGACAGTTGTTTTGATGTTTAAGGCCCAAGGACGTTCCTTGGCAACTTATTGATTAGTAATTAATTAGAGGATGTTCCCTAATTGATTTATGATTAAGGAGAGACATGGTGGTGAGAAGCGTTTTCCATCTCCATAACTAATCTATTGAATCAATCAAAAGAACATAAGTTTCAATGATCAATCCCAACAACTGAAGTGGATCCAACTCTTCAACTAGAGCTTTCTCATTATTGATTTCCTTTATTTTAATTATTTGCTTTCTCTTATTGCTTTCAGTTTTAGATCTCTTGAATCAATCTCAAAACCCCCCCCCCCATTTTACTTTCAGTTTATTTGCTTTTAGTTTATCTCATTTCAGTTTACTTCTCTTTGAGTTATTTGCTTTCTGTTAGTTGTCTTGGTCTTGATAAGAAAGATAGATAAGTTTTCAATCCTCTGTGGATTCGATCCTTTACCACTATCTGCAGTAGTAATATTGTTGATAACCGGAAATGTTATTTTTGACCGGCTTCGACAACCGCATAGTAAAAAATTGGCGCCATTGCTGGGGAATTGATTTAACTTGTTTATTTTTATTTCATGACCAGATCTAAACATTGGAAAACTCTGCCTTACGATCCGAAAATTCAGCGCACAATCAGGAGACTGAACAAGCAAGTCACGCCCGAATCTTCATCTGAAGAGCACCTCTGCGCAGAAGCACCTTTTGAATCATCTGAATCGCACCATCCAAATCTAGAGATGGCTGAAAACGTGGCACAACCTACTTTCCACAATGAACATGTTGTTCGTGAGGAAATAATACAACAAAATCCAGCCATGAGAGCCCCAATGCCAAGAGAAAGAACCATGAGAGAATTGGCAGCACCTATAGGTGATCAAGCACCTCTTTGCATCACATATCCACCTCTGACAGTTCCCTTTGAACTGAAAACAGGTTTGATCCATCTCCTTCCTAAGTTTAGAGGTTTAGAAAATAAAAATCCACACAAGCACTTGAAAGAGTTCAATATTGTCTGTTCATCTATGAGACCTCAAGATATTTCTGAAGATCATGTTAAGTTAAGAGTTTTTCCTTTTTCACTTGATGATTATGCTAAGGATTGGTTGTTTTACTTACCACCTGGATCTATCACTTCTTGGGATGATATGGTAATAACCCTTTTGAACAAATACTTCCCAACTTCTAAAGCCATTGGCATAAGAAGAGAAATCAGTAGCATTAGACAGAAACCATCTGAGGATTTATGTGACTATTGGGAAAGGTTTAAAATATTGTGTACAGGTTGTCCTCAACATGATATCTCAGATAAGGCACTCATACAATTCTTCTATAGAGGATTGCTATCATCAGAAAGAAGATTCATTGATGTAGCCTGTGGAGGTTCCATTGCAGACAAAACACCTAGGGAGATGAGAGAGTTGATCTCAACACTTGCAGCCTCATCTAGGCAATATGGAGAAGAAAATCAACTGCAGAGAGGAGCCAATGAGGTAAGTTCATCCACTATTTCTTCTCAGCTTTCTGAACTGACCTCTATTATGAAAAATTTTGCCATAGGATATGCTCAACAGGCTTAAGCACCTTAGCCACCTAGGCCATGTAGGATTTGTGCATATGTGGGACATCCAACTAATCAATGTGCTACACTTCAAGAAGACAGCCAGCAAGTCAATGCCATCGGAGGATACAACAACTAGCCTAGACATGATCCATATTCTAACACCTACAATCCAGGTTGGAGAAACCACCCCAATTTCAGCTATAGAAGATCCAACAATTACTAGAACTACCAAAGAAATCAATCCCAACCAGCACCTCCAATTTCCAACACTACCCTTGATGAGGTAGTGAAGACTTTGCAAAGTCTCCAACAGCAGATGGGACAAATGGCCACCTTTATAAGCAAGCTTGAATCCCAAGGTAAGCTACCTTCCCAAACTGAAATTAATCCTAGACAGAATGTGAGTGCTATCACACTAAGAAGTGGAAAAGAGCTTCAAGATGCCAAATTTGAGGAAGAGAAGCAAGAGGCGCAAGAACCATGTATTTCAGCTGAACAACCTGCACACCACCTCTCCAAGCCAAGTGGGCGACCCCCATCTGAAACCATTCCTGCGCACAAGCAAAAGGCTGATCAACAGGTAAGTTTCCAAATTCCACCTCCTTTTCCAAAAAGATTTGAAAGAACAAAAAAAAAAGAAAAAGAAGAAAAGAAGATCCTTGAGACCTTTAGGAAAGTGGAAATCAACATACCTCTTCTAGATGCTGTTAAGCAGATCCCCAGGTATGCAAAATTTCTGAAAGAACTGTGTACCAACAGAAGAAAGCTTGCTGAGAGAGAAAAAGTAAGTGTAGGTGAGGTTGTTACTGCTGTGATAAAAAGAGAGCTCCTAACCAAATGTGAAGATAAAGGAATGTTTGCTATTTCTTGCAAAATTGGGAATGTTGGAATAAAGAAAGCTATGTGTGACCTTGGTGCATCCATTAATGTTATGCCTCTCTCCATCTATAATTCTTTGAATGCAGGTGCACTGAAAGACACAAGAGTTGTGATTCAGTTAGCTGACAAATCTGTGGTGTATCCAAAAGGAGTTTTAAAAGATGTTCTAGTACAAGTGGATGAACTTGTCTTTCCGGCAGACTTTTATGTGATTGACACAAAGGAAGACAACTGTAACACTACTTCAGACATCCTACTTGGACGTCCTTTCTTGAGCACTGCCAGAACTAAAATAGATGTGCATGATGGCACTCTCACCATGGAATTTGAAGGGGAAGTGATTAAATACAATGTTTATGACGCCATGAAATATCCCCATGATATGTCCCCTGTTTATGGTCTTGATATTGTTGATTGTTTGAGTCAGGACATCTTTGATGAGAATCAAGATGATATACTAACTAATGATCTTTGCAGGGAGACTGACCAGGAAAAGGTAGAGAGCCAAAAAGAGCCAGAATTGAACGAAACAGTCTGCAGCATCCAGCAGATGAGTTGCAGACAACCACAGGAAGAACAGAAATCAAATGCACTCCTTCAGATCAGTTCGCAGAAAGACCTTGCGCAGACAGAGGGCATTCCAGGCACGCATCTGCAGCTTAAACCGCAGGATAGTCATGCGAAACACCCTTTTCACATAGGTCCTGCGCAAAAAGAGGAACCTGAATCCAATTCAGCCAGAAAGCCAACAACCCATGCGCACAAGGAACAAATGGAATTCCAATCTCCCAAAGCAAAGGGGCATAAGAAATACTTTCTGCCCAAGCTACCAAATAAGGCAGAATCTTGTCTACCCAAATAGAAGCTCTCAATGTGGCAAACTCCTGAATGTGTAGAAAGTAACTTTCCCTTTGATAGACCCAAGCACACAAAAGACAAAGTAAAAAAGAATGCAAAACATGATGTTTGGAAGGAACCATATCTGAAACCATACTATGAAGGATTCACAGTGCAAGTAGTGGAAGAAATTCCACTACATCATCCCACTCATTCTGAATAAGTGGATCGCACCATGCACACCACCTCAGGGGAGTACTCAATTTCTTTTGCTCTTTTATGTTTCTTATACATTGAGGACAATGCATGAATTAGGTGTGGGGGTGCATATCTCTGAATTTTCCCTTCTTCTTTCAGTTCTGCGATTTTTTTTTCTTTCAATTTGTGCGATTTTCCCTTGCAGTTTTATTTCAGTTTGTCTTCTTTCAGTTCTACGTGAGAATAGCTAGCCACAGTTTGATTTTTTTTCAAATTTTTTTCGTTTTTGCTTTCAATAACACACACAACCACAATCTTCTTCTTTTTTATTTGCTCTACTAAAACTTATAGACTATGTTGGATGAGTTTTCTTTCCATGACCCCATTGATGTGATGACTCTTTAAACTTATGTTAAATCAATCGCAGTGAGTTGTATTCATGTTTGGGAATTGTCTTTTGAATTGAATATTTGAGCTTGCCATGGTGAAAAATATATATTGCTCATTAGAGAGAATGAATTAAAAGATGTGTGAATGAACTTAACATGACTTGTTTTAGCAATTGGTGTTGGTTTGCCCAATTCTTTGAGACAATGAGATTCGGCCAAGGCTTAGACTTCATGAACTGAAAACTATTCCAATGGTTGAAAGGCTATGAACAGAGCTAGTAGCCACTTGGACAGGTGACCAATTGAAAATATATACCTTCACATCAATAGGTTGGTGACCTTTTCAAGCAAAACTTAAGTGCAAAAGGCTGAATAGAGTACTTCAAGGTAAGGGTAAATCACTCTGAAAGCTAGAATAAGTCTTAATTGAACAAACAAAATGTGCATATGTAATCTCTCTCTTGAGTAAAACAAATACTAGCCATGGTAAGTAAAAGGAAATAAGGAAAGAAGGTGAGTAACCTTGATGCATATATTCTTCACTGCAATGATTCAAAATAGGTATTTAGAGTAAGAGCTTAAGTGGAAATAAGGATCAAGTAGCAAAGAGAGCTTGTTTGACTATGTTTATTGCTTGAGGACAAGCAAAAGGCTAGTTCTGCCACTCATGGCTGAAATAAAAACCAAAATCAAGAAAAGAAGAATAAGATGAAGAGAAGAAGGAGAATGTGTCGGCCTTGTGCAATCCGCAGAGGTGAAGTGCAAGAAGCTATTCGGCTGGCCTTATGTGCTTCTTAGATAGGATTAGATGATGCCCTAAGTCTTACTTGCTGCCCAAGTTGTGTCTGAAAAGGAAAGAAGCACGTTGCAAGGCTTTCAGAAGGAAAGAGGTGCACGGATTGCTTCTCAGAAGGAAGGAGGCGCCGCGGCAAGGATGTGCAGAAGGGAAGAGATGCTATCCAAACTTTCCTTTTTAGGTGGAGCCTTCGTTTGAATTTCGAATTTTGAATACTGATTGCATGAGAGGCAAGTGCAGAAACCTTTTATTCTAGTTGATGATTAGTTGAAACTTAAGTTGTTTTATGGATTGTGAGATCTGAACATAAGTTGTTTGTCTTTGGTTTATTCAATATTCATACAATTTCATGCTTGATTCCATTATTGCTTTGTTGTTTTGATCAAATTGGCCACTTGATTCTTGATTGCAAGGTAATATATTGTTAGTTTGAATAGTTTTAAGTCTTTAATTGCTTGGACTGTTCAAACACAAGAACACTTGGTATAAAAACTAAGGAAATTGTATGATCTAGCAACATCTCATGCGTTTGGGTAGCTAGGATTGGCTCTCTCTATCTCTTAATGCAATTGACAGTTGTTTTGATGCCTAAGGTCTAAGGACGTTCCTTGGCAACTTGTTGATTAGTAATTAATTAGAGGACGTTCCCTAATTGGTTTATGATTAAGGAGAGACATGGTGGTGAGAAGCATTTTCCATCTCCATAACTAATCTATTGAATCAATCAAAAGAACATAAGTTTCAATGATCAATCTCAACAACTAAAGTGGATCCAACTCTTCAACTAGAGCTTTCTCATTATTGATTTCCTTTATTTTAATTATTTACTTTCTCTTATTGCTTTCAGTTTTAGATCTCTTGAATCAATATCAAACCCTCCCATTTTACTTTCAGTTTTTTTGCTTTCAGTTTATCTCATTTCAGTTTACTTCTCTTTCAGTTATTTGCTTTCAGTTAATTGTCTTGGTCTTGATAATAAAGATAGGTAAGTTTTCAATTCTCTATGGATTCGATCCTTTACCACTATCTGCAGTAGTAATATTGTTGATAACCGGAAAGGTTATTTTTGACCGGCTTCGACAACTGCACAGTCAAACTGAGTTGGTATCTCTTTTTTAAGCTTTTGTTGTTCCTATGGAGAACGTCAAGCTCCCAAAGAACTTTTCATTGTCCTAGGAGAATATGAAGGCGACCTTGACAGCCTTCAAGACTAATAAGTCAATGGTTGATGTGACTCTAGAAGTCTTCCAGGCAGTGGATTCAGCAGCCGCGAATCATTCGAATACCCTTGCCCCTACTTTAGCGTTGGTGCCTATAGTAGGGGGCTCTCGGTCTGCCACCTCAAGGACGTCCACTCCTCCTAAAGCGCTAACTCTGGCTGCTCCTAAATTGACTTCCAAGGAGCCCATTGCACTGAGCGAGTCTACTAAGAACAGTTCAAAGGAGGGCTCTGGGGTTACCCCTTTGGATGTTCCCCTCTTCAGGCCATTGGGGTCATAGTAATTGGAGGGGCAACTAGTAAACATGCTCGAACTTCAGAGCCTGACACTGAGGGCAGGGCTGCCAAAAGGGCTCATACTGTGGAACCCACGAAGATAGCCTCTCCCCCCTCCGCTGATAAAGGAAAGAGAGTCATGGAGCAGCTATCTTCGGCTCCAGACAATGAGCTTCTGAATGTTGTCGGGGTGACCCTTAAGTCTACACCGGCCTCGACAACTAAGGTGTTGTGTGAGAAGATGTTTAGGGGGATCCTAAATGCTTTGGATCCCCATTTCCTGGCTCTCATCAGCCACCTTGCTTGCTCCACCAAGCAACAGGCAACGTTCAACACTCGTTCCTTGGACGATTTCGGAGACAGCTTGAGGGAAATCTGCCTCATGGTAAGCCATTTGCTATTCTCAAGGGTATTCCTAAGCTCTTTGACTTTCTTAACTTTGTTTTCCTTTTCTTGTGGCAGAACTTTAGGGTGTTCCTTGAGATCGATGCCAGAAATCGGTCATTTCAAAGCTCGGTGGAGCAGCGTATAGCTGAGGAGCATCGAGATGAAAATATCATTGCCATTGGTGAGGCCCACGAACAAATCATTGAGTTCAAAGGGGTTATAAAGGACCTCGCCAAGCAATTTGGGGCAATGAGGGAAGAGATTGCCTAAGCTTCCTAATGAACCTCTGTGGCTAAGTCTCGGCGTGATGAGGCCTTAGAACAATTGTCCTCTTTGTAGGAGTCCTGCCGCCAATGTGACGAGGCTAGGGTCCAACGTGATGAGGCCTTAGCTCATGCTGCTGTCCTCCAAAAGGAGCTTCATAAACACATTAAGGACCTCAAAGGCTTGACTTTGGCAGTAGAGGAGTCTCGCCTCCAACAACGACAACTCCGCCAATAGGTCACTGCTCTGGAGGAGAGGTGTTTTTCATTACTGAGGGATGCCTGAGCTGCAGAGGATAGGGTCCGGCAAGCTTGTGAAGAGCATTTGCAAGAGTATAAGGACTCTGCAGAACTGAAAAGCAAAATCCAGCAGGCCTACGAAGCGCGACTGGAGAAGTATAAGGTCTCCGCAGAGATGAAAGAAACAGTGTATAAGGAGGCCTTCTGCATGTTCGCTTCAGGCTATAATCAAGGCCTTAAGTCAGCTAGAGATGCCCTCTCCACTCCGTTGGTGGATCTGTGATCCCCTAAAGTGGACTTTGATAGTGAGGAGGTGCGCTACGGAGAGGACGACAACCCCTGGCCCAAGAATGCTCCTTTCCTTGCCTTCCGAACCTCGGGGGGAGAATATTGTAGATAAACCCCTTAATGATTTAGTTAGTTCTGGTTCCCCTTTCCCTGCTGCCTCAGTAACTCATTCCACAAATTAATAAAATTTACATTTTGTTATTTTGCCTTTTTCTATCTTTGTTTTTTATTTATTGAATTTTACTCATGTGGCTTACATTTTAGCTATTCTAATGTGTATGGCCCATGAATATTACCGAGCTGAGAGCTCATTATTTTAGTTGTGTTTTTATACTTAGCCATTTTTATATATTCAGCCTATGAATGTTGTTGAGCTAGTAGCCTGTCATTCTAATTTATCTGCGTTTTTATACTTACCGTTTTTATATATACAGCTTGCGAATGTTGCAAGGCTAGCAGCTCGTTATTCCATTTTGCTTTTACTTATATACTTAGGTTGTTTTTAGGTACACAACCTATGAACTTTACCGGGCTGATAGTTCATTAACTCATTTTCTCGTAACTCTTTATTTTAGCTCGTGCTGCTATTGGGATAATCGATTTTTCTAATTTCATTCGCGTATTGCACCGGGCTCATTTAGGTCGGCATAACTTTTTTGGCTTTGTGAGCCTTAAATTAGCTCTTCCATAGGTAACACTGTTTTGTGAAATAGATATTAGGATGCCTTAGGTTAATTTTTTCGTGCCAAATTCTACTGTGAAGTCGATCATTACATGTCGATTTTAGGCCCATTTTTCTATAGAACGAACTCATTTGTGAGATCGTCGTCTTATTTTCTATGGTCCGAGCTCCTTGGCGAGGCTGGCCCCCTGTTTCTTTTTACTCGCTTTCCTATAATCTAAGCCTTTTTGTGAGGCTAGAGTCAAACTCTTGTCTATATTCTTGTATGATCCGAGCTCTCTTACGAGGTCGAATATATGTTTTTGTTTGTTTTGTTGAGTTTTACGTGTGCCGAGGTCCTTTCTTAGGTTGACAATGTATTTCTCAATTCATTTTCTTTGGGCTTATAGCCTTGCTGACATTGGGCCTTCATCCTGAGTCTTTATTCCCCCGATCAGTTTTATAGTTATTGGGGTTTTCATCTCTTTGTGGTGTCGATAATTATGTTCCGAGACCGGTCACCTATCTTATTGAGGGCTTCATTTCTCCCAGTCAATTTCATGGTGCCGGTGGTCATGTTCCAAGATCGGTCACCCATCTCACTGGGGTCTTTTTCTCCTCAATCCATTCAGTGGTACCGACGATCATGTTTTGAGACTGGTCACCTACCTCATTGAGGGCTTCATTTCCCCAGCCGATTTTGTGGTGTTGGTGTTCATGTTCCGAGATCGGTCATCTACCTCACTAGAGTCTTCATCTCCTCAATTAGTTTTGTGGTGCCGGTGGTGATGTTTCGAGATCGGTCACCTACCTCATTGAGAGCTTCATTTCTCCAGCTGGTTTTGTGGTTTCAGTGGTCGTGTTCTGAGACAGGTCACCCACTTCACTAGGATCTTTATCTCCGCAATTGATTTTATGGTGCTGGCGGTCATGTTCCGAGATCGGTCACTTACCTCATTGAGGGCTTCATTTCCTCAGCCGGTTTTGTGATGCCGATGGTCATGTTTCGAGATTGGTCACCCACCTCACTGGGCTCTTCCTCTCTGATAGAGCATATTTTAGTCCACTTTCTCATTATCTTATTGATGTTTATTTACATCTTTTCTGCCTAATTTTGTGGTTTTAATCATGTTTTGCAGATATTAGGTGTAAAGAGACATTCTGGAGAAAATGCTTTTAAAACTGCCAAAAAGTGCCAAATATGGAAAGTGCCAAAAACGAAAAGTTTTCAAATATGAAAAGTGCTAAATAAGGAAAGTTTTCTGATAAGGAAAGTGCCAGAAAAGGAAAGCGCAATCAACAGATTCTTTGAAATTCAAATTGCAAATTCTTCTTTCCTTATTTAGAAGGTGAAGCCAATTATGGAAAGTGCTAAATAAACGGAAAGTTTTCAAATATGAAAAGTGCTAAATAAGGAAAGTTTTCTGATAAGGAAAGTGCCAGAAAAGGAAAGCGCAATCAACAGATTCTTTGAAATTCAAATTGCAAATTCTTCTTTCCTTATTTAGAAGGTGAAGCCAATTATGGAAAGTGCTAAATAAGGAAAGTTTTCAGAAAAGGAAAGTCCTCAAATAAGGGAAGTGCAGAAGCAAAAGCAAATAAGGAAAGCTCAGTCAGAAGATTATTTGAAATTCAAATCGCAGATCTTTCTTTTCTCATTCAAAGATATGCACACACTGCAGTAGTCAAATCTTCCTATTTAGGCAGCAAGATTTCAAGGAGATGCACTTGCCTCTTCTTCATTCAGCATTCGAAATTCAAATGAAGGCTCCACCTAAAAAGGAAAGACTGGACAGATTTCTTTCCCTTCTGCATTCAATGACTGTGCTCCACTTCCTCTTCTGCAATCCGCGCGCATCCTTCCTCTTTTGAAGCCTGATCCGCGTGCCTCCTTCCTTCCGGAGAATTTGCAATGCGATTCCTTCCTTTTCAGCACTTTGGGCAGCCTCTTCACTAATTAGAAAGCAAGTATGACCTAGGGTAGTACTTTCAACTATAAAAAGACACATAAGGAGCCTCCACACAGCTTTTACACACCACTAAAACCTACCTTTGCCCGAAAAGAGAGTGAAACACACTCCATTTCCGGTCA
Organism: Manihot esculenta; assembly: GCF_001659605.2. Classification (NCBI taxonomy): domain Eukaryota; kingdom Viridiplantae; phylum Streptophyta; class Magnoliopsida; order Malpighiales; family Euphorbiaceae; genus Manihot; species Manihot esculenta. The sequence continues at coordinate 21,758,128 of NC_035176.2, read as the reverse complement.
AAGGGCCTTTTTATAGGTGGCCGGCAAACCTTCTTCGACGGCCTAAGCAGCTTTCACACCTCCACCACCTTCGGCAGCCGAAGTGGGGATTCGGTGGCAGCAAAAACATGCCACTTTCAGCGGCCAAACTTCACTTTCGGCGGCCGAACCTGGCAATTGCCTCCTTGGTCTTTTTCTTTTCAAAACTCTATTTTCTTAATCAAAACCATAAAACGTGTAAAAACATTTTGAAAAACCTCTATTTTCCCCCCTTCTAAAAAGCTCCGACATCCAAGAATTCCGGATTCCAATGGAGATTCCGCCGGAAAGTAAGAATTCCGATGTTGGGGTCTAGCCGGGTATTACACCATCTAGCTGCTTCTTTAGCCCTTGTAGGATAGCTTGGTTTGTTACTTTCGCATGGCCATTTGTCTGCGGGTGAGCCACTGAGAAGAACTTGTGCTGTATGTGTAATACCCGGCTAGAGTCTGGCGTCGGAATTCTACGTTCCGGTGGAATTCAGGATGTCAAAATCGTTGAGAAGGGTAAGAGTTATGTGTTTTTTTAAAGTAAGGTAGTATGGTTTAATGTGTTAAACTTACATGGAACTAAGTGTGTGAAAGAAAAGAACCAAGGTAGAAAAGCCAAGTTCGGCCGCCGAAGGTGATGTTCGGCCGCCGAACATGCATGGCTTTTGGTTTCACGTTAGGCCGCCGAAAGTGGTCTGGCCAGCCACCTATAAAAGGCCCTCAAGCGGTGGAAGGATAAGCATTCGCCTTTTCTTTCACTTTGCTGAGGTGAGACCATGTCTTTCTTGGAGTTTTTTCATGTTTTCATCAAATCTTGCAACGTTTTGATTGGTTTTCATGTTATTTTGAAGGTTTTGAGTTAAAAACCCAAGATTTAAAGGTTGGAGAGTTTGAAGGAGAGTTGCTCCATATCTCCACATTGGGATCGTTCATCTTCTTGTTTTCAAGAGGTAAGTGAAGATCCTGAGCTTCTTTTCATATGTTATGGAAGTTTTATGGAGGTTTTGGGTAGAGTTGCATGAATAGGGTAAAAAGTGAGTTTTTGGTGTTTTAATGATAAAAGCATGTTTGTGTGTGTTGTGTTATGTTTGAGTTGGGGTGTTAGGTAGTTTTTGACCCCTTTGTGCATATACTTGAGTATATGTATGTTGAGGAGTTGAGAGGTTTGAGTTTGAGGAAGTTGGGAGCATTTTGGCGTGAGGCAGAACAGGTTCTGCCTTCTTGATGAACCCAGCTTCGGCCGCCGAAGAATGGTTCGGCCGTCGAATGTGCTGAGGAGGTGGCTTCGATTGCCTAAGCTTGCCTCCGAGAGTTTGGACTTTCGGCTCTGGAGGGAAGTTTCGGCTGCCGAAGGTGCCACCAAAGGTTATGGACTTTCGTCTCTGGAGTGCCTTTCAGCTCCCAAAACTTGCCCCCGAAAGGGTTCGGCTGTCGAAAGTAGAGATTCGGCCGCCGAAGGTGCATGAGTTTCGGCTCTGGAGAAGACTTTCGGCCGCCGAACCTGCTGCCGAAAGTGCTCTGTCCAGCCTTCCTTTGCATGTTTTGCATGATTGTTTTAAGGCGTCTAAGGGGATTCTTGGGGAGTTTTATAGAGGTGTTTTTGAGCTAGTTTGGTCCCTCATTTGAGTCCATCTGTGTAGGCACAGACCAGAGGAACCAAAGAGAGCAGCAGTGAGTACTGCTTCAGAGTTTGCATAGTCAGTCCAGAGATAGCCAGAGGTGAGTGGAACTAAACTTCATACTTGTTTTAATTGAGACATTGACTGCTTTTCGCATATTGCATGCACCATGATTATGCAATAGGTTGATTGCATTAGAATCCATGAAGATGTTGCATTGCATACTTATTTGTTGATGTGGGTGAATGCTGAATGATCCAATAGTTCCAGACAGGAAGTCCAGGTGCCCAGTCTACGCCCTAGCAGGTATAGTAAAGTCCAGGTGCCCAGTCTACGCCCTGGCAGGTATAGAAAAGACCAGGTGCCCAGTCTATGCCCTGGCACAATGGTAAGTACAGGTGTTATATACACATATAGATATACAGGACAGGAAGACCAGGTGCCCATTCTACGCCCTGGCACAGAATAGATACTGGGACTATGTGGTGACAGGTTTACCCTTGATGTGAACTGTCTGTGATATGATGCATTTCATAAGATCATGTGTTCATGACCTGTTTTATTGTTCTACTCACTGGGCTATAGAGCTCATCCCACTCCCTTCCCAGTTTTGCAGGATCAGTGTACAGGGGAAGTCCAGCAGGGTACAGGAAGAAAACAGAGTTGTGGAATAAGAGAGTGTGGACATGTAATATTAACGAGATGTACTAGTTGTTGTGCTTGACTTAGTTATTTTGTATTGTAAATCCTTTTGTAAACGTGGTCTGTTTTTATGTATATGTCCAGTTGATGAGTATGGATAACCAGGTTTAACATATACTATGTGGACTCAGCTAGAGCTTTGATGAGTGCTCTGGCCAGGAGGTTTGTGTACATAGATAGTGCATGCACAGGTTGAGCCTTAGTTCAGAGGGAAGTTTTTATTTTCACAGAAAATGTATGGTCATGTATGGGATTTACAGGTACACAAAGAGTATAGCAGGCTTGCTATGGGTTTCGGCGACCTTAAGTCGACCTGAATCCTAGCACCGGTGGCGGTTTGATTTTCGGGTCATTACAGATTGGTATCAGAGCCCAAGGTTCACATGATCGGACCTATAGAAAGAGTGTTGGGCTCATAGAGGTTAGAGGTGGTCAAGCACAATAGGAAATCATGTCCACTAGGATAGGGTGTTGAGTCCTATCTGTTTGCTGATATGAAATACCATGATTTATGCATGTGTATTATTGATATGTGATGTTTATACGCTGATGTGCTATGTTATGTGTTGTTTTCCAGAGTTAAGATGAGAGGAACTCGTCGATCTGCACGATTGACTGGAGTCCCACCAGATAGTGAGAGAATAGATGCTCATCCTCCTGCATTGCCAAGGGCAAGGTCTCAGAGATCTAGCAGGGAAGGTATGTCAATGGACCCTAGAAGGTCTTTAGACGAGAGCAGAAGAGGAACAGGTAGTGGAGGGAGATCAGAGGAAGTGAGGGAGGCTATGGAGGTTGATCAGTCAGTAGATGAAAGCATGGGTGTAGGCAGATCTAACGAAGGTATGGAAGAGTCTCAGGGAGGCGCTCAAGCCTCGGGGTTTGGTTATCCAGCCTTTCCTCAGGACCCAGGGTATCCGATGGGAGGTATGTCGGAGTACTCTAGTTTTGTCCCATATCCTACTTACATGCCATATATGCCTTATCCTCAGTTTTACCCACCATATCCTATGTATCCACCATCACCTATCCATCCAAGTGTAGCATACCCAGAGCCAAATGAATTAGTGCCTCCACCACCACCACCTGAACCAGTAGCCCCTGTTATTGAAGCGCAACAACCTAGCTCATCTAGGGGAAGTAAGGTGAAAATGATAGAGTACCTGAAATTGGATGCTCCCAAATACAACACGGGAGATGATACTCACTGGGCTATAGAGCTCATCCCACTCCCTTAACGCCAGTTTTGCAGGATCAGTGTATAGGGGAAGTCCAGCAGGGTATAGGAAGAAAACAGAGTTGTGGAATAAGAGAGTGTGGACATGTAATATTAACGAGATGTACTAGTTGTTGTGCTTGACTTAGTTATTTTGTATTCTAAATCCTTTTGTAAACGTGGTCTGTTTTTATGTATATGTCCAGTTGATGAGTATGGATAATCAGGTTTAACATATACTGTGTGGACTCAGCTAGAGCTTTGATGAGTGCTCTGGCCAGGAGGTCTGTGTACATAGATAGTGCATGCACAGGTTGAGCCTTGGTTCAGAGGAAAGTTTTTATTTTCACAGAAAATGTATGGTCATGTATGGGATTTACAGGTACACAAAGAGTATAGCAGGCTTGCTACGGGTTTCGGCGACCTTAAGTCGACCTGAATCCTAGCGCCGGTGGCGGTCCGATTTTCGGGTCGTTACAGTATGCCCATATTTCTTGTGAAATCCCTAAAAGAGTTGCAGTCAGACTACTTCCCATTGTCTGATATGAGCATCCTGGGTATCCCGAATTGGCATATAATGTTTCCCTAGATGAAGTCTATCACTTTCCAGACTGTGATAGTGGGTACAACTTCTGCCTCAGGTCATTTGGAAAAGTACTCTACGGCTACTATTATGAATATCTTTTGCCCTACAGTCTTAGGGAATGGGTGCAGGATGTCTATTCCACATTGTGATAATGGCCAGAGGCTAGATATGCTCGATTGCGATGTGGTCGGGCTATTGATAGAATTGGTGAACCTTTAACAGATATTGCATCTCCTGACGAATTCCCCAGCTTCTTTCTTGACTGTAGGCCAATAATATCCCTGCCAGAAGATCTTATTCGCCAACATGGTGGCCCCTTCATGAATTTCATAGACCCTTTGATATATCTCCTGGATCACCTTGGTTGCTTCTTCTGGGCCTACACATCTCTGCCACGGGCTGGATTTCCCCCTTCGGTATAAGGTTCCCATTACTGCCTGATAATTGGCAGTTTTAGCTGCAATTTTTTGAACTTCTACTTTATCTTTGGACAATTTCCCTGTTTTGAGGTATTCCAGGTAAGGGGTCATCCAGCTTTGCTCCTCACCGATATGCATAATGGGGGTTGGCCTTTTGAAGGTGGGGTGTCAATCAGCTATAAGTATACTTCGTTTGGGAGTTGTTCCAATTCCTCCACAGACAACTTGATGAGCAGGTCTACTTCTTCATTCTCTTCTCTAGGTATTCTCTGATATTGGACGAGGATATCCTACTCACTGAGCTCGGCTTCTAGAGTTCATACTTTAGCTGGTATTTCTGCATGACGGGATCCTTTGCTTGGTACACTCCTGTTATTTGATTTACAATGAGCTGAGAGTCACTGTTTATCCTGAGGTCTGTTGCCCCCACTCCCAAGGCTATTTGCATCCCATTTATGAGAGCTTCGTATTCTACCATGTTATTAGATGCTAAAAACCCAAAATGTAGAGCGTAGCACACTCTGAACTCATCTAGCCCCTTCAATAGAATTCTCACTCCACTTCCTACGGAACTTGACACCCCATCTATAAATAGATGAATGATATGTATGTGATGTATGTGATGTGGGTTCATGTGTTTGCACATGAACCATTTGATGCTTATGTTTATGTTATGTATAGTGCATGCACGGGTTGAGTTTGAAGAATGAATGAAAGAAAAGTTTTAATTTTTATGTATGTTGTTGATCATGTATGGGATTAAACAGGTTTACAGGTTGTATGTCAGGCTTGCTACAGGTCCCGGCGGCCTTAAGTCGATTTGGATCCTAGCGCCGGTAGCGGTCTGATTTTCGGGTCGTTACAGGTTCCATCTGAATTCGTGCAGCTATTGATCTCCCTTCTCTTCCTCTACTGAGCTCGATGATGTTTCATTATGTTCTTCTCTATCCGAGTTGAAAGAGCATTAGGCTATAAAATTAGCTAAGACTTGGGCTTTGATGGCTATCCGGGGTCTGCATATAAGGCAGTATGGGCTAATTTCAACAAACCAGGCAAGCATTCATTCTGAAGTCTTTGTCCTGTGCAAGATTTTCTTTAGAGGTTGGTCAGTCATTACTACTTCTTGGTGGCTTTTCAGATACATTTTGAACTTTTTTACTGCTAGCAATAAAGTGAATGCCAGTTTCTTGATATTCATGTACCTAACCTCAGTGTCTCTAAGCACCTTGCTAACATAGAAGATAGGCTTCTGGTTCCCTACTTCTTCTCTCACCAACACGACACTCACTACTTGCTTAGATGCTGCCAAATAGATCAACAGTTCCTCTTCTACCAATGGGCTACTAAGCACATGTAGGCAACTAAGGTACTCGTTGAGATTTTTGAAGGCCTCTTGACAATCCTCTGTCCATTCAAAGTTTGGGACCTTCCTCAGCTTGTTGAAGAAAGGTAGGCATCTTTCTGCTGATTTGGATATGAATCTTTTGAGAGCTACCACCCTTCCTATGAGTCTCTGCATATCCCTAATACAAGTTGGCTGAGGCATCGCTAGTATAGCTTCCACTTTTTCCCAATTTGGCTCTATGCCCCTCCCACTGACCATATAGCCCATAAATTTTTCCCCTCTGATGAAGAAAGTGCACTTTTCGGGTTTAACTTCATTTTGTATCATTGCAATACCTCAAAAACTTATTCTAAGTTGACTAGATGCTACTGGAAAGTCTGGCTCTTGACTATCATATCATTGACATAAACTTCCACGTTTCTTCCTATTTGATCCTTAAAGATTTTATTCATTAACCTCTGATACGTTGCCCTGGCATTTTTCAACCCAAAAGGCATAGCCTTGTAGCAGTATGTTCCATCTTCAGTTATGAAGGAGGTCTTCTCTTCGTCCGACCTGTCCATAGAGATCTGGTGATACCCTGACAAAACATCTAGAGACGACAAGTCATCAAAATCGGCTGTAGAGTCGACCATTTTATTAATATCTGGGAGGGGATAAAAATATTTTAGGCAGGCTTGATTTAAATCAGTAAAGTCTATACACATTCTATATTTCCCATTAGCTTTTTTTACTGGTACTGAATTGGCTAACCACTTTAGGTACATGACTTCTCTAATAAACCCGGTCTCCTCTAGTTTATGCACCTCTTCCCTCGTGGCGTGTTGCTTCTCCTTTTCAAATACTCTCTTCTTCTACTTTACTGGCTTGGCTCCATAGAAAATGTTCAATTTATGGGTCATCATCTTAAGACTAATCCCCAGCGTGTCTGAAGGCTTCTAGGCGAAGCTTGAGTCTGATTAGGGCCATTGCAGCTTCTTTCTGGTCTTTTTCAAGGTTTGGATTGATGCTGAAGACCTTGTCGCTTTCTTCTTCGGACAAAGGAAAGGTCTCCATCTTATCTACAAGTTCAGTCTGGGCTTCTTTCTTTTCATCTCGGACCCCTATCACTTAAGGGTTTACCTCTTCTATCTGGGCACTTAGCTCCGCCACTGTAGCAAGGTGCACAGCTCTAGCCTCCTCTTGCCTCCCCTGGACTACCCCTACCCCTACTTTCATCGGGAACTTCATGGTCAAATACCGAATGCTGGTCACTGCTTCAAAGTTATACAGCATCGGCCTTCCTAAGATGGCATTATAATTTGAAGGTAGCTTCACCACGAGGAATGCTGCATAATGAGTTCAGGATAGAGGTGGTTCTCCCAAGGTAAGGTCCATTTTTACTTTTCCCTCCACTGCTACCGGAGTCCCTCCTATCCTTTTCACTAGAGCTTGATCTCTGACTAGCTATTCTTTAAGTATGTTCATCTGCTGGAAGACCCGGTAGGGTAGTAGGTTCACCTTGCTGCCATCGTCTATTAGGACCTTTCGGACCCTAAAGTTGTGGATGGTGACTTCTATGACTAGAGCATCATCATGAGGCATCTGTATTCTCTGGGCATCTTTCAGAGAAAAAGAAATGGTCACTGGAGAATGCTCCACAATTTGCATTATTTTGATGCTGCTTCCTTCTCCGTTTCTACTCCTCTTCTTTCCCCTCCTGCTCATTCGGCCTCTAGTCCCTCCTACAATCATGTTGATTGTCCCACTGGAGCCATCATTTGCTGGTCCCCCAATCTGTCTTCGGGGCGTCTCCCCTTCTATGTTCTACTATGGTCTCTAGGCTTCCAATTTTTTTACAAAGTTCCTGAGGTTTTCTCTCTTAATGAGCCTCTCTATCTCATTTATTAATTGATAATAGTCATTTGTATCATGGCCATGAGTCCGGTGGTACTGATAGTACTTATCTTGGTCCCTCCTGCTTGCTTCTGCCTTCATCGGCTTGGGCCACTGTATGAAGTCCTTATCTTGGACTGCCACGAGCACTTTGGCTCTGGATGCATTCAGGGGAGTGATTACTTCAGGAAGTCGGGGTTGATAGAGTCTCTACTCTTTTCTCTCCCACCAGTGTTGGTTCAGCGCTTCGAGTCCTCAGTCCTACCTCCTTTCCTGCCTCTCCGGCCGCTTATCTTCCCTAGTTTTTCCTCTATCTCCATCTTTCTTAGCAAACCTGCTAGTGGTTAAGGCATTGTCTTTCCTTATATATTTTTCTGCTCTCTTCATCAGCTCCGCTAAGGTGATGGGCTTCTTTCTGCACAATGATCCAAAAAAGTCTAGGGATGTGGTACCCTTCTGCATGGCTTCCACCACTCTGGCTTCATCAAGCTCGGGAATTTGTAGAGCCTCTGAGTTAAACCTGGCCATGTACTCCCTCAGCGACTCGTTCCTTCTTTGCTAAACGGTTTCTAGGTAACTTGTTTTTCTCTCGGTTGGGACCCCAGCTATGAACCTACTGATAAACACGCTGGCCAGGTCTAGAAAAATTTTAATGCTCCCTGCTTCTAGTCTATTAAACCATGTTCGGGCTAGCACGGTAAGAGTGGTGGAAAAAACTTTGCATATCAAAGCATCTGAGTGGGTCTGCAACTCCCTAGGGTTCCCCGTGCCGTCATATGCAGCCATTGTTGGCATCATGAATTTTTTTGGAATAGTTTCCTGCTATACCCTTCTCACGAACAGGGATAAGGTTGGCAGCGGGGGGCTATTGTTGTCTCATGCCCCCAGTTTTGTCAACATTTGCTCCTTCAGCCTCTCCAACTTTTAATCTAAGTCTTCTTCTTCTCTCCTTGCTCTTTTCTCTATATGGTAGTTTCTCTCCAACTCTTCACTTTTCGATCTTTCCACCGGCTCGGAAGAGTAGTTTTTAGCTCCGTCATTCTCGATGAGCTCTCTTACTATCTGGCCTCGTGTTCTGGCCATGGGCTCATTTCTCTTACTGGCCTCTCCGTCTCTATCACCTATCCTCCTACTGCCTTGTTGATGGGTTTGGTGGTTTAGCGTGGGTTGAGACTCATTGGCAGTGAATCCTTCAGCTACCAAGGGTGCGCTCAATGGAATATTGAGTCCCCTTTGCTGCAGTATTTGCCCTAATCAATGAGTAGTATTTTGGAGTTGAAGAGCCATGTTTTGTAGTTCCTGGTCAGATATAGTGGTTCGGGGCATGGTTCCCACCAAGCTCGGCTAGGGTTAAACACCACTGGAGTTGGTTTAGTGGGGTGGTAGGGTTAAAAAATGAAAACTGATGTCCTTCCTGAGCAGAGCTCAGATCATTTGAAGTATTTCCGATATGATTTTCATCATAATTGGTCATGTGGATCTCAGTGGGTATGATGAGGGTGAGAATTCCAATGACGAAAAGATCTTCCTTCGTTTTCTCAGAGACGGTGCCAATTGATTATCTGAGATCCTGAAAAAGATAGGATTAGGGTATATGTGTGTGAATCTAGTTTCATTGGCTTCCTCTCCCTCTATTGATTCGTTTCCTTTTTTTATATTCTTGCGGTGTATAACTGTCATCCTATACCCCTACACTCTGTCATTTCTGCACAGAGCCGTACGTACAGACATACTGCCTCCTTTCCCATCGTTAGACGACCATTTAATACCCTTCACATAGTTATGAGCTCGGATGTTCAGGTCCATTGCTCCGCATATCCCTCACCTCTAATGAGAAGGGCCTCCTTCATATGGACTTATTCCTCGTGTGGTCTAGTCTGTCCAAATGAAATTTGGCTGCGTGCTAATGGTCCGGCCTATACATTCAACTTGGATGGGTTATGATTTGACCTTTTAATATGTACGCGGTCCAAATATAAGAGTCCAGCGTTTATCAGAGCTTGTTAGTTATTCTTAACTCATTAAGAATTTAATTTAATTAATTTTTTAATAATTTTTTATTTAAAATGAAAATTTTTAATTTTTTTAACTTAAAATAATTTTATAAATTAAATTTTTATATAATTTTATAAGAATTTATTTAAATTTTTTTATTAAAAATAAATTATAAAAGAAGTCAAAGAATTAGATTTTTAAATTTATATTTTTATTTATTTATTTACTAAAAATAATTTATATTTAAAAAATATTTTATTATTTTGCCACGAAAGATCGTATTTTTTATTAATTAATTTTAATTTAAAAATAAATAATCATACGAATAATAATAATAACAATAATAATAAATTGATACAATGGTATTAATGAAAACTTTAAGATGTATGAAATGATTTTTTTTTTAAAAAATAAGAAGTTATTTAAAAAACACTTAATTATTTAATATTAAAAATATTTTACTTTAATCAATTTTTTAATGTTAAAAATACAAAAATATTTTTTTTATAATCTTTTTTAAACAAACGGTTAAATAACTTATTTAAGTTATCTTACGACGCCCATTGCACATGGGAGTGGGGTCTTTTTGTAAATTATCTTTATTTTTTTATTTATTATGTGACACTGTTGTTGTGATAAATAATTTTATGCAATCAGGTGTTTCATACTTGAATTTTAAAACGGGACATGTTTTTCTAAAAAAAAATAAAGAAAAAAAACTGTGCGAAACAGACAAAACATAACAGTGCGTTCGCAATCATGTAAAATGTGGATGAATTATAAAATAAATAAATAAATAAATAAATAAAAACATCAGAGAAGAGATTATATATATGAGTTTGATATTAAAAATTAATCCATAAGTTGTTAAATAGCACATAACATTCTTCCCTTCTAAGCCAAATACTTCATCCCCTTAAAAGTGATCACCAAAATAAGAAGAATGACATAGTTTGGTGATACAACTATATATCCATATTGTCTTCAACCTCTTGAAATCTATCTTGAGCAATGTACCATTTTGTGTTGGAGCCCATGGCTACCTGGTTCTACCTTGGCTAAAACCTAAAGATTCAGAAGCATCTCTCTGGTTTAGAACTCGCTAAGGATGAATTTCGAGATAAGAAAGACCAATCCTAACAACACCAAGTGAGTGGCTTCCATTTGATCTCAACACTTGAGACCTTTCATTTTCTTCCCACTCTGTGGCTCCTTGGAAAAGTCGAAATTCACCCATTTCATTCACAGCTCTTGAATACACCTCGTCAAAGCTCTATTATTTTTCCTCTTCCTTTGCAATTGCCTCCACACCTTCCAATGCTGAAAACTTTAACTTGAACCAGAAACACAAACATAAGTGAAGTGGACACCGACCTAAGAGAGAGTATCCACCATTTTATACAAGAATGCTCTTTACAATTAACAGAAGAGCTAAACCTGTAACAGCCCGGAAACCGAACTGCTACCGGCGCTAGGATCCAGATCGGCTTAAGGCCGCCGGGACTCGTAGCAAGCCTGCTGTGAACTCTGTGTACCTGTGAAATCCCTTACATGATCATACATTTTCTATAAAAATTAAAACTTTTCTCTGTTCCAAGGCTTAACCTGTACATACACTATCTTTACACTGTAAACCCCTGCTAGAGCTCTCGTCTTTGTTCTAGGTGGGCTAACTCATATCCTGTTAAGCCTGAGTTTTCATACATATAACATAAAACATTTACATAAAAGATCATGTATACAAAAGGATTACAACTCTGCTAAAACAATACTCGTACATACACGTGTCCATACTAACTATTACATAATCCTTCTCTTCATTTGTACCCTGCTGACACCTCTGGACTCTGAACCTGCAAGACTGGGGTTAAGGGAGAGGGTGAGCTATACTAGCCTAGTGAGTAGTACATATAAAACATGGTTGAAAACATGATCTCATGGAGTGCATCACAACACAAGTAAATCACATAATCTCAGACGGACTAATTCAAAATTCCCCCACACTGCCCGGCCCGCGAAGGAGCTCCTCAGGTCTTCATTCAGCACCCTATGGTACCGTGTGCCCGGCCCTTTCAGGGCTCCTCAAGTCTTCATTTAGGGGGCTAATGAATCCAAGCTACGCCCGATCTGTACATGCACTGATTAATGCAACATCTTCGTGCTCACTAATGCAATACTATAACATGGTATAAATGATGCATGAAACATGCTAAAAATGTTTGAGTTCTCATATTAAAAGATTTAGTTCCGTTCCACTCACCTCTGGCTGACTTTGTACTGACTCTGCAGGTTCTGAAGCAGTGGTCACCGCTGAACTCCTTGGTTCCTCTGGTCCGTTCCTACACAGGTGGACTGAAATGAGGGACCAAACTAACTCAAGCACATCTCTAAGAAACTCCCCAAAAACCCTCTAAAGCATCCTAGAACAATCACATAAAACATGCAAAAGAAAGCTGGACAGGGCACTTTCGGTGGTAGGTTCGACGGCCGAAACTCCCCTCTAGAGACAAAACTCATGCATGTTCGGCGGCACTTTCGGCAGCCGAAAGTCTCGTCCAAAGACGAAACTCAACCTTCGGCGGCACTTTCGGCGGCCGAACCTTGCCTCCAGAGATGAAAGTCCACATGTTCGGGGGCAAGCTTTGGCAGCCGAAACTGCCTCCACAAGGGGTTCGGCGGCCGAACCTGGTTTTGCCCGTTGGGCAGAAACCTGCTCTGTTTCATGCAAACTTCACCCAAAACCTATCCAACATGCATAGCAACTACTCCCAACTAGCATATACCATATAACATGCATAAAGAGGTCTAAACCTATCCTAACACCTCCAACAAACATATCAAACAACACTTAACCATGCTGATACACCAAAATCCACAAAAACCTCCCTTAACCTAAACATGCATAACTACCCATACAACTCCCATAAAACCTTCAAAATCAAGAAAGGAAGTTCAGGATCTTCACTTACCTCTTCCAAACAAGAGATTGAACGATCCCTACGTGGAGATATGGAGAAATCCTCTCTCAAACTCTCCAAGCTTCCAACCTTACTCTATGTCTCAAAAACTTCAAAACCACATGAAAATCCATCAAAACCAGAAAAGATTTGAGAAAACACATAAATCACTCAAGGAAGATCAAGTCTCACCTCAGCTCGTGCAAATGGAAAGAAAATCTTATCCATTTGACCGACCTAGGGCCTTTTATAGTTGGCTGGCCAGACCAACTACGACGGCCGAATGAGAACCCGAATGCCATGCACGTTCGGCGGCCGAAAGTCACCTTCGGCGGCCGAACCTTGGCTTTTCTGCCTTGGTGCTTTTCTTGCAAAACCTTACTTCTTTAACCATTTTAAAACATGAAAACGCTTTCAAAACATAGGAAAACCTAATCCGTATTCTTCCAGGGGATTCCAACATCAGAAATTCCACCGGACTACAGGACTTCCGACGCCGGACTCTAGCCGGGTATTACATTCTCCCCCCCTTAAGAACATTCGTCCCCGAATGTTCCTCAAACACGAAGCACACAAACACATAGAAAAGGGGAAAATTAACCTTAAAACAGATATGGGTATTGCTGGAGCATAGATTCTCGTGTCTCCCAGGTGCACTCTTCTAGGTTATGGTGGTTCCACAGGACTTTTACCATCGGAATTTCCTTGTTTCTCAACTTTCTGATCTGGGTGTCAATGATCCTCACTGGCTGTTCTACATATGTGAGATCTCCTAGGATCTCCACATCAGGCTCACTGAGAACCTGGTCTGGATCTGACACAAATTTTCGTAGCATAGAAACATGAAAAACTGGATGGCTTCTTTCCATAGATGCAGGTAAATCCAGCTTGTACGACACATTCCCTATCCTCTGCAGAATTTCAAATGGACCAATGTATCGTGGAGCTAGCTTACCCTTTCTCCCAAAGCGAACCACGCCCTTCATTGGAGACACCTTCAGCAAAACCATATCCCCCTCCTAGAACTCTATCTGCTTCCTACGTACATCTGCATAGCTTTTCTGTCTGCTGACAGCTGTTCTGATCCTCTCTCTGATGATAGGCACTAATCTGCTGGTAAACTCGACTAACTCTGGCCCTGCAAGAGCCTTCTCTCCGACCTCTTCCCAGCAAACAGGTGTTCTGCACTTCCTCCCATACAGAGCTTCATAAGGAGCCATCCCTATGCTAGCATGATGGCTGTTATTGTAGGCAAACTCCACCAGAGGGAGATGCTGCCGCCAAGAACCGCCAAAGTCTAACACACACATTCGGAGCATATCCTCTATTGTCTGGATGGTCCTCTCTGATTGACCGTCTGTCTGTGGATGGAAAGCAGTGCTAAAATCCAACCTCGTGCCCATAGCAGCTTGCAGACTCCGCCAAAACCTGGAGGTGAACTGAGGTCCTCTATCTGATACGATTGACACAGGAACTCCATGCAGCCTTACTATCTCTTCTACATACACCTGCGCTAGCTTGTCCACAGAATAGTTACTCCTGACTGGAATGAAGTGAGCAGATTTAGTCAGTCTATCCACAATCACCCATATGGAGTCTAGCCTGTTGGACGTCGCCGGTAACCCCACTACAAAATCCATCGCTATATTCTCCCACTTCCACTCTGGAATCGGCAGTGGGTTAAGCATTCCAGCCGGCTTCTGGTGCTCTAACTTCACCCTTTGACATATTTCGCAGGCTGACATATACTGTGCCACTTCTCTCTTCATCGCTGGCCACCAATACACCTTTCTCAAGTCTTGATACATTTTGGTGGCTCCAGGGTGAACGCTATATCGAGCATGATGAGCTTCCCTCATAATGTCTTCCTTTAAACTGCTGTCATCTGGCACGCATAACCTCTTCCCGTGACGAAGAATCCCCTCACTGTCAAATCTGAACTCCGCACTGTTGCCTGACTGAACAGTCCTGGCAATTTTCACTAACTCAGGGTCCTCGTGTTGTTTCAGAGCCACTTGCTCTAGAAACACGGGAGTAACTCTCATCTATGCAATCAAAGCACCGGTACTAGATAACTCTAACTATAGCCCTTCTTCCATGAGCTTGTAGAAATCCTTCACCACCGGCCTCCTCTCTGCTGTAATGTGGGATAAATTGCCGAGTGACTTTTGGCTTAAGGCATCAGCTACAACATTAGCCTTACCCGGGTGATACTGGATCTTACAATCATAATCACTGAGCAATTCTACCCACCGTCTCTGCCTCAAGTTTAGCTCTCTCTGGCTCAAGATGTGCTGCAGGCTCTTATGATCCGTGAAGATCTCACACTTTACCCCATAGAGGTAATGTCTCCACATCTTGAGTGCAAAGATAACTGCTGCCATCTCCAGATCGTGTGTAGGATAGTTCAGCTCGTGCTTCTTCAGCTGTCTAGAAGCATAAGCTATCACTCTGTCATTCTGCATCAATACACAACCCAAGCCCACTCGGGATGCATCACAGAACACTGTGAAGTCTTCATCACTGATCGGTAGAGCTAACACCGGTGCTGAAGTCAACCGTCTCTTCAGCTCTTCAAAACTCTCTTCACACTCTTCTGACCATACGAACTTCTGGTTCTTTCTGGTCAATCTGGTCATCAGAGCAGCAATCTTCGAGAAGTCCTGAACGAACCTTCGATAGTAGCCTGCCAAACCCAGGAAACTCTTGATCTCTGTTACTGTCATGGGTGTAGGCCAGTTGGCTACTACCTCTACCTTCTTGGGGTCCACTGTTATACCTTCATCTGATACTACATGCCCCAAGAAAGAAATGCTCCTCAGCCAGAACTCGCACTTAGAGAACTTGGCATACAAGCCATGCTCCCTCAAAGTCTGCAAGACTATCCTCAGATGCTGGGCATGCTCCTCTGCATCCCTGGAGTACACTAAGATATCATCTATAAAGACAATCACAAAGTGATCCAGGTACTCTCTGAAAACTCTGTTCATGAGATCCATGAATGCTGCAGGGGCGTTCGTTAACCCGAACGGCATTACTAGGAACTCATAATGCCCATATCTGGTCCTGAAAGCTGTCTTAGGTACATCCTCTTCCCTTATTCTCAACTGATGGTATCCGGATCTCAGATCTATCTTAGAGAAACATCCTGCTCCTGATAGCTGGTCGAAGAGATCATCGATCCTGGGTAGAGGATACTTGTTCTTGGTAGTGACCTTGTTCAACTGCCTGTAGTCGATACAAAGTCTAAGAGGTCCATCCTTCTTCCTGACAAACAGTACTGGAGCACCCCAAGGTGAGGTACTCGGGCAGATGAAACCCTTGTCTACCAACTCCTATAACTGCTCTTTCAATTCTCTCAGCTCTGCTGGTGCCATCCTGTAGGGAGGAATAGAGATCGGTCTCGTACCAGGCATTAACTCTATCTCGAACTCTATTTCCCTATTAGGTGGTAGTCCTAGAAGCTTTTCAGGAAATACATCTGGGAACTCTCTAACAACTGGTATTGAGGATGGTTCCCTAACCTGCATGTCTAGCTCTCTCACATGAGCTAGGAACCCCTGACAACCCCTCCTCAACAACCGACGAGCCTGAAGGGCTGATATCAAACCTCTAGGTGTCCCTCTCCTGTCTCCTCTGAAGACACACTCTGACCCCTCCTGGTCTCTGAAACTGACTACCTTGTCCCTGCAATTCAAGGTAGCATTATATGTAGATAACCAGTCCATCCCTAGAATGACATCAAAATCTGCCAACTCTAGAACCACAAGGTCAGCTGGAAGGTATCTACTCTCTATACACACTGGACTGACTTGACAGACTGACTCTGCCAATGAGGGGTCACATCTAGGTCCACTAACCCAGAGAGGACACTCTAACTCGGAGACTATCAAACCCAACCTCTCTGCGGCTCTAGAAGCAATGAAAGAGTGAGAAGCACCGGGGTCCATCAAAGCATACACCTCTGAACACCCAATGATGAGATTACCTAACACCACTGTGTTCGATGTATCTGACTCCTATTGAGTCATGGTGAAAATCCGTGCTGGGGCTGACGGACCTGCACCTCGGGAACCCATCCCTGATGAAGAGGCTGACCCTCTTCCTCTACCTCTGCCACTGCTCTGTGGTACGGCTGAAGCTGCTGGCTGTGCTACACTGCCTGAGGTCATCTGCTGGGATGGTGCCATAAAGGTCGCCTGGGGACATTCTCGTGCAATATGTCCCTCTTGCCCACATCTATAGCAGGCTGTAGATCCCATCAGACAAACTCCTCTGTGTGGTTTCCCACATTTTTGACATACTGGACTGCCTGTGCCAGAGCTGGAGCCGCTTCCCATTCCCAGTCCTGACTTAATCCTGCTCCAAAACTTGCCTCTCTTGGACTTAAACTTCTCTCCTTTTCTGCTGCCAGAAACTGCTGCACTGGGGGTCTTAGAACCCGAAGACTGTGCCACCTGCTGCTTTCCTGTTCCCTGTATGATGGCACTCGCCTCCATTTTTCTGGCTGCATCCACAATGGAGTGGAAAATCTCTTTCTCTGCTGGAAGAATCAAGGAGAAATACCTGGGGTGAAGCCTTGTGGCATATCTCCTTGCCTTCTTCTGATCCGTATCATACGCCTGACCTACGTATGGTAACAATTCCAGGAACTTATCTGTATACTCATCAACACTCATCTCCTCTATCTGTCTCAGCTGTTCGAACTCGACAACCTTCATCTCCCTGGAACTGTCAGGAAAAGCCCACCCTGCGAACTCATTGGCGAACTCTTCCCATGTCATGTTGTCTATTCTGGGGTCCACATAGTTCTTGAACCATTCTCTGGCTTTCTTGCATTTTAATGTGAACCCTGCCATCTCAATGGCCCTGCTCTCATCAGCTCCCAACTCACTGGTTATCATTCTGACTGCACTAAGGTACTCAAAGGGATCATCTCCTGTATTGAATTTAGGAGCATCCAACTTTAAGTACTCGGTCATCTTCACCTTATGTCCCCCTGATGAACTAGGTTGCTGTGCTTCAACAACAGGGGCTACAAGTTCTGGTGGTGGTGGAGGTACTGTTTCTCTTGGTTCAGGTTGTGCTGGACTTGGCTGAAAAGGTGGGGGTGGATACATGTGATATGGTGGGGAAAAAGAAGGATAAGGCATATATGGCATATAAGGTGGATATGGGGCAAAGCTGGAGAAATCCGACGTACCTCCCATCGGATACCCCGGGCCCTGTGGAAAGGGTGGATAGCTAAACCCCGAGGCCTGTGCGCCTCCTTGAGACTCTCCCATACCTTCTTCAGACCTTCCTATATCCATACTTTCATCTCTGCTCTGACTAACATCCATAGCCTCTCTCTCTTCCTCTGATCTTCCCCCTTATCTACTCCTCTTCTGCTCTCGTCAGAAGACCTTCTAGGGTCTCATGATGTTCCTTCCCTGCTTGACCTGTGAGATCTTGCCCTTGGCAATGCAGGAGGACGAGCAGCTGTACCCTCACTTCCTGGTGGGACTTCAGTCAATCTCGCGGATCGACGAGTTCCTCGCATCTTCACTCTCTGGAACACAACACACATAACATAGCACCTTAGCAACAGATAGCCCTCAACCACACAGCACATATATGGCACATGCATGAATCATGGCATTTCACACATCAGATGGATAGGACTGACATCCTATCCGAATGGACATGCTTTCCTATGGTGCTTGACCATCTATGACCTCTATGAGCCCGACTCTCTCTCTATAGGTCCGACCATATGAACCTAGGGCTCTGATACCAATCTGTAACAACCCGGAAACCGAACTGCTACCGGCGCTAGAATCCAGATCGGCTTAAGGCCGCCGAGACCCGTAGCAAGCCTGCTGTGAACTCTGTGTACCTATGAAATCCCATACATGATCATACATTTTCTGTAAAAATTAAAACTTTTCTCTGTTCCAAGGCTTAACCTGTGCATACACTATCTTTACACTGTAAACCCCTGCTAGAGCTCTCGTCTTTGCTCTAGGTGGGCTAACTCATATCCTGTTAAGCCTGGTTTTTCATACATATAACATAAAACATTTACATAAAAGATCATGTATACAAAAGGATTACAACTCTGCTAAAACAATACTCGTACATACACATGTCCATACTAACTATTACATAACCCTTCTCTTCATTTGTACCCTGCTGACACCTCTGGACTCTGAACCTGCAAGACTGGGGTTAAGTGTAACGACCCGGAAACCGGTACCCCTCAGTAACGGTCCGAACCATCACTGGCACTAGGATCCAGATCGGCTTAAGGCCGCCGGGACCCGTAGTCAGCCAACTATACTCTCTGTGTACCTGATAAATCCTATACATGAGACAAACATACTCAATAATCCTGTAACACTCTGTAGGCTTACACTCTGTAGGCTTAACTACTGCAACTCAGATATGCCAATCTGAAATGGCCCTCAGGGCCTATACCAGGGACTACTATCTGCTGTGGGTCATGGGAATGAAACCCTTTTACACTGTAACACATCCCACTGGTATCTCATTGAAGCCATACATTAAGCCTAGCTCACACATTTCTCATCAAGAAACGTAAAACAGGATTCATGGATAAGGACTTAATCATACATCATACTATGGCATGACACTAGGGAAAGCACAAGTCTATCAACTATAGGACAGTACATGTCTATACATTACATTACAACTAATACATCATGTCCACTACACTATTACAGCATACATTCAAGCACAACTTTCCTCTGTACTCTTGCTGACTTTGATTTCCCATAGCTATCTCAGGACCTGCAAAACTGGGGTTAAGGGAGTGGGATGAGCTCTAGAGCCCAGTGAGGAGGAACAATAAAAACAGTTCATTCATTACATGCTTTCATGAAATGCATCACATCACAAACATATCATCTCAAGGATGAATTTGTCACCAAGAGCCCTCAACTACATGTTAGAATCCAACTGTGCCAAGGAGACGATGTCATCACCTGGTCTACACTTATCTCTCTGATATCATAACATGACTAACTGTGCCAAGGAGACGAGGTCTCACCTGGTCTACACTTAACTCTGATTTGACAGCCCAGCTGTCTCACTCATAGTACCAGGAGCGACCTGGACTATCCAGGGGCGACCTGGTATGGCTATCTCATGCCATAATTCTGTATCTGCTCTCTGTCAAGGGCTAAGGATCATCCAACATTCATCCACAGGAACAACAACATATGCAATGCATCATATTCGTGAATTCTAATGCAACACAACCTAATACATAACATGGCAGTGTATGATGCATGGATCATGCTAGAATCGTGTCATTTCTCAAGATAAAATATGTAGTTTAGTTCCACTCACCTCTGCTCCTCTGGCAGATATTGTACTGACTGACTCTGATATCTCTAACACTGATGACCTCCTTGAACTCTCGGGTCCAATCCTACACAAATGGACTCGAATGAGGTGTCACACATACTGTGAAAAACTCTTAAACAATTCCCCATAATCCCCGCTAAACCTCTGAACAGATTCACATAACTCATGCAAACGAAGGCTGGACAGAACACATTCGGCAGCAGGTTCGGCGACCGAAGGTCCTTTCCAGAGCTGAAACTCATGCATGTTCGGCGGCACCTTCGGCGGCCGAATGTGCATGACAGATCCGAAAGTCCATTCTTTCGGAGGCAACCTTAAGCAGCCGAAACTACCTCCACAAGGGGTTCGGCGGCCGAATCCTCCCTTCGGCGGCCGAACCTGAGTTCATCCAGAACTCAGCTTCGTGCATGAACAAGCCTGTCAAGCAACGCCACTCCACAAGAGGTTCGGCGGCCGAAGCTGGGTTCTCCAGAAGGCAGAACCTTGCTTCCTCTCACGCACAACTTCTCCAACACACTCTAAACATGCATAACTCAACGTCTCAACTCACATATACTCTGGTATATGCACAAAGGGGTCCCAAACTACCTATTAACCCCAACAAAACAACTAACACAACACATAATCATGCTTTTACCAGGAAAACATCAAAACTAAACTCTACAACCTAAACCTGCAACTCTCCCCTTAACCTCTTTAAAAGCTGTTAACACCATAAAACAAAGATAAAGACCTCTCTTACCTCCTGAAACTAGAAGAGGAACAACTTGACCTCAGCAAATCCCCTGCACAAGCTTCAACCACCAAAACCTCTCTTTTCTCTCAAAACCTTCAAAACCTCTTGCAAACGAGCAACCCTCTGCATGAGCTGATTAAAAGCTTGCAGATGAGTCATAGGAGACGTGGCCTAACCCTCTGGAAATGATCTGGAGGCAACACCTGGCCATTTCACCGACGGAGGAGTGCACAATGGCTGGCCAACTCACCTTCGGCTGCCGAATCGCATGCAAAACCATGCAACATTCGGGGGCCGAACTTGAACTTCGGGGGCCAAACATTGGGCACTTTCGGCGGCCGAACTTACCTTCGGCGGCCGAACCTGGCCTTTGTCCCCTAAGCCTTTTCTTTTCAAAACTCAATCCTAATCTTTGCCAAACCTTACAAAGTCTGAAAAACATTTAGCAACACTTTCTAATACCCGACTAGAACTCTCTGACATCCCCGAATTCCACCGGACGGTAGGAATTCCGATGCCTGAAGTAGCCGGGTATTACATTAAGGGAGAGGGTGAACTATACTAGCCCAGTGAGTAGTACATATAAAACATGGTAGAAAACATGATCTCATGGAGTGCATCACAACACAAGTAAATCACATAATCTCAGACGGACTAATTCAAAATTCCCCCACATTGCCCGGCTTGCGAAGGAGCTCCTCAGGTCTTCATTCAGCACCCTATGGTACCGTGTGCCCGGCCCTTTCAGGGCTCCTCAGATCTTCATTTAGGGGGCTAATGAATCCAAGCTACGCCCGATCTGTACGTGCACTGATTAATGCAACATCTTCGTGCTCACTAATGCAATACTATAACATGGTATAAATGATGCATGAAACATGCTAAAAATGTTTGAGTTCTCATATTAAAAGATTTAGTTCCGTTCCACTCACCTCTGGCTGACTTTGTACTGACTCTGCAGGTTCTGAAGCAGTGGTCACTGCTGAACTCCTTGGTTCCTCTGGTCCGTTCCTACACAGGTGGACTGAAATGAGGGACCAAACTAACTCAAGCACATCTCTAAGAAACTCCCCAAAAACCCTCTAAAGCATCCTAGAACAATCACATAAAACATGCAAAAGAAAGCTGGACAGGGCACTTTCGGCGGCAGGTTCGGCGACCGAAACTCCCCTCCAGAGACAAAACTCATGCATGTTCGGCGGCACTTTCGGCAGCCGAAAGTCTCGTCCAGAGACGAAACTTAACCTTTGGTGGCACTTTCGGCGGCCGAACCTTGCCTCCAGAGAGGAAAGTCCACATGTTCGGGGGCAAGCTTTGGCAGCCGAAACTGCCTCCACAAGGGGTTCGGCGGCCGAACCTTCCTTCGGCGGCCGAACCTGGTTTTGCCCATTGGGCAGAAACCTGCTCTGTTTCATGCAAACTTCACCCAAAACCTATCCAACATGCATAGCAACTACTCCCAACTAGCATATACCATATAACATGCATAAAGAGGTCTAAACCTATCCTAACACCTCCAACAAACATATCAAACAACACTTAACCATGCTGATACACCAAAATCCACAAAAACCTCCCTTAACCTAAACATGCATAACTACCCATACAACTCCCATAAAACCTTCAAAATCAAGAAAGGAAGTTCAGGATCTTCACTTACCTCTTCCAAACAAGAGATTGAACGATCCCTACATGGAGATATGGAGAAATCCTCTCTCAAACTCTCCAAGCTTCCAACCTTACTCTATGTCTCAAAAACTTCAAAACCACATGAAAATCCATCAAAACCAGAAAAGATTTGAGAAAACACATAAATCACTCAAGGAAGATCAAGTCTCACCTCAGCTCGTGCAAATGGAAAGAAAATCTTATCCATTTGACCGACCTAGGGCCTTTTATAGTTGGCTGGCCAGACCAACTACGGCGGCCGAATGAGAACCCGAATGCCATGCACGTTCGGCGGCCGAAAGTCACCTTCGGTGGCCGAACCTTGACTTTTCTGCCTTGGTGCTTTTCTTGCAAAACCTTACTTCTTTAACCATTTTAAAACATGAAAACGCTTTCAAAACATAGGAAAACCTAATCTGTACCCTTCCAGAGGATTTCGACATCAGAAATTTCACCGGACTACAGGACTTCCAACGCCGAACTCTAGCCGGGTATTACAAAACCAGAGGTAAACAAGATGGTTGAAAAGATTGGAAGAGTAAAAGGAAACAACAAAGTTTGAAGATTTCGCGTTCAATAGCATCCATCCTAGACTCTTTCACTGCAATTCGGTCAAAAAAGATCTTCTCTTTGCGTGAGCTTTGAATTTTTTATTTGATATGAGGGGTAATTTAGGCATTATTATTTTTTTTTCAATCTTAATCGATAAATCTGATTCCATATGGAATATTTGGCAAGTTGGACTTGAAACAAGAGATAGGCATTGTGTGAAAGCTCATTAAAGATGCTTGGTGCTATTTTAATTAATTAAAATAACCCGGTGTGTAAATTTAGCCGCCTTTAATTTGTTAATCTCAAAATTTTTTTATTTCAAATGGGATGCCAAATTAAATCTGTACGTGCGTAAATCTCAAAATTTTAACTTAAAAAATAATCATCCATTAAATATTTTAAAATCTAAACAAACCTTTTAAATATATATATATATATATATATATATATATATATTAATTTTTTTATGCGTGCGGCTACATTATTTTCATCCATTACACTTATAATTTAATTATATAATATATTATAATATATTTATATTAATAATTAATAAAATTAATTATTTATTATTATAATAAATAATTATTAATTATTTTTACATAAAAAATATTTTATTATATCAATAAAAATAAAAAATATTAATAATATTCAATAATGAAAAACTTTTAACATATGAGTTTTACTAATTAATAATAATAACAAAATTATGATCATAAAATTACTATTTTTTTAAATTAAAAATTATAATAAAAATGTTGGTGTTTAAAATAATATTTAAAAATTAATTATTATATAAATTAAATACTAAAATTTTATTATATTTATGTAAAAAAGTTAACCACATAATTATATTATTTCAACTAATTTATCTTAATATTAATGTTAATAATATTATATCAATTAATTTATTTTAATATTTAAATATATTTATCTAAATTATTTAATATTTTAATACTACCCATTAATTAAATTTAAATCTATTCAAAATTTTCTAATATTTGAATTAATAATAAATTTTAATATTTGAACTTTTATAATTTTTTTTATATTTTAATACCATCTACTAATCAAATTTAAAATTTGTTATCAATTTCTTTATCTCATTTTACAATTATATAATATTCAAATAATAATATATTTCAATATTTAATAATTTTTATTTAAATTATCTAATATTTGTCTTTAAATTTTGATTTTTTAATATTCATATTTATCCTAAATTTAAATCTTTGTATTAATTTAAATAATAAAATATAATATTATCTTTATCCATTATACTCATAATTTAATTATATGATATATTATAATACATTTATTTAACAAATAATAAAATTATTTATTTATTATTATAATAATAATTATTAATTACTTTTACATAAAAATTTTTTTATAATATCAATAGATGTAATAAAATATTAATAATAATTAAGTTAAATTAATTCAATAATAGAAAACCTTTTAACATATAAATTTTATAAATTAATAATACTAATAGAATTACGATAGCAAAATTACTACTTTTTAAAATTAAAAATTATAATAAAAATTTTAGTGCAAGTTACAATCACTGTTAAAATAATATGTAAAAAATAATCATTATATTAATTAAATACTAAATTTTATTATATTTATGTAAAAAAATAAACCATATTATTTGTTAATTTTTAAACACAATTATATTATTTCAACTAATTTATTTTAATATTAATGTTAATAAAATTATATCAGTTAATTTATTTTAATATTTAAATATATTTATCTAAATTATATAATATTTGAATTAACAATAAATTTTAATATTTGAATTTTATGAATATCTTTTAGTATAGAAGATTCTCCTATGCAACATAAAATATAAAAATATAATATGAATAAGGGCTTTTTTTATGTATTTTGAATGCATATATAATATATTTTTAAAATTTAAAGTGTTTATACACACCTAAAGGCTTATCTAATATGCATTAAACTTAAATTAACTTATTTAGATTCTATTTATTTATAAAAGTAGATTCTTTGTCATAGGCTAATTTTATTATAAGATCATGACTCCGTGTAGGATATTTTTTTTTTTTAAATATTGACAGCTCATATATAAGAGATTTTATCGATTTTTTTTTTAATTTTATCTTTTAATTTATATTGGGAGTCAACTTGATATAGTTGGCCAACTTCCTACTGAATTTTCTTGCCAATTAATTTTCCATAGTGGTTATTTGTTTAGTCTTTTCTCTCATGCTGTAGACAAGTGCAATTAGAAGTAGACAACCTTGCATTGGTTCAAGAACCATCATAGCTTTATCTGTACAATTGATGGTGCAATATTGAACCACCTCAATCTCAAAGAACTATTTTATTAGAACTGGAGCATCCAAGTCAACCATACTATATTTATAGAGAAGCTAACATATGTGCTGATTGATTTGCGAATCAGGAACACCAACAGCCACTTGGCTACCTCTTGCTTGAAGCTACTCCTCTGGCTCTACACCAGCTGATTTTGAATGGTTGTATTAGAGTTTCACATGTTATAATGTATCTAATGTAACTATCCTTCTATTACTGTTCCAAAAAAAAAAAAAAAAGGAAGCCATGACCATGACTGCGGAGTCTAAAACGGCAACTTGGTTGTGACGGATAACATGGAGAACTTAGCCGTAGCTGGAGAAGTTCAAGGAGAATTTCTAGTTTAGGAAGAGAAAGAGCCATGGCCTGGCTATGGTCTTGGGCTCTAGAGCTGCAAACCAAGGCCTGCTATGAAACGCCATATAAAGAGTGTTCTTCCAGGCAAGAATATGGGCTAACTGTGCGATCTTTGAACATCACGGCTAGCAGGCCATAGTTACATTCGAAACCCATAAAATTTTTAACATATCTATAATTAATATTTTTTGTAGTAATGTAGAAAATGCCTGAGACTTGGGTAGATATAAACAAAGAATTTTGTTTTATGTTTATAAAAAATCTATGATCCACAAAAAATTTCTCTAACAAATTGAAGCCCATGATTCACTTAAATGATTATTATTATTATTATTAAACTAGTTTGGTGGGATTATATTTAGGTTTTGTTTGACGTCACGGTTGCATTGTGCCTTAACTTTGAAGAAAACAATAATGGCTTTAAAGGTAGAGGAAACGAATAATAATAATTGTTATTATTATTACATTTTTTTTTCATCAAGAATACTTAATCAGCATATTTATTTTCTAATTTAATAGCATCCTAACTATTAATTTTCTCAAATATTTGACCCAGTCTCACGTCAACTTTACTTCATCCAGTACCTTATCAATAACTTGGAAATAATAATAATAATAATAATAATAAGCTGATAGATTATTAGTAGTAATAATAATAATAAGTTTATATTTATCAGATAAAATAATTTAAATTTTTTGACGAAATTTATTTATATTTTAGTTATTTAATTTTAGACAATTAAATCATGATTTTGAATTTATCACGAATTTAATTGTGAGCTAAAGTTAAATCTAGCTACTTGTAATCTTACATGGCATTTATTATTATTTTTTTAATTTATATATATATTTTTATCTACATATCAAAATAATTTAAATATTTTCAAGAATTCACATTCTTCTATTGATCATTAAAATCTAAAACTTTGTGTGTTGTTGCGATTTAATTTAAAAGTTTAAAAATTGGTATTATTGTCTGAATATTAAATTTTTTTGAAAATTCAATCTAAATTAAAATATCAAATTAGGGAGAGCATGTTTTTGCACACTTAGCAAGCCACCTAATATTTTTAAGTAATAAAAAGTGAGACCTAATGCTATAAAAGAAAATATGAGTCAACATAACTCTCAATATCACGTTTCATATAAAAAATACATGCTAACTCATGCACACAAGGCACACCAGACAGATCTCATGCCTACCAAAGCATGATTTATTCATACAACAAACTATCTTCTCCGACTGATACTTAAAATTTATTTCCTACTGCAGGTTTGACAATGCAATTCTCACTCTTCAACATGATTTCAATTTTTTGAAACACCTTTCCATTAAACATACCCTAATGTACTCTAACATATCAATAATGGGCATACATCTAGCTTTACAAATGAATGAGTTGAATGTCTTTGCCAAATTAGATGTTATGACATCACACTTAGTCTAAGTATTCAGAAATGCCTTACAGAATATCTTAGGATCTTGCTTTTATGAAGTCATCATGTGTCTCCTGAGATAAACATTTGAATGTATCCAAATGTTTGTGAAAGGCAGATACATAAGTAGAGTTCACAATCCTCCAAAAGATCTTCTTATACTCTTGTCCCTTGTGTACCTTCTTCTAGTTGGCATAAATATGCTTAGCACAGTTTCTATGTTCTGCACGAGGCACCAATTCTTTAATTGCCTTAACAAGTCCCTATAAGAGATTAGAAAACACATAAAAATATTAGTAGTTCGACTTAAAATTATCACAAGTAAAAAAAAAAAATTATAAAGTTAACAATATCACCTTTTATTGGTCACTAACCAATGTTAACCCCTAGCCATCAATGATAATTAAATTTTTAAACAGTTTCTCAAGAAACCACTTCCAGCCATGTTCATTTTCACCTTCAACCACAAACAAAGAGATTGGAAATATTTGGTTATTTCCATCTCTTGTAACTAAAGCTCCACCTATGTGTGTCTTTAGGAAACATCCATTTACACATGATCTACAACCTTCTAAATATCCCTTTCCCAAACAACTAAATTCCATATAGAATATTTGGAATACTGGTTTTCCTATAGCTCCACTAGCATCATAACTCGAACTCTCCTTCTCTATCAACTCTTTTCAACTTAGTTTTGTAAGAGACCAACTAAGCATAATGTTCCTTAGAACTTCCTCTTAATATCTTAAATGCTTTAGTCTTCCCCCTATAACAAGCTCGATTTGAAACTATTAAGTTATACCTCTATTGCAAATCACTTAGCATGTCATTAATTTTATATCCAGGATTTCTCGATTTATCCAAAAACTCCTTAGCAATCCAATGAGCATTTGCCTGTCTATTTGTCGAGCTCCAACAAGCTCGCTTTGAAACTATTAAGTTATACCTCTATTGCAAATCACTTAGCATGTCATTAATTTTATATCCAAGATTCCTCAATTTATCTAAAAACTCCTTTGCAATCCAATGAGCATTTGCCTATCTATTTGTCGAGCTCCTGTAATAATTATGAACATAATGCATCCTCTTTGCTATGAAACTATTCTCACCTGTCTTTTTACCTGCATAAATTATCCATGGACAACTTCCTGCACATTTAGCCTCCATCCTCAACGCACAGGTGCTTGTCCACTCAATATTAAAACCACCACATATCCCAAACTTTTGAACACAATTTCTAAACTGTTATCCAATATCAAATGACATGCTTAGAATAAATTCAAATGAACTATGATCACACATAGGTTGTATATAATTTGCTTCTTCATTTTCTTTT
Organism: Manihot esculenta; assembly: GCF_001659605.2. Classification (NCBI taxonomy): domain Eukaryota; kingdom Viridiplantae; phylum Streptophyta; class Magnoliopsida; order Malpighiales; family Euphorbiaceae; genus Manihot; species Manihot esculenta. Next base: position 21,729,606 of record NC_035176.2, on the reverse strand, counting down.
ATATGGACTCACCTATTTCATTCTCATAAGTACTAAGAGGACTATCAAAACCATAATCATCTTCTTCTTAGTATTCACTAACTCCAATATTTCTATCTTCTACATTGCTTGTACCAGCCCTTTCATTACTTGTAAATTGATTATTCCCAAACATAGAGTTTACATATATTTTCTTTCCTAAAAACCTTCTTATTTTGAATGGAAGTTATAAATTCATCATCTTCAGTTTCAAATTCATCCACTAAACTCTTATTTAAAGAGTTAGAATCACTCGCACTTAGTGCTATAAAATCTTCATCATAACTTATATTAGAAAAAATAGCTGCATCATGTATATGTAACTTTTTTAAATTTTCTCATTTGATTCAATATTCCCTACACTAGCTACTTCATCATGAGTTACATCATCCTTAAATTCAATAAATATTTTAAGGAAGCTATAGTCTGTACCTTCTTTCCACATACTAACCTCAGAGTCACTAAATACTAGTGTTTGGAAGTCCCATCTACTCTTTCTAGGTTTATAATAACCTGCTTTAGAGACTTCTCCATAGCCTTCTTTTCTACATCTTCTAACTATGTCATTAAAATTCATATTAGTACAATCTGTCTTGTAACACCCCTTACCCTATGAAAATATAGATAGAGCAAGGACTGTCACAAACCATACATTTTTAGATATATCAAGGCTAAACAATTTTCTCTATCTGTAATAACCAAGTTATTAGGTAGTTCATATAAATTTCATCAAGTGATTAAAGTAAGTGTGAGATTTTAAACCAAAATTCTGATAGAGTTTCCTCTGTTTCATCAGCATTTTAACCTATAGTACATAAGAAAAACACATGTATAATTATTAACTGTCATTTGACATCTTACTATTCTTTAATTTGGTGCTCATTTCATAGCAACATCACTTCGTATTTTTTTTATGGATCTCATCACATGCAAACGCTTAGTTCTTTTTCTTTATCCATACATAATTACATTATTTGATTTATATAACGTTTATAACCCATTCTATTTAATACGTACATGCCAAAATATAACTATACTATGACTCAAAGACTCAAAACAACCAGCTATGATAATGGCTTTGATGTCTGATGTAGACCTATGATGACCTCTATTGTGACTACTTTATCTACAACCTGCGTGAGGTAAAAACCAACACGCTGAGCTAATACTCAATGGGTGATTGCAAACAAATAATAAAATAGAGCAAACATGTTCACGTATATAGCTAATTAAGTAAACATTTACAAGCTTGTCAAATGTAGCTAACATAATGCAAGGCATACTTATCAATCTTCTTGGTATAAAATATGAGTGCCATATGTATCCTTGTGCATGACAAGAATTTCCTTCACATTCAATAAAAAACATCTTCTTTTACCTTTATTGCACATTTTATATTAATAGCAAATCACCATAGCTTAGTGCATGTAAGAGATGCAGACATGTTAGCCTTCACTGATAATTTCACAAAAATAAGTATTAATCTTAATTAGGTTCTTAGGCCTTATAAACACATAATAGGGTCGGCTAGGTAGATAAGGAGTTATAACAGTAGGCATAGGGTGCCAAACGATAGGCTCAGAGGCCAAAACTGTGGTAACAGGGCTTTATGGCCATGCTTATGAGGTACCTGATATGTAACCTCAAATATAGATCATGTATCAGTAGCAGTATTGCGAACTCTGTATATTTATATGGCATGTCATACCCTTAAACTAACATCGACTCCTATTAAGTTTATCAAGGCCAAGTATTATTAATTCAATGTATCGATTGTTCAATGTAAATACATGTCATTTGAAGCTATTTGAATCCATTACCAAAGTACATATATCATATGTCAATGTGAACAAGATGAGAAACTCATGGTAAATAATGCAAAACTTTATTGACTTAGTATTCTAATATTGCGTCAAGTCAATTCACTTCTTGCATTTCATAACATTAACAAGTAAAGAATGACAAGTTTTACTCTAGTTATCATGCACAAATAGGTGTTATTATTAAGCAAGCATGTGCGAAAAACCAAGTACGATAAGCAAGCACGTGTGTAACGATCTGAAAATCGGACCGCTACCGGCGCTAGGATCCAGGTCGGCTTAAGGCCGCCGGGACCCGTAGCAAGCCTAACATGCAACCTGAAAACCTGTTTAATCCCATACATGATCAACAACATACATAAAAATTAAAAATTTTCTTTCATTCATACACCATACTCAACCTGTGCATGCACTGAACATAATCATAAACATTGGCCCCTCAGTGGGACCTCATCAATGCTCCTAATGGGTGGCATAACATGTGTTGAGTTGGTTTACATAAGCATTACAAAACCTCTAAGATCATGTATTAAAAGGGATACCATACACATAGGGTCAAGCACAATCTCTAATCCTCAATATCATTACATTACATAACTATTCATAACTTTACAATTTCATCATGTCCACATTCTATCTATTACATATAAACGACTTCAATACTCTTGCGGACCTCCTGGTCTACCCTGTACCTGCATACCTAGGGTTAAGGGGAAAGGGGTGAGCTACTAGAGCCCAGTGAGCAGAATAATAAAGCATTTAAAACATATGATAACATGAAATGCATCACATCACAACTAATCATATCAAGGATGAACTTGTCACCATTTAGCCCTCTACATATTCCAATCATGCCAGGGGCATAGTGCAGGCCACACCTGGTCTTTCTCTTATACATAACATAACATACATAATCCATGGTGTCGGGGGCGTAGTGCAGGCCACGTCCGGTCTTTCTCTTACATAGAGCCAGAGCGTAGTGCAGGCCACACCTGGACTTCCATATCATATCATCACGTCATAACATATGAGGGCTAATGGATCATTCAACATTCATCCACATCAACAACATATTATGCAATGTAACATATTCGTGATTTCTAATGCAAACAACCTAAAATATCACATGGCATCCGTGATGCATGAACATGCTCAAAACTGATTTATTTACTTGAAACATAAAGAGTTATTCTACTCACCTCTGGCTAGCTCTGACACTGACTGAAGCAGCTGACTCACTGTTGAGGTCCTCGGTTCCTCGGGTCCGAACCTACACAGGTGGACTCAAATGAGGGACCAAACAACTAGAACATAACTCTAAAAACATCCCCCAAAAACCCCCCTAAAACATCTCAAAACATCCATGCAAGAACATGCAAAGGAAGGCTGGACAGGGCACTTTCGGCGGCAGGTTCGGCGGCCGAAAGTCCCTCCAGAGCCGAAAGGCGGCCGAAACTCCCAGACAGAGGCGAAACTCATGCATGTTCGGCGGCACTTTCTGCGGCCGAAACTCCCAGACAGAGACGAAACTCTCCTTTCGAGGGCAAGTTTCGGCAGCCGAAGGCTGCCTCCACAAGAGGGTTCGGCGGTCGAAAGTCCCTTCGGCTGCCGAACCTGGTTTCTCCCAAAGGGCAGAAACTTGGTTCAAACATGCACAAATGCCTCCAAACTCAAACCATCATGCATTTAGCTCAACCAAAACATGCATACAAGCTCCTAGGGGTCTCAAACTACCTTAAACCCCAACTACAACACATCAAACACACATTACAAGCCACATTGCTCAAAAACTCATCAAAAACCCATAAACTCAACATAAGCTTACTCATGCATTTTCTACCCCATGAACTTGCATAAAACTGGTTTAAAACATAATGTAAGCTAGAGATCGACTCTTACCTCTTGAAGATCGAGAGTAGAGGCGATCTAACTTGGAGTTGGGAGAGATTTAGCTCCTTGGGTCTCCAAGTTCAAAACTTGCTCAAAACTTGAAAATCTTCAAAAGAAAGTAAAAACTTGTGAAAATCTTGAAAGATCTGAAGGAAAAGACTCAAGATTGGTGAGGGACGGCGGAGAGCTCACCTTGGCTGACAATGGGGAGAAAAACTCGCCCGTTTTCGGCTAAGGGACCCTTTTATAGTGGCTGGCCAAGCCACGTTCGGGGGCCGAACGTGCCTCCGCATGCATGCCATGTTCGGCGGCCGAACTTGAGGTTCGGCGGCCGAACCTGGACTTCCCTCACTTATGCCTTCGGGGGCCTAAGGCACACCCGAAATGAATGCATGTTCGGCGGCCGAACTTTGAGTTTCGGGGGCCGAACCTGAGTTTTCCTCCAAGGTTGTTTTCATGCAAAAACTCATTTCCTTTTCATTTAAAATTATGAAAAACATTAAAACATTTTATGAAAACA